>NC_000070.6:68939176-69307509 GCF_000001635.26 Mus musculus
TAAAAATAATAAACCTATCAACTTCCCAGAACATAAGACATGTTGCCACTGTTCTCTATTTCTCAATATAACCCTAACTACAGTTTCTCAATCAATAACAATTCCCATTTTATTGCATCTAATATTGGTCTTCCATACTCAACAGTTCATTTCATTTTCTGGCCTTTTTTCTTTCTCCTGTGACTGCTGTACATGGCATGTGTTTATTTTTCAATTAAAGCAAATTAAACTTAATTTTGTTTTGAGAACTTTTTTTTTAGAATTTTACAGCCCACATTGAGATAATTGAGACCCTGCTGTTTCTGGAAGTAGTGTTTAGAGAGAGGAGGCTCTGATCAGCACAACCTTAGAAGAAGCCATCTTTAACCCATCACTTCCCTTTGTCCTGCCAACCCAGCATTTCTTAACTCCATCCACTTCTCTGCCACGGTCCTGGTCTAGATGTGTATCTTCTATACAGTAGCTATAGCACAATCAGGATCTGTGAAAGACCTACCAAGGATTTTCCTTTCCCTTTTCCCACCTGCCTCCCTGTTATTCTCAATTGTAGATATAATAAAGTTAATAATTCTCTAAATAGTCAGCAGAAACTATATAAGTAGTAATTATTAGATCTAAATCCTGAAACTTTAAATAGCCTACCTGCACATTAATTTCCTAGCCTCAGTCTTTAGCATGCTCTCTGGAAACACTTGAAATACTTCTGTTTCTGTTCTCTACCTGCAATGGCTTTTAGTTCCATACAACTGGCTGTGTAACTCCACAGCCCAAAGGGATAGACCTCTCTTCTAATCCTAATCATCCATAGATATTCTCCAATATAGAATAAGCTACTCTGCATAATCTCAGGCTGTATGTCTGTCTGTCTGTTTATCAGATTGTTAATGGCTTCAGATCAGAAAAACAAGTCTATTTATCAAAGATGTATCAGAAACATGTTTCGGAAAACATTAAAAATAAGTGATCTGAAATACAGTAAGCTACAAGAGAACGCAGGTTGTCAGCAAGCAAGAAAGAACAAACAGGATAGTAAGCTAATAACAAAGGAGAAAGAGAAGAAGGGGGAAATGATGCTTACATTAAATCAAGGAAACTTCCTTTTATATTACCCTCTGATTTGCTATGATCATAAATTCTAAAATAATGCATATTACCAAAATTACATATACACAAATTTATCACAAATGTAATACTCCAGTCTTTCTATAGATGATCAATTTTTTACTTGTACAGAATCCTAATATGTCATGAAAGGTACTAGTAATTAAACTAAAGGAATGGAGAAAGTTGAAAATGTAAGGTCAAATAATTTTAAGCACACTTTAATAATAATTAAATCTTCCTTATTATAAGACTCAAGTGAGTCTTTAAAATGATTGTGCATATAATATAGTGCTTCTCTCAAATATATTGTGCCACCCAGTAGATTGTTCTCAAAGTTTTCACTACCCCAAACAAAACAAAACAGTGAAATAGTGCCTAATAGAAACGGACATGAGAATGTGATGAAAGAATAGTTTTAGAACTGGACAGTGAACTGGCATTCTTGACTTGGACACTATGCTCCAAAAATGACTTCTCACAATACAGCTCCTGTTCTGAAAGTCTACATTTCTTCTCTCTCTCTCTCTCTCTCTCTCTCTCTCTCTCTCTCTCTCTCTCTCTCTCAATGAGTTTCTGTTGTGGTAATTCAGGTGTGTGCTTGTCAGGGCACATATGGAGATCAAAAGACAAACTAAAGTATCAGCCCTCACATTTTTTTTTCTTCCATTCCTACAGTCTCTTGTGAATTGCTAGTATACATTGGTGAGGTTCAAGAAATTCTGTCTCTGCCTCTTACCATGCCAAAATAATTTCATACTTACAGATGCATGCTACTCTGGGAAGCTTTACAATATTTTAGTATATCTGAACTTGAGTCCTTATGCTTGTCTGACATGTACTTTACACATTAAACTATCTCCGCAGCCCTTGATTTTTTAACCTGTCTAAAGAGAGGAATAGTAATATGTTCTTTTGATAGAACAGTTTTGTGTTGTTTAAGAAACTTTTACCTTAGCTCTAATAGTCTACGGTTCTGTGACGTAGACACGCAAACTTGGAATCATACATTCTCTGTGTCATACACCTTAAACTATTTCCAGGAATCTGGATTTTTCCATGTCTTATTCCAGACCAATCACTAACCTTTCTGCAAAACTAATAGTGATATACTTTAGTTGTCAGGTTTTCTAGGAAAATATTTTATTTCCATATGAGCCACCATAAATATGGAGCACACTGTCTTGATATCATTTCATCTACTTATAGCAAATGTATGGCATACATTTTCATGACAAAGGCAATGAAGGCACAGTTTTACATTAGTCTTTTCTTCCAACAGGCTCTTCTTAGGTGTGTCTAAGCCATGTATAGCTTGCAAAGAGGTCAATGCAGTAGGTTAAATTGCAGAAGAAATTTAAAACAATATTTTAAATCATGTTTAAAGCTGTAGACCTTATTTAAATCTTACAATCGTATAATAAAGCAGAGATGAGAAGCTGCTAGAATGTAGGTGGAAGGTGAAAGCTGGGCTCGTTTATCACCCTAACTTATCACCTCCTCACTGCCTCTATTGTAACTTCAGATTGGTGCTAGGAACCTCAAGCCTTCACTTCTTAAGAGAGGAAATGCAGGTTAAGGTTGTATGTAATCTACCCAAAATGTGAAATAGAGGAAAGGCTGCCTGAGACATTTCTGATCCTCAAACCTTGAAACACAAAGTGACCTCTCTTCAGAAAATGGTATAATTTAATATAAATGTGGTCCTACTTTGTTTTAAGGGGCTAAAAGCCACTCTTTTTTATATATAAGAAATCACAAACCACTTAGAAAAGCATCAGTATATTATGAATATTACTTAAGCCAAGGTTTTTTTAAGATGACTTAGAAAACTACGTAACATATAGTCATGAATGTCCTTGTATTTTAATTATTCTTCTCACCTCCCATAGACTTCTCACTTTCTTTGATTCCTCTAGTTAAAGTGTTGGTTACCCACATATTGCACATTCATTATGGAATATTAGAAAGTACAGGTAAGCATCATAGAAGAAATTCATTCATAACCCACTATCTAAAGATAGCCATTAATACATGGGTGCATCTTATTCAACGGTCATGCCTTCTATGATACTTTGTTTCTTATGCCTCTTCAATTGCTCACCAAAATAGCAGTCAATGCAGAGTTTCCTCCCCAAGTGCTAATTCTGTAATACTTGCTGTGCATAAGAAGTGTTCCCAAATGCTTTCTGTACCTGATACTCACTTTCACTTTAAAACTTCATGGAAGGTCCTGCTGCTACCCCATTGTACAGATGATATTTCCTATCATCCCATCTCCTGGTGTCTCAAGATACTTCTCAAAAGCCAAGATTAGAGTCTGTAAAATTCATTCTGTGGTTTGCTTTACTTTAATTCCCTTTTTTCCTCAGAAGGAACATTCTGTATAGACTGTGCACATCTACCTGACTTCTAAGGGTGGGGGTCCAATTCTTAATTTAGAAGGATTTACATCTCCTTTGTAAAAATTGGGGTATCTTGGGGGTGTGTCAAGGATGGAGCTTCTGATCTCTTAATAATGAATCTCCCTGTCACTTCCTTTTGCTTCCTCCACTGGATTCACATTGGCCTTTTTACACAGAAACCCACCTCAGAAGATCCATCATTATCATGGCCACACTTCCGAATTTCACTCACTCGTACCCCACTAATTCTTCTTCTTCTGTTTTCAGGAGCCAAGAAGATTTGACCTGACTACCTCCACCTGGAAGGCTATCCTACCTGGTTAGGTAAGTGCCTTGCTGTCTTCTGGATCCAGACCTCTTTTCGAAAAGTCAGCACTCCAGTGGGCATTTCCCCCTTCCTATTCACATGAATTAGCATGCCCTGTCCCACATCACCATCTGTGCCACCCACTTTCCTTTTCTAGTTATGTTCTATTTTTCTCTCACTTGTGTAGAGGAACACGTGTGTATACATGTGAAACCCAGATGATGATGATGCCATAAGTCTCCCTCAATTTTTCTCTACCTTTTTTATTGAAGTAGGTCTCAGCTAACTCAGACCTTGCTGACAGAACTAGTAGAGCCCTGGTTCTATAGTGTATGACCAGGTACAACTGACATATCATGACCTCTGGAAATATGAACTCCTATATGTATTTGGCCAGCAAGTACTTTAAATCTTGACCCACCTTGACAGATCTATTCCTTGATTTTAAAATGAAACAAACACAGGCCACATGTGTATTGAATGTGCATTCCTAGCACCATAAAGAATCCTCTCTTTTTCTGCACTGCCTACCTGGCATTTACTGCTACAACAGCCTACAACAATGCTAATATCATCAGCATCAACGTCATCATCATCATCATCATCAACAACGACAACAACGACAAGAGCAGCAACAACAAAACCATTGCCATGTTTCTTGGCATCCTGCTGCTTTCACTCTTATTTATGTTTCTTTCTTTTCAAGTAGCCAAGTCTTGCTGCATGACATCTTAACTTCTTTCCTCATCGCCCTTGTAGCATTTGGGTGAGATGTCCTGGTGGCAATCAAAAGAAAACAAGCCCCCTTCTTATTGATGGGGATAAAATGTAATTGTGGCATTTTCATACAAACATTATTATATATTCCCTCACCCTCATCTTTTCTTACTGTCTTCCATTCAACATCCCTTCTAATGGCTTCTTTCCTTCCTCTCAATTTATCCCCAATTCTTGTTTTAAATGGAAAGAGAATTTTTTTTTTACAAAATACACATTTGTAGCCATGCATGCTCTCCATTTTAAAGTTCTACCCACCTTTCCTTTCTAATAACAGGTGATCGTACAGTTATGACTTAGATCATGGTATTGTATGACGGAGGGGTGACTCTACCTGATCATTTTCTGAAATATCTACAGTTCTCCTTTCTACTTGTTCCCAAGTGTGTTCAATATCCATTTTCTTGACCACATGTAAGTATATCTGTGCTTAAGTAAATAGAGAAGAAATAAAAAAGACAGAGACATAGAAAAATGTAGAGCATCTTGCAACAACTAGCTATTGAAATTCATTCCATCTCCACCCTAAAAGCTTGAGTTGCTTTTAACAGTGGCAGTGAGATCACTAAGATCACAGGTAGGTTTCAAGTTACTCTTTCCATTAAAAGAAAAAATCCTGGCATTGGCTCCAAGTTAGAAAGTAATTTGCTTATTCTGTGACTGCTGGCCCCAGTTTCAGCAGCATTTGAACTCCCATGATTCCGGTGCAAATAAACAGGCTAAGCTAAGGTTTCCTACAGAGGCATTGTAAAAGTAAATTACTATTTTAAGAGCATATGAAATTGGCAGCCAGAACGCAGTAGAAGAGTGGAAGATATTCATGATACTGACAGATAAAGAAGGAAAGGAAGTAAAATGCATATTGTTAGCGAGGATTTAGGATGCTCCTTCCAGCAGTCCCATTTATAACTTCTGGAAAAAATACAATGGCTGCCTTCCTACTTTAGGCATGTGAAAGATCAGAACTGAGGCCAAAGCCTTATGACATCATGGTTGATGACTGGCAATGACTGACCTAGCCCAAGACAATAGAGGCCAAGTAGCAGCCATCAACTCCCACTATAAGAAGCTACAAAGTTCCACTTGGGTCAGGCTGGAAGCTGCTACTAGCTGGACAATGCCTTAGGCTAATGCAAGGAGGGAGGATAATTCAGGGAAAGAACATCACACTTGATGTGTCATAGTAGACAAGGGCTTGAGGTCAGATATTGTCACTTACTGCATATTTTACAGTGAATTCTTCATTTTGTAGATGGAAAGTCCTCGTTGGGAAAACAGAGAGGATAATTTTACATTTGGAGTATCACCCTAAAGGTTAAATATAATATAAAATCCCTTCAAAGTGTTTAGGAAGTTGATAAAATAAATGGCATGGATGATGTAAAAGGCAATCATGAAGACAAAGATAAACAGGGTCTACAGGGCACCCAGCTACTGTTAATCAATCTCTGCTTTCAGGTAAACCTGAAAGAAACACTGGCTTTATATGTTAGAAATTGAAGTAGACAGGTACAGAGGGAGAGAAGTTGCAGGGGTTCAGGGTTCCTGAGCCAATTCAGGCTCTATTTTCACCTTAAAGAGAATGGTTCTATATATGAAATAAGGCAAAAGAAAAGGAGGAGAAATTAAACAGGCCTATATGAATGATGACTTTCCGCTCTTGTGGTCAGTGACCTCTCCACATCTGCTTTCTGACCCATAGCAACACAGAGAATTAAGAATTCTCCTTTAGTAATTCTGCATATTATTGAGCCTTTTCCCTATGTTCTTAGTCTCTCCTATAAGCACTGCTGTCGCGCTGCTGCACAGGGGGATGCTGGGCTAGTTTATAAAAATGATCTCTAGAGCTCCTGTACAAGGTCATGTCTCAAACGTAAAAGTCATCTCTGCTGTGTATGATTTTTCCAGTCCGAAAACAAACCTAAGAGTGCAAATAATGCCCAGCCTGATACATCAGGGCCTGGCAGTAATAAAACCAAAACTAGTTAATGGTATATGGTTGCGACAATCTGCCAAGTACGCTTTGAAGCACTTACTGAATCAACTCATTAAATTCCCATCTCTCTTCCACACAGAGTCCCTTTTGTTTGCCTTATTTTACAGATAGGGAAACTGCAATGAGTACATTAGGTAAACTTGCTAAGGTCAGAGAGCTAGTAGGTAGTAGTATATGTATTCAGACTCCAGCCGTCAAGCTTTTAATCTCTCTACTTTCAAGTCAGCTAGAACCAGGTTCAAATTCTCTATACTATACCTTTAGTTTCCTATATGGTTTTCATTATTGTTACACACCTCGATTTTCCCATCGGCAGAGTGGGAGTTTATTCTACCTTGTATGTGCTTATAGACAATACACAACAATGAACCTACTACATAGCCATTATATTAAAAGGAACATGAAGCAAACAAGTTTAACACACATTGCCCCAATTCAAGAGTAGTTTTGTAATAGTGACATTTCAGCCACCTGTACATATTGTGGGTAAAGACCTTGAACTCTGAATAAATGTTTTTTTGTTTTGTTTTGATATTGTTTTGTTTTGTTTTGTTTTCTGTTTTGTTTTTGTTTTTTCTTTTTTGTATTTTTTGGGGGGGTTGTTGTTTTTTGCTAGTGCAAGAAAAGAGAGGAGAAAAAATTAATGCAGCTGGCTTACTAATAATTTAGAAAATCATTTGTAAGGCTTCACTTGACTTTGAATGATGCTGTCTTATTGATATACACTTAAAATAAAATTCTTCATAACCTACTGAGCCCTCCCAAGCCTTTGCCATCACCGGAAATAGTACTTGATGAGGACAACTTCCTCTGAAATAGTCATGTCTCCAAAATGTGCCCAGCAGAAAAAGCACATTACCAGCCATTTCCAGGTAATCTATTTTTCAATCTTTCCTCTACACGCCTAAACATACCAAAATGCTGATTTTCTTTTCTTTCTTCTTCTTCTTCTTTTTTTTATGGCTTCTGGGCTTATACAGAAGTTTTTATAGTACTAGGCAGGTTCCTTGTAGGTGCTTCCCTAAAACGTGCTTATAAACTCAGAACTCATCAATCGTATGAGAAATTAAGTCTACCCAGTGCCATATAAACAGCAACACATTTGCTCAAGGCTATGGTCTAGGTTGTATTCTGAGAGAATGCTTTCCTAGGTTTTTCATGAGCTCCTGGATACTTCAACGATTCCTACAGATGTCAAGCATTTCATCTATTTTTACAGATGGCTAATTCTGAGAACTTATCATTTCAGAGGGTGGGTTTTCTGAAGTGCAGCCATGCCGTGGAGATATATACAACCTTCTTCCATCGAAATCAAAGGGTAATCGCTAAGCTGCCTATTCCACTTTACCCACAGGATCTGCTCTTCCCCACTGGCTCATTTTGTGAGCGTCTGAAAAGCTAGATAAATTATATCTCAGAAAGCCTTTGGGGCCTCTATTGGGTTAACCCTTACAAAGGGTTCTAGCTGTTTAGATGGGCCATTTACTTGGAGCCCTGCTGTTCCAACCTTTACAGCTTACACAAAAAAACGATTGCATCTTACTTTTGTTAATAGCCTTATGGATCTACCTCCACCCTTGGGGGGATTCAGTTACTTAGCTATTCCCAAGACGATGCCTACATGTCTCATACAGCTCTGCACCCTGTGAAAACAGAATTTGTTAAGAATGATAAATTCTATGCCTTCATCAGGCTTGCTCTTTCTGTGTGGGGGTAGCAGGCAACTCTGGTAATTGACCACTGTTCACTTTCTCACACTCACTCTTATTCAGGCTATCTTCCTTAAGGCCACTGGCAATATCCAAAAGATAGATCCCCTGGGAGATAAAAATCCCGTTCACTCTCATATGAAAAAAATTAATTTCACTTTTCCTTGGCCTCATTATTTTCTTAATTGTCTTCTTTGCCCCCTCAGTAGCAAGGACTGTCTATGGATTTGTAGAAAAGCATTTTGGGCTGCTGTGTTCCAGGAGGATAGTGGTTTTCATGTTAACACTTAATCACTTTGCTCTTAAGAGTTGCACCAGTGGCAACAGGCTCACCATCTATCCCACTCAGCCAGCCTGCCTTGAATCACAATCAGCGCTGTGAGATACGACCTCCGTTAGATTGGCTCATCTCTGAGAGGACGGCTAACTCTTATGATGAAGCACAGCCACCATGCATGTGTCTCTCTCTGCTTTTAGAAGAACTTTGTCATGCTGCATTTCCATACAACCCAGCAATATCTCTTCAGTGAGCTAAGCCAAAGTATCTTCCTTTTAAATTTACAGAAGGCAAACACAGACAGAAAAAGATAGCCTCTGAAGGAGTCTTTATAGACACCAAGAGCAACCAGGGTTATTATCAAGAGCCTTATGTCTCTGTACTTTTATCCTATGAAGTTTTGAAGTAAAGGAGATATGAATACATACATATGTATATATATCACCATGATCTTATAGTTATTGCTCATCCTCATCACTGTCATAATTGATGTGCCTTCCTTTAGCCTTCCCCTTTCCACAAACCCTATGAAATTTTGAAATGGCAATTGCCATCCCCTTATGACTATTTGGGAGGTTGCATATCCCTTCTGTTAGGTGGCTTACATTTATCAGCTTTCACTAGGATATTTACTGAAACACTTTGTTCAAGTTATTTTGCAAGTAATATATTTGATCAACCTTTGCCAATTGAAACTGCAGCTAGGTCCTACTCTTTTCCACAGGTTGCAGTTACCTGCTGCCCACATGTCCACCCTCTTCCCCCTTTTCTGTCCATTGACTTTTGTGTCTCAAACCTAAAGTTTTCTATAATATGGTACTCTAAGCAGGACCGGAATTTAAGAACACATGGAACTGAGTGATTAAAAATGGGTGTGATGAAAACATAACAGAAAGTGCCTGATAATGACCTGTCAATTTCCAGAATGCCTTCTATTCTCAGACCTTGTATGAACCAACTAAAGACATGTCAAAAGAGATGTCAAAATCTCTCTCTCTCTCTCTCTCTCTCTCTCTCTCTCTCTCTCTCTCTCTCTCTCTGTGTGTGTGTGTGTGTGTGTGTGTGTGTGTGTGTGTGTGTCCTGTACAAGACCTTTCTGATGTGGGCTCTGTCTCTCTTTTTCATCTTCTGTCACCTCCTTCTCATTTATAGGTGCATTCACACTGGAAATCTGTACCCCCTTAGCCTTCTTAGCCATCCCCTTTTATAATTACTTCACTCATTTTTCGTACATAAATCTCAGCGTCAGTACTATGTCTTCCGACATGGCTTTTGATGACTCACTCATCTAAAGTTACATCGCCCACCTTCCCTTCTAGCATGGGATCCCTAATTATTTGTATGACATTTAATATTAGATTTAATTACTGTGGTTTTCTATTTGCTTACTCACTATTAGCCATCTCTTCCTCAATATGTGAACCCCAATGAAAGCAGGACTATCTTCATAAAATATTCTTGATGCCTAAACCTGAACTGTCCATTTTAGTGTCCACCAGGCACATACAGCTGTGTAAGTCATCCAAACGAGAAACAAATAAATGTTAAACAAAATGAAAAGATCACTTCACCGGTATCCATTGGCATGTTGCCTAACACAGAGAATATTTTTCTCTTTCTCCAAAGTTCTATTTAACAATACTATTCTAGGACAACATCTGCCAATTAGAAGACACTCAGCATCTACTGCTATTGAAAAGAAATAAATTCTTTCTTTTGATCCTAACCCAATCCTCATACCCTAAAGGCACAATAACAATATGCTCAATTGTCTCTAGCATCCATTGAACATGGAGGTCTCAATGGCTATGAGTGATCTTGATTGTGTAGTAGAAGAGAAGAGATGCTCACAAAAAGTTCAAATCTTTGCCCCTCTGCTAAAAAGGCATTGGACAAAAGGAGCTTCCCTTTCTTCTTTATAATAAGTATATATACCTCACTGGATGAGAGTAGAGATTAAAGGAGAGAATAAAACTAAAGATCCTGGGACACAGCAAGGGGTACTGTCAAGTTTGATATAACTTGCACCCCTGAGTGGCTGAGCTAAGTGGTGTAGTTTTAAAGGCATAATGGCTTTGTTTTGAGTAAATAAGAATCAAATTTGGGGGAGGAAGGGCTGACAGATACTTTTAACACTGAATATGCAAACAAAAACAAACAAACAAACAAACAAAAATAAAACAACTACTGTGTGGCAGTCCCAGCTATTAAAAGAGAAATGCTGCTAATAAGAGCACATGATGCTGTGATGAGAAAGCTATCCCTGTGTGGCTGTAAAACAGAGCAAATAGAGATAAAAACTAAATAAATAGAGCTTTAAAAAAAAATTATCAAAATACAGCCAAAAAAAGATTGATTCTGAAGCAAGGCCTTGGGAAGTCTTCTTAGATGCATTATCTGAGAGAGATGCTAAATTGTAACTAGGGTTTGCTCCATGGAGGAAAGTCTGATAAATCCATTATCATTCGTATGAAAAATTATAGTGAAAAACAATGGAGAGGGTGTCGGAAAAATTATGTTTGGTGACTCCTCCTATGTTTCCTGCTGTTGTTTGATATGGTTACAAGGAGTTCATTAACTTACTTGTTAAACTTTGAGATTTAGGTCAGAGGATGCAGGGGAGAAAGATGCTATGAGTAACTTTAAGGTCCTATTTTGGTGATATTTCCTAATGAATTCATCTAAGAAACCAGGATGAGAAAGCATATGCAAATCAGAAAATATTTTCTCAGATACTGCAAGGTCTTTTGGGGCAAAGATGAGTTGAGGGGGAAAAAAGGAAAAAAGGGAGAGAGGGAACTATTTGAACAATGGCATAAACTCCCTTGAAAGCACTAAGAGGGAGATGTCCCACTTGAACTGAGCAGGAGAG
The DNA here is from genome assembly GCF_000001635.26 of Mus musculus. Classification (NCBI taxonomy): domain Eukaryota; kingdom Metazoa; phylum Chordata; class Mammalia; order Rodentia; family Muridae; genus Mus; species Mus musculus. Next base: position 68,950,621 of record NC_000070.6, read on the forward strand.
ATTTTTACAATCCCCACCTATGCTGCTACATTCTTACTCCCTACAGCAGGAGCTGGGCCTTCTCAGCTCAGCAGGGGGGCCCCAGAGCTTATTTGGAATATCAGAGCTCTTTCTCTAGGGTTGAAATGGAGTCACAGCTCCCCCTTCTGGGAGCTAAAGTGCCATCCAGCTCCAGAAAAGACAACGTTTGTGAGGTCGTTAATGGCTTTATTGCAGATGGGCCTAAAATCCCTGTATTTCTAAGTACTTCCCTGCACCCCCAAAAAAGTATTAAAAAGACTGGTATCATACTTGCTTTTTAGTGAAATTGACTTCAACTTCTGGATGTCCTGTGGCTCAAAGGGCTTCATATTTTCCTTTCCCTGAGGTTGTGAGCCCACCTACAAGCCATGTACTTACAAAGGCTAGCTCAATTTCCTGCACTTTAAGAGATTAGTCACATTTAGGGGAATTTATTAGGAAGGGAATGTTTCTGGACCTGTATAAATACACCTGTGTATGGATTCATATATATTCTTGTGTATGCTCCTGTGCTTATATTATGAATATACAGACATGAGATTTAAATTAATGTAAGTAAAGTAATCATTTCATTTTCATGAAATGTTTGAAAGGATGTTTGAAAGGATGTCTAAGTATATATATATTGTTTTCCAGAAAGCAGAACTTTTTTTCATAAAGGGATTAATACAGTCCGATTTTTCTACTGGGTTCTATATAGCAGTTATATAGTCTTGGATCCCCATGTGCTTTTCATTATGTGATGACATTAAAACAGAATTCTCTCTCTCTCTCTCTCTCTCTCTCTCTCTCTCTCTCTCTCTCTCTCTCTCTCTCTCTGTCTCTCTCTCTCTGTCTGTCTCTCTCTTTCTTTCTCTCCCTCTCTCCTCTCTCTGTCTCTCTCTGTCTCTCTCTCTCTCTGTCTCTCTCTCTGTCTCTCTTTCTTTCTCTCCCTCTCTCCTCTCTCTTGGCATCTCTGGGTGTACATATGTTTTTAAGCACTATTGTGAAGCAAGAAGAGTGAATGTGGCATTATGCACTCTCTCTCCTGGGTCATGAAATCGTATGAAGAAGGTCTGAAATGAATCTTGAAACTAGAAGTTCCAGAAAGAAAGACAATCAGTTACCTTAAGTAGAAGTATGGTGGATAGGTAGGGTTAAGAAGTGTTGTGAATTGCTGAACATGGTAATAGAGTAGAAAATGACATTGATTTGGCTGAAAACCACGCTGGGTTCTAGTCCTGTCCTTGCCACCAATTTGCTAGTGAATATTAAGAAACTATCATCCTTTATCTGAGCCAGAGTCCTGCCTGCTTGCTCTTTAATAGCAGTAGATCTTTTATACATTGGAACAGAAATAATGAGAGCCTATCCCACATGAGGGCTCTTCTGTTTGCAAAACCCCTCCCAAAACTGCACTAGGATGTTGTGATGTAACCTGAGTTTTGTGAAGTCTACTCTATGGGCATGCCCTCCTGAAGCTTTCAGCCTGAAAGATCAGTCTGGAGTCAGAAAATGGTATGTGTGCAAGTGCTTGCAGGTAGAACAGACAGCCACCAGCCGGGGCAGGTTCCTGCAAACACACGCTTGCTTTTATCTCTCCTCAGGAGAAACAAATGTATGTATAAATGTTTTTAAAAAAACAGGTATATTTCTATTTTCTTTCCCTCTCAAGAGGCCTTCCTAGTGACCCTTTAGACACTCTACCACACCACCTCAGCCTCATCTTCTAGCTTCACTGCTTACAAGCAGAATGGCTGCCATTTACCTTGAGAAAGTAACAGCTGCCTAGTCTGGAAGCCATGCTAACAGCAGTAAAACTCAGCAATTTTTGCTGAGTAGGGCAAGCCTTTAAAAGGCAGCCGGGAATCAAATCAATGGCTGGCTCCAGAACCAAAGCCCAACTGTGCCTGGGCAGAGTGGCAGAAGTATTTACCTAAACAAGCTCCTAAAAGGTTGAGGAAATAGGAAGGAGACCCTTACCTCAAACTGTCTTCCTTAGAGTCTTTCCAGGCCTCCCTGCCCTTGGCAGTATTTCAGAGCCAAGCATAAAATGTGGGGTGCAAACCAGACAGCAGTTTAAGTCAACTACCACCACATTCTGAGATGAATTCCCCACCCACTGTCCCTCACAAACTGTAGTCCCTTGGTCCTCAAATACATACATATAGACCTCCCCCCCACACCCACGAAGAGACACTAATCTCTCTCCCTTCTCCCAGTAGCTTCCTAACTTCCTGGAGCCATGAGAAAGCACAGTTTTAAGAAGAGATTCTGGGGCTTCCAAAGCTTGTCTGAGATGGAGAAGGCAAAAAGAATGCGTCCTAGGAAAGTACACATCAGTCTCCTGCCAAAGCACCCAGCGATGCCCCAAAGGCTATTTTCTCTGGTGCTGGATGTGACTGAGATGGACAATCACATTGCCAGAGGATGCTTGCTCTTTTCCCCTGAGATGATTCAGGCAAACTTACCCAGACCACCCCCTCAGAAAAAAGGCTGGGGGGGGGGGTTGATTGCAACAGGGAGACAGGATGACATCTCTACCCAAGACTTGTCATGCAGTAGATAAGGAGATTCCTGACTTCCTCCTTTCTTTCTCACTCCATACTCAGCCTTTCCAAATTCCCATCAGAATCCTGGAGTCTGCCCAGTGTGGAATTTAAAGGGACAGCATCTCGCTTGTCTCGGGTTTTGGACATGTCTCTTTCATTTTTAACGGTGAGTTCAAGTGTGCAGCACTACCCCATGATTTAGACGATATTTTTCTTTCATTGGTATCATTACTGGAATAAATAAGGCACCGTATATATTCCTGGCATCTCCCAAACCAATGCCCAGAGACCTAAGAGGAAGTCCACAGCGGGCTTCCCGGTGGCTACGTGATACTGTAGTAAGAACCCCATTCCATTCCCTGCAAGCTGAAGAGATCTAATTAAAAATACACAGACGCGCACACATGCAAACACACACACACACACACACACACACACACACACACACACACACACACACGCATACACACACACCGCTGAAAGTAGGTTATAGGGCACAAACACACACACTCACACAGACAGACACACAACACGCATCAAACGCAAACGACGCTGCACAGGCAAACATACACTAGCACCACATCAAGTTCCCACCATGGTACACACGTCGGGAGCGCGCGGGGACACACACGACACTTAACTAAAACCCGCATTTAACCCATGGAGTCCAATCTACAGGAAACCCAGTCTCCAGAACAGAAGAGGACTTGGAGGCGAGGGAAGACCGGACGAGGGTGCTGGAAGGGGGATGGGAGGCGCAGGCGGGGGCGCCCCGACTGCGGTCCGGGGCTGGTTCCAAGGGCAGAGGGGCTGTGGGGAGCTGCGCCCGGAGTCGCCTTACCTGGAGTCAATGTCCGTCTTTGGCGGAGAGCAGCGGAAAGACGCTTTTTATTCGGCTCGGTGGGAACTTGGAAGAGCCCTGCGTCCAGCTCGCATACCGGGGACGGCGCGGGGACTGCAGGCGTGGGGGTACCTGGCTCCTAGCAGCCTGGCTCATACTCAGCCTTAAAGTCCCCTTGGCTGGTCCCGAGGACAGGCATGAATCCCGACTCCAAAAGGTGGCCACTACTCCCTCTGCCTCTGGCTCTCTGGCTCTCTCGCCTTCTCCTTTGCCTGCGCTCTTCTCCTCCTCCTGCCCACCCCCTGTGCCAGATCAGTTCGCAGCCGCGGGGACTCGGAGCGAGGCGGCTGGCGAATGGAGAGGGAAGTCCAAGTGCGCCGCGGTCTCCGGGAGGGGAGCAGCGGAGGCCGGGCTAGGCAGTGGGAGGGACTTTGCTGGCAATGGAGGAAAATGAATGGGGGAGAGACTGCCGGGGGCGGGGAGGGCGGAGCTGAGTGCCGGGGTAGATTCCAAGGAGTGTTTTGTACGTCTTCGGGCGTTGGGGGAAGAGAAGGGAGAGGAGAAGAGAAGTGGGGCCGCCTGAAGGGAGGGGCAGATTGGGTGGGCAAAGGATGAGCTTCAGAGGAACTCACATGGGTCTGGGGACAGTGCTGCAAGACTCCTTACAGGAGCACCCAAAAGAACCATGTGCGCGCAGATCCTGAATCGTGATTCCAGCTGAAATGAGTCTGTAGCTGAGTGATGCGCGAGCGTCTGGTATTTCTGATTATGCGGGAGCTTGACGTGACTGCGTGTACATACCTGAGTGGGTTTTGTCTGGGGTGACGCACGTCTGAGTCCCGTTGTGTCTCTGTGTTTCTCTGTGACTACTGGAAATTGTTTTTGTGTGTAGGCGAGAGCCCACTTAACCTCCCAGAATTAAGCACGCGCTTCCTTACGTGGGAAGGATGTCAGAGTGGGAAGCCGAAGAGAACGCAAAGTTCTCTAGGGACCACCAGAGACAGGGAAAAGGCCAGGGTAGCTAGACGAACACAAGAATACAGATAGCTGAAAAACTCCGCATTCAGCCTGAGGTGCAGGCAGGGCCTCTGCCTGAAGTAAAACGAAAGGCCTTTTTTTCATGGTCTAAATTTACACATTGTACGGATTCTCTGTATTTTGCTTTATTTTACTCAAAGCTTAAATCCCACCGGAAGTGTAGATTCCTAGTCTTTTAAAGAATTGTCCAGGGTGGGAATCTCTGTCGAAGCTATGAGAGTGAGAGGCAGAAAACCAAAAGGAAAATATTGAACAATGTAAAGGAATCCAGATATAGTGAAAAGTGTAAGTGTTCGGCATGAACTGGAATCCTGTCTGTGTAGGACCTTGGCCAAGTTATCTTAGCCTTCACTTTCTCCCTGTTTAGTAAGATGAGATAACTAACCCTCTAATGAGATTGCTGTGTAGTTGAAAGAAAAATTGTAATATATATTCCTTCCATGTAGTTAATGCACCTTGTATATTACTCGCTGCTGTGATTCTTTCTGATATCAATGTTTCTTTTACCCAAAAGGTAACACGAGAGAGATGAAGTAGGTAGAAAAATGTAGAAGAACCTAAAAAACAGTGACTAAAAAGGAGGAGTTTTGAAGCAAAATGAGAGGAAAAAAATCCTTGAATTACAGACTAGGAACTTGAGAACAATCAGCATAATCGACAAAGAAGGAGTAGAGGGGAAAGAAGAAACATACAGGGATCAGGGGAGAGAGAGGCTAGCAGCAGAACGCAAGAGAGGTTTCCTCTTCATTTGCACTGCACAGTAAATGAGACAAGGTCAGTACCATGGACAGCTCCCAGGCCACTGCTGGGATCGGAAAGGTGATTTTTCTTTCTGACTGATGGAAACTCAGAAACTTCTCTTTTTATTGGTCAAGAACTTTGTTCTTCCCTTGGCTTCTAGCCTGAGTTGATATCCTGATCAGTTCTTCTCGAAAAGATTACAATTATGAAGAAATACACTCACCACACATGAAGTCCCACTTGCTATCTTGTACCTTTTCTTTTTCTTTCTTTTTTTTTTTTAGCCCTCTCTTTCTATTCATCTATACCACATTGCTTCTTAGTTATTTATCACATTCTTGTTTTGCTCTGTCACCCCCATCTGGGAGCTGCCTCTTTGAAAAATACCAACAACAGCTGGTGATGCAGTCAAGAAATCAGTCTAAAACAACCTAGTCACATAAAGACCAAGACAGAGTTGTTCCCTTTCCTATATAGTCTTTCATAATTAGACTTTCATGGTAGCCTATAGTCAAAATGCCTTACAAATAGAACACTTAATAACATAAAAGTGACTGTGTTTATTACCAGTCCCCCAACACATTCAACATTTCACTCAGAAACATAGAATCCTTTCTATATCTATATGCTGGAAAACAGAGAGAAATAGAAGGGGGCAGGGGAATTGTTGAACATTTACCAAGCACCAAACTTCATCTGGAATATTTTTTAAACAGGTCTCAAAATGCTATTTGATGAGGCAGGGTTAGAGTTCAGTTGCTAAAGTGATTTTTCTCACATGCAGAAAGCACGTCCCAAAAATACAAGTACTGCCAGTTGAAGGTAGAAGTTCAGAATCACTGTCATCTATAATGAGACTGAGGCCAGCCTGGGATACATGAGACACTTCGTCAAAAAGAAATAAAAGACAGAGAAAAAGAAAGAAGGTGGGAAGGAAAGAAAGATAGATTGAGTGATATGGAACAAGTAATATTGCCCCATTTTTATTTAACAGGAAACTAATCCTCTTGACACATGAGTTTCTACCTAGATTCATGTTAGCATGATTTGATCAGCCCTGGTATTCCACACTCATGTCTACATCTAACAAATTTATTCTGTTCCCAGGAAATAATGGATAAACCCTAGGGTAAGCTGGACGATCTTGGAACTCAATAGAATATTGAGTCCAACAAAAATACAAACGCGGATACCTGGAACCCTTGACTAATGAGTGGCAATGGAGGATTCAGTAGATGCTGTCCCTGGAAGATGTGAAGACATAGTAGGGCAGATTAAAGGTTCACTGGAATCTTATTGGTTCTGAATTTTAGATAAAACCTGAACCTTTCTAGGTCTTGGCTCATTTGCATTTGGCTCTATTTAGCTGCCCTGTTTCTATGAGGCAAGGCTGAGATGACCATTTAAAACTGTCTCCAAAGACTTCTTGGTCATCAGGCAAATTCCTAGTGCAAAGCATTTCTAATGACTTATGGAGAAAGTAATCAGAGCCATATGGATCACATTTCTGCAGAAAGACACACTGGTGGTAAAAGGTTTAGAGGCCAAAAATATACTTCTTCTTTTTTTTCTTTGCCAAAGAAAGAACATTTAAGGAAGCTTGAGATATGTGAGAAATGTCTTGTTCTTTCTTTGGGGTGGGTGTTGGTGAGCAGCTGCTAGCTATTTCCACGGAATTTACAAAAAGCTTGCATGGGTGGAGGGAGTTTCCAACAAATTAAGGTAGACTTGAGTGAGGAATTACTATCTGTGGGCCTTGAGGTGATTGCTATAAAAAGACCTTGATCAAGGACATTTAGGCAGGAAATGGGATCACCCACCATCATATTGTGATGGATTGGATGGCGTTTGTTAAGTCTCAGCTAATTTTAAGAATATCACGGTTGCTCCTGACTCTGTGTATTGTGAGGAGAAAAAATGTTTATGAAAATGTACTGAACATTTGCTAAGACTTTTTTCTAATTCCCTCTTTGCCATTCCCATCCACTGTCCCAGGACCTTCTGGTACCTTTGCTGATCTTGCACTTTCCTTTTCTTGTTAGAGTTTACCTCACTTAAATTTGAGTTGACCAAAAAAAAAAAAAAAAAAAAAAAAAAAAACCAAAAACGAAAAACCAAAAACAAACAAACAAAAACATAATAAATAAAGAAAATGAATAAGCAAAGAAAAGCAACTTTTGATTCTAGAAATTCTAAGAGATACAAATAAATTTTCTGGATAAAATGAAGGCCCTGCTTCCCTCGCCTCAAATAAAGATAAGATTTTCTCCTATTTGTGCAAGACTTTTACCCACCTGCTGCTACCTCAAAGGCTTAAGTTTTCTATGGCTGCCAAACCTCAGAGGAGTTTAAAATCCCTTAATCTGGGGTTATTTGGATTCAAAGTGGGCTGAGCATCTGTAGGAAGAAACTAGAGTTTCTTAAGGGCCCAGTGAACTTGTGATTATATGAAAGACTTAAAAATGAATGACCACCTGACTTCTGTCTTCTAGGAGCCTAAAGTCCTCTGCAGGGCCAAAGTGGGGCCTAATAATCACAGTATATGAAGCATGTAGTTGTGATCTTCAGACTTCAATCCTAGAAAAGTTCAGAGGGAAACATTTGCTTCTGTATAAGGTTTAGTGTATTGCAGGTCTAGTGTAAAACAGCAAGAGCTGGTTTTATTAAGTCTTGAATGCAGTTGAAAAAGCAGGCACTAGTATCTGCTAGTTTCACAGGTTTTTATTTAGTTTTGTATGCTAGAGGTATAGGTCCTTTTCTCTCTCTCTCTCTCTCTCTCTCTCTCTCTCTCTCTCTCTCTCTCTCTCTCTCTCTCTCTCTCTGTGTGTGTGTGTGTGTGTGTAAAGTTCAGAAGAAAGTTTGTGTGGAACACTTTCTCTTCTTTCAAGACATGGATCCATGGAATTGAACTCAGGTATTTAAGACCACCTCATTAAATAATATATCAATGTGTTTCAGTGTGTATGCATATATCAGTATCTGTATCCATATGTTTGCAATCCCATATATAAGTTGTGGTTTCCTTGTGTATGTGTGTACACTTCTGAAAAGCCTGAAGTTAGTATCACAAGATTTCTTCCACCACTTTCTACCTTACCTGCTGAGGCAGGTTTCTCAGCTAAACCCAGAGCTCACTGATACATCTTCTATTGCTAACCAGCTTTTCCATGTTTCCTCTTCTGAGCCCTGGAGTTATAGATGAGGCAACACACTCACTTTGCTTTTACCTAGGTCCTAGGAATCTGAACTATTGCCTTCATTGTTGCTAGGCAAGCTTATTTACAACTGAACTATCTTGCCATCCTAGATATTAATATTTATTAATATTATAACATTTGTTTGTTATATATTTATTGATATATGAATATATATTTTAAGAAACTAAGATGTATTGATCATAAGCATCCAAACCGTGCCTGTCTGTCATCAGAGTTTAAATGAGCATCTGCTCACTGAACAAGATTGCTATGTACTAAGAACCCTGTTTCTCTTTTTCTCCTACTCTAGTGCCTTCTGATCCTCATCTCAGCTAAGTCTTCTGGGGCAGTGTTCTTAAAATGAAATTTCTATCCACTACTGTACTTATGCAAAACCTGGAGGACTTCAAGCTGCACACCAAAGTCAGAACTGTAAAACTCAGACCTCAATATCTTCCATTTTCTAGCTCCTGTATTATTTACATTCATGTTATGCTTCGTTATTAACCTGTTTTGCCTCTGGTAGCAGAAATGAACTGTACAGTGATGGTTGGTGTTGAGCTTCTATCTAAACAAAATAGTTATTCTGGCCCCTTCAATGCCACTGCATTTGTTCCCAGCACTGCTCTATGTGACATGTAACCTCTATGCAAAAATAAAGTTCACATGACACCTTTGTCTCTGTGCTCCAACTAAGATGGAGAATATTTTAACATGCAGTGGACATAATCTGTCTCAACTTTCTCTCTTTCTAAGATGATGTACCAACCTCTCAACTCCAACAGCCCTGGTTCTGTTCCAGGGCCTATAATTTATCTAGTCCTGCTTGCCTTTAGGCTTATATCTAAGTTTTCTGCTCCATTCAAATCCTTCTCACATTTCAAGTATCATTGTAAATATCATTTCCATGCACCCCAGATGGGATATATGCTCTCTTGAGACCCTTAATGTCTCCTTCATCTCAATTGTAATTAAATAATTATCAATGACATTATTCATCTAATGTATATTTCCTAAACTGAACTCAGTGGCATAAAAATAGATTTTTGATAAAAGCTGAGCTTATGAAGACTCAGTGGCACCAATAGCTGCTCTCTGACCTTCACAGAGATTAATTAATTTAAGTCTTCACATCAGTAAATTAGGTATTGTGATTAGTGATTAGGTATCTGTTATAGTCATCACTTCCATTTTCATGTGAGGAAAACTCAATAAAATTGTTCAAATTTATATAACAAAAGCAAGATTCAAGTTTAGAGCGTCCTACTACAGAAGCCAAACATAAATTTATGATGCTATTTACCCTTCTACATGGAAGGAATCTAGTGCATATTTATTCAACACCCAGATGATCTCTCCAATTCGTTGAGTTCTTATGTGTATACTATCTCTTCTAATTCTACAATACTCCTTGCTTTTAATCAGGGATATTTGCATATGTCAATCTTCTTTGAAGTGCTCCAGATATCAAAAGACACATACTCATATTGCAAGGCTTTGCTGACACATCTGATTTTCTGAGGAGGCGTTATACCTATATTGGTTTCCTGTCAGGCTCTCAACATGTAATAACAGATGTTGTGGGCATGCTGGTTTTACTACATGTGACTAATCCTGATGTTTCTCGTCCTCTCTCCATCTCACGCTGCTAGACTTCTTTCTTTCTTAACCTGTATCCTGCTTAGCTCTTTGCCCTAGTAACATACAATTCTAAAATAAAAGAAGCCGGAGAATATCATCCTATTATTGGAGATTCAATGGCTAGCCCTACTGTAAACTGCTTTACCATCTTGCTTAGATTGATAATTGTTATTAGACGCGTTCTCACGACCGGCCAGGAAGAACACCACAGACCAGAATCTTCTGCGGCAAAGCTTTATTTCTTACATCTTCAGGAGCAAGCGTGCAAGAAGCAAGAGAGCAAGAAGCAAGAGAGAGAGAAAACGAAACCCCGTCCCTCTTAAGGAGCATTCTCCTTCGCCTCGGACGTGTCACTCCCTGATTGGCTGCAGCCCATCGGCCGAGTTGACGTCACGGGGAAGGCAGAGCACAAGTAGTCATAAGATACCCTTGGCACATGCGCAGATTATTTGTTTACCACTTAGAACACAGCTGTCAGCGCCATCTTGTAACGGCGAATGTGGGCGCGGCTCCCAACATCTCCCCCTATCCTTTTAATAAGAGCAAATAGGCCACCCATATTAATGAGAGTGGAGATAGAGGTCAAATCCCCAGTGTGTAGGTAAAGGAGCCATGTACAGGATTAGCTCTTAGGCTTACAGGCTTTTACCCAGAGCAACCCTGACCTGCTCCCGTGTCGTTTTGCCTGGGGGAAGGGAACTAGGACACTGAACCTTCTTGAAAGATGACATGTCTCCCTAGAATAGGCTCATATATGCCGCAGAGCCTTTCCATTGCAGTGCTTAGCCTTGCAACTCTCTCGGGCTGCTGAAGCACACTCACTCTATCCCGTGCAATGAGTCTAGCCTCATGGGATATAAGAGCTGAGTGGCCAGCGACCTATTGCCTAAGCATAGATAACCATATATCAGGGGGAGCTCCATGTTCTAGTCCTGCAAGCGCCTGGGCAATAACCACCTTGTCTCTCCTAATTTGGGCCTTAAGCTTACAGACCAATCAAAGAAGCAACACTAATCCACAGCAAAGTGTATCTCCAAATAATATTAATCCCACCCATTTTTTAAAGAAAGAAAATGCTGAGGAGATCCAATTGGGTAATCCTTTGGTCAGGGACAGGTCCAAGCGCGTGGAGTTGACCTGAAGTCTCAATTCCCGAAGGATCTGTTCAAATTCAGCCATCCAATTCTGTAACATATACTGAAAAAGACTTTTTGACAAATTAGCTGCCCTAGTAAATTTAACATACTGAATGGAAATAACACACAATCCCGGAAACTTTTGTTTACATCCCTGCTGAGTTATTTGTCATAATACATCTAGTTGTATCTGGACAAGATCTATGAGTTGATTAACCAGCATGAGACCTCTCTGTATCTTGACATTAGCTGAGGCCTGTTCATCTATGACTGTAGTCACTGAGGCTGACAAAGTGTTAATGGTGTCAGTTGTCTGGACCTGTCCAGACAGAGCCAAGGCTGTCTGAATTAAGGCTAAACCCAGTTCCCAGTTAGTGGTAAAAAAGCAGGAGAATACTTGAGCATTATACATCACCGTCATTGGGAGTGGAAATGTCGACATTATCCCCCAACGCTGCTCTCTCTTTATTATTGACGCCCTGGACATCACCAAGACGAGGGACATTAGTATTCCCTTGGTCAGTCTGGATTTTTCGGGTGAGTCTTTCTGGTACCCAAAATGGGTTGTCTTCATTCTGTGGGAAAACACAGATAGCTCCCCTGGATCTTATCAAGATAGGATCCGGGCCATACCATTTATTATCAAGGACATTTTTCCATTTAACCATCTCATTGGGCCTATCTGGCTCTGAACAATGACGTTCAGCCGCAGTATGGCCATGAGCATCAATATTTAAAAAATTGAGTGTAAAGAGTGCCAAAGACACAGACACTCTTGGTGCTCGGGGTACAGTCTCCTCAAAAGTTCCCCTCTTCTGTTTTATAAGATAGGCTTTGAGGGTGCGATGCGCACGCTCAACAATACCCTGTCCTTGAGGGTTGTATGGAAGTCCAGTCAGGTGGGTCACGTCCATCTGACGGCAGAACTGCTGGAATTTTTGAGACGTATAAGCTGGTCCATTATCAGTCTTAAGGAGTCTGGGTTTCCCCCAAGCACTCCATGCCTCAAGACAATGTTGAATCACATGTGAGGCTTTTTCTCCGGTTAACGGAGAAGCAAACATGATGCCAGAACATGTGTCAATGGACACATGGAGATATTGAAGTTTTCCAAAGGAAGAAACATGTGTAACATCCATTTGCCAGACCTGTAGAGGTCGAATACCGCGTGGGTTAATTCCCACATGAGGAACTGGCAAGAACTCACAGCAGCTTTGACATTGAGTAACAATGTCACGGGCTTCTTTTCTTGTCAAGGAGAAACGACTGCGTAATGTTTCAGCCGTCACATGAAAATTGTTATGAAAATTTCTTGCAGCCTCTACCGGGGATGATAGGGCAGCAGCCACCACTTTAGTGGCCTTATCTGCCAAATCATTTCCCAGAGCCATGGGGCCAGGTAGGCCTGAATGGGCTCTAACATGAGTAATATAAACAGGAGATCTTCTAGATAACAAAACTAATTGTATTTGCTGAAAAATATTGGCAACTCTACTGGAAGGCTTAATCACTCCAGCCACTTCTAAAAGATTTACTGCATTTACCACATAACAGGAATCTGACACAATATTAAGGGGTTCTAAAAAGGTTTTTAAAACTTCTAAGACCACTAAACATTCTACCACTTGAGGTGAATTTTCATTATATTGTTTGGATACCACTTTACCATTAGCCACATAGGCACCTATGCCAGTTTTTGATCCATCAGTATATACCACAATCCCATTTTTAAGTGGGTTTCTTACTGTTATTTGTGGAAACACAACAGATTGATTTTGGGCAAACTGTAAGATTGGATGTTTTGGATAATGGTTATCTATTTTTCCTGAAAAGGAGGTAACTAAAATTGCCCAATCATTAGATGTGGCTGCCAAGGTTTGAACCTGTGCAGCGGTATAAGGTACAATTAAAAGATATGGACTTTGCCCAAAGTGGGTGATTGCTGCTTTTAGGCCTTTAAGGGCAAGCTGTGCAATTGCATCAGGATACCAATCTATTATTTTAGCTGGGGATACGTTTGGATGGATCCACAACAATGGCCCATTCTGCCACAAAACTGCAGTTGGCAATTGTGCTGTCTTAAAGACACACAAACTGAAAGGCTGCGAATCCTCAATACGTTGTAATTGTGCATTCTGTAAGGCCTTTTCCACTTTTTGTAAGGCCTGGTTAGCAGCTAGAGTAAGAGTCCTAGGGGAGGAGATATGAGGATCTCCTTCTAAAATACTAAACAAAGGCCTTAACTCAGCGGAAGGAATCTTTAAAAAAGGTCTGAGCCAATTAATATCTCCCAACAGCTTTTGAAAATCATTTAAGGTATGGAGGTGATCTCTTCTTATCTCTACCTTTTGGGGCACAATCTTATCTGGGGACACCACAGAGCCCAAGAATTGTCCTGTATCAGAAATTTGGACCTTTTCTGTGGCTATCTGTAAACCCCACTGACTTAAAGTTTTAAGTAGAAAAGGATATGCCTTTTGTAGCATGGTAAGGTCTTTATGGCACAGGAGGATGTCATCCATGTAAAGGAGCAAAATTAAAGAGGGGAATTGTTCCCTCACTGGCAAAAGAGCTTCTTGTACATAAAGTTGACACATAGTAGGACTATTGGACATTCCCTGTGGTAAGACCTTCCATTGATACCTCTTATCAGGTTCCATGTGATTAATAGAGGGGATGGTAAAGGCAAATCTGGGCCTATCCCTTGGACACAAAGGTATAGAAAAGAAACAATCTTTAATATCTATAATAATTAAATTCCAGCCACGTGGTAAGGCGGAAAGTACAGGGAGACCCCTCTGTACTGGGCCAAATAAGTTCATTTGCTCATTAATGGCTCTGAGGTCATGGAGCAGTCTCCACTTTCCTGACTTTTTCTTAATTACAAAAATTGGAGTATTCCAAGGTGAGGTAGATGGCTCAATATGGCCTAATTTTAATTGTTCCTCTACCAGTTGAATCACAGCTTCTAGTTTTTCAGAGGATAGGTGCCATTGAGGAACCCACACTGGGTCCCCTGTTTTCCATGGTATGGGTCGTGCTGCCCCAATGGCCGCTAAGGAAAACCCAGACCCTGTCTGTCTTGGTTTCCATTAGGTGAGATGGGCTCTATCCTTCCCTGTTCTTGATGTCCTAACCCTTTTCCTTCTTTATAACCCATCTTTGCCATGATATTTTTTGCTTTAGCTGAATACCCTCCTGATGGGGCATTTTCATTGGACAAAATAAGGCCCAAATGCTGCATAATATCCCTTCCCCAGAGGTTAACCGGGAGTGGGAGCACATAAGGTATGAATTTCCCTTGCTGTCCTTCAGAGGATTCCCACGTCAAGGCAACGGAGCTTATAGTGGGACATGATTGATAACCTAGGCCCTGTAATGAATGAGATGACTCTGTGGTGGGCCATGCTTTGGGCCACCAATGTGTAGAAATTATACTTTTATCTGCTCCGGTATCAAGGATGCCTTCAAACTCTTTTCCATTAATCTTAAGGCGGAGCTTAGGTCTATCATTTAAAGATACAACCAAATAGGCAGAATCATTTCCTGAGGAGCCCATTTTCTTTATCTCAGGTCCTGCAGATTTTTCCCTGGTATTATCAGGGAGGAGCAGCAGCTGAGCTATCCTATCTCCTTTACTAATAGAAAAAACGCCTTTAGGGCTTGAGCACAGGACCTGTATTTCAGGGGAATGTTGACAATCCATAACTCCAGGGTGGACTACTAAGCCCTGCAAGGTGAGTGAACCTCGGCCGAGAATAAGGCCCATGGTTCCCGGGGGCAAGGATGGTATAGGCTCCACCGGCACCGGCTGAATACTCATTTGAGGCATTAGTAGGAAGTCGGAGGCGGCACGCAGGTCCACCCTTGTGGGTCTTCCTGGGTCGCCTCTCTGACTGCTTCCTGGGTCCTGACAAACCGGTTCCCATATCTTTGAGGGCCCTGGGACCGAGGGCCCGATGACCCGTTTTTTGGCACATCAGTTGATTGACTATCAGGTGGGGGAAGAATTCTGCCCTTTATATCCCTCACAGAGCGACACTGGTCAGCTCTATGATAACCCTTGCCACACTTAGAGCAAAGAGTGAGAGTCCCTCCCTGTTTATCTGGAGCTCTGCAATCTTTCTTAAAATGCCCAGGCTTTCCGCAATTAAAACATGTCCTCTGATCATTTCTGCTCATGGAGCGGTTCTGAGATTGGAGGATGGCGGCCGCTAAGCCTGCATTGGTGAGAGGTCCCCCAAGCTCTCGACAGACCCTGAGCCAGTCTTGTAAGCCTTTGTTCTTTCTTGGGGCTATGGCCGCTCGGCACTCCTTTGTGGCTTGCTCATAGATTAGCTGTTCTATCAGAGGCGCAGCTTGCTCTGACTCTCCAAAAATACGCTCTGCTGCCTCTGTCATTCTGGCCACAAAATCTGAGAAGGATTCCTGAGGTCCCTGGATTATCTTTGTTAACTGACCAGTGGTTTCACCTGCTCGAGAGAGCGCCTTCCAGGCCCTAATAGCCATGGAAGAAATCTGGGCATAAGCTCCCCAATGGTAGTTTGTCTGATCAGCAGAATAAGCTCCCTGACCCGTTAACAAGTCAAAAGTCCAATCTCTCTGCTCTGGAGTCAAAGCAGCTGCGTTTGCTCGGGCCTGCGCTTGTGCAGCTTCGTGCCAAAGCGCTCTCCATTCCATATATTTGCCCATACTAGGGAGAGCGGCTTTTACAACCGTTTGCCAGTCGGCAGGAGTTAGTGCCATGCCAGCGAGCCTGTCTAACTGCACCAAGGTAAAATTAGCATTGGTTCCGTATTTACGAACCGACTCGGCAATTTCCTTAATTTGTAAGTATTCTACCGGAGCGTGGACACGCCCACCCTCGGCTCCTTCAAAGACCGGAAATGCCTGTTGTATTTTCCTTTGTTCCTCTCTGGGAATGAATGAGTCTGCGCACTGCCTCTCTGCGCACTGCCTCTCTGCGCATCTCTCTGCGCATTGCTGACGCACTACGCAGGGCGGGGACTCCGCATAGGGCGGACCTTGAAGCCGACTGCCCTGAGGCCAATCAGCAAACTGGCCTTCGCCAGCCGCTTTTGGCTTTTTTCTTGACCAATTAGCTGGCTGGTAATGGGCTGCTTCTTCCTCCCAGTCTGTTTCCTCAGAGGAGGATTCTTCACCTGCTTCAGAGCTACTAAGAGCTGGCTCCCCGAGCCCATCCAGCGATGAGCACAGGCTCCTTTTCCTAGAGACCTCCGCTAATTGATCTTTCTTCTTTTCCCTTTTTCCTCTTTTTCTTCTAATCTCTCTCCAGGTATTCCTACCTAACCTTAACTTTTCCTCGGGTTCAAGACCCGTGGAAAGGCCTGTATACTTATTTTGTGTACCATATTTCCTCTTTGTTCCTACTCTCTCTCCCCACTTTACTTCTGATAGCTTGTCCTGAATTTCATCTAGAATCCTCCCTATCTTAACCACTTGATAACATGTGAAAAGGAACAAAAGGGCTCCTAACACCAGAAAAAATTCAAGGCCAAACATTTTCCACTTTACTTCTGATAGACTGTCTTGAATTTCGTTAGAAAGTTCAAGATCAGACTTACCTCGTAAAGCTGTACTCACTGGTACTCTCGTTCCCCAGCTGAAAAGTTCTGAATTCATACAGTTGAATCCTTCTTAACAGTCTGCTTTACGGGAACCTTTATTACCGCGACCCGCAGTTCTGGTTCTGGAATGAGGGATCTTCCTTGCGCCAGTCCCGAGTTTTTTTTTCGTCCCGGAATTCGGCACCAATTGTTATTAGACGCGTTCTCACGACCGGCCAGGAAGAACACCACAGACCAGAATCTTCTGCGGCAAAGCTTTATTTCTTACATCTTCAGGAGCAAGCGTGCAAGAAGCAAGAGAGCAAGAAGCAAGAGAGAGAGAAAACGAAACCCCGTCCCTCTTAAGGAGCATTCTCCTTCGCCTCGGACGTGTCACTCCCTGATTGGCTGCAGCCCATCGGCCGAGTTGACGTCACGGGGAAGGCAGAGCACAAGTAGTCATAAGATACCCTTGGCACATGCGCAGATTATTTGTTTACCACTTAGAACACAGCTGTCAGCGCCATCTTGTAACGGCGAATGTGGGCGCGGCTCCCAACAGATAATTCAGCAAGAATAGATATTTTGAAGATCTCACATTGTTTAACTTCTGTGTTCTGCAACCTCGCTTTTCTGTAGTAATTCAAAAAGGTGGTGGACATAACAGATAACCCCACTTTATAGGGCTGGAAACATCATCTTAAGTCCAGATGAGGGACCCACACATGATCTAGATATTCACCGAAACCCTTATTCTAAATGCCTGCCCTCTCAGTCTCTCTGTCTCTGTCTCTCTCTCTGTCTCTGTCTCTCTCTCTGTCTCTCTCTCTCTGCTTTCTCTCTCTCTCTCTCTCTCTCTCTCTCTCTCTCTCTCTCTGCCTGTGGTCCACCAGGTGGAGCCCAACAGGCTATTTTTAGCTTTTGCCTGCCTCAGGGCACATTTCTCCATTTTTCTAAAGGAGCCCCTTTTCACTTTTTTGGGAAACAACACTGATAAATTTCTCACTTCATATAGTTCTATATGTTGTACTCCTTACTCTAATTCCAAGGTATATGAGCAAGTCAAACGAGTCACAGATCCTGCCTAGGTTTGCTCCTGCCTAGGTTGTGGTGCAGATCTCCCAGACCAATCAGTTCTAGAGTATTTGATCAAATCTTTCTTTGGTAGTTCCCAAAAAACTGAAATAACAAGGCCAGCCAAGAAATCTAGGTAGCTACTGATGACGTCAGTTAGGATTCCAGGACTCACGCTGGAAATATCAAATTGTTGTCTTCTGACCTCCATATATGTATGTGTTATGTTACAGTTATACACACACACACACACACACACACACACACACACACACACACACACTAAATAAATAGGTATAAATAAGGAAAATAAATGCAACTAAATTTAATGAAATAAAATCATGATAATGGGCAAGATTAGTAGCTGGCGACAAAGCCTAGAATTCTGTCAATTATTTTGCCACCACACAGAGAACTTGATTGGGAATGAAGGCAGAAGGTATAATGATCCACAGGTTTTCAAAGTCATAGTTTTGTTGTTGTTGTTGTTTGGTTTGGAGGATTTTTTACTGTCAGTTTTTTTTTTTAATTTGTATAACTTGCTATCAAGTATATCATGATAAATCAGGTAATTGGGTTTTAGATAAATTGTCTAACTTAGAGCGACTAGAAGTAGTATTGCTACCAGTAAAAAAATAAACAGCTGCAAATAGGATCCTGCCTCTGTTAAACTTTGCACCAGGCAACCTGAATCTATTTGTCCTCCGTGACCCTTTTTCTCAACCTTTTTCATAGGCAGAATTCTACAGTGATGTCTATTAACACCTGATCTTATGTAACCACCTCTCATCTAAGTATGGCTGGAATCTTTACATGTAATGAGACACCAGTACTATAATTATGATTTTGTATGTTGAGCCATCCTGGGTAGGCCAACAAAAGCATGGTAAGTTTAAAAGCAAAGAGTTTTCTCAGGATGTTAGCAGAAGAGCAAGCCTGAGTGATCTACTCCATCTAATTTGTAAGAAACTATCAGCCATATAGATTTTGAACTATCTATGAAGGATGCATGGAATGATAAAGAGTACCTAGATTTTGGCAAACATGCTATCATTGTTTAGTTTGTGGAACTCCTAACATCAGGAGTGGGGTATCTCTGACTATTTTTCCTGCTCTTGGGACCCTTTTCTTCCTAGTAGGTGCTTCTTACAGCCTTGATATGGGAGTTTGTACCTAGTCTTATTGCATCATGTTTTGCCATGTTCAGGAGGGAGGTCTATTCTTTTCTGAATGAAAAAAAGGAACAGTGGGTTTGGTGGGAAGAGATGGAGGCTGGAAGGAGTGGAGGAAGGGGAGGCCGTGGTCAGGATGTATTACATGAGTGAATAATAAATCAAAATAAATAAAAGGAAGCTAACATCATCTGTATAAACATTAGAACTGAAGCTGAGAGTTGTGGAAGAAAATGTTTCTTTTTGCTCACACATATTACTCACAGTAAAAAGGTGTTCCAATCCACCAACATTATTTGTTTGGAGGTGTAAATAAGCACTAATTATTATCGAGTCATTGAACATAATGGATATGAGAAATAGACTTTGGAATTAAATAGATTTTAGTAAGAACCTGGCATTACTGTTTCCCAGAAAGATGTATAATAATCCTTACCAGGAACATTATAGGTATAACTCTAACCCTGTGAAACCTCATGTCATTGGGAAACTGAGATGCAACAATTTATTCCAGCTCTCATGTTCTGAGTCTCTTCTCTACTCCTGATAATCCACGAGATTAGGGAATAATTGAGAAATGATGTTTTCCCCAGTAAGACTGTTATAATAATGACATAAGATAAGCATTGTTTATAGAGTTTAAACTATGGAAACCATGCATCACTGGGACTCATCCTCAAAGCAGTTACTTATCCAATAAGAAGTATGTAACTATTAATCAAATTTTCTGAGATTCATACAGAATCAAGTTTTGTCTAAATGGTACCCACATGTTAGTCATACAACTACCACAGAAATAAAAACTATGATCATCACAGCCAAAGAGAAGAGATTTAAAAAGAATCAAGCTAATGTTTAAAATCAGATCCTTTGTTCTCAATTCAAAGTATTTGATCTATTGCCTACTAAATCTCACTAAATGATTTTAAAGCAGTGGTGTAGGATAGTAGAGACTTTCATTTATTTACCTTTTGTTTGATGGAAATTTCTCCAATCCCATGTGGTACCTCTATACCATAAGGGTTCCATAACTGAAATTCTGACCAAGTCACCAGCACTAATTTAAGGGTTATGCAGAAACACATTATAAGTTCTTCTGTGATTTCCTGTAACCTTTATATGCCATTTACTCAATGCCTATGCTGTTCCACGAGTGTTGTTCTAAGTGCTTCAGAAATATTGCATAATTTAATTAATCAAATTAACTGAGCGGAAACTCAAAACCATGTGAATCACAGGTTACCAAAATTAATTTTAAAATCTAAAAGGTAAAATAATTTGCTTAAGAATACATATCTATAAAGAGCTGAATTGGGGCTTGAAACCCAATGTTGCAATCTTTGTTTCTACTAGCTATGCTCTGTCCTCAGCACCACTGTGCAATCCAAAGCAGTTTGTAACAAGGTATAAAGCAAGCCTGTTCTATCTGAGTCCAGAGTAACAGCTTCTTAGCTCAGAAAGTTTGCTTTTAAGTTGCTTGCTCACTCATTAGAGAAAGCATAATTGTAGCTTTTTAAACTTAAAAAACAAACAAATCTTTTTTCCTCTGAATTTTATTATGTATTTACTTCATTTATATTTCAAATGCTATCCTGAAAGTCCCCTATACTCTCCCCCCCCCCCCTGCGCCAACCCCCAAGCTCCCCTACCCATCCACTCCCACTTCTTGGCCCTGGTGTTTCCCCTGTACTGGGGCATATAAAGTTTGCAAGACCAAGGGGCCTCTCTTCCCAATGATGGCCTACTAGGCCATCTTCTGCTATATATGCAGCTAGAGACACGAGCTCTAGGGGTCTTGGTTAGTTTATATTGTTGTTCCACCTATAGGGTTGCAGATCCCTTCAGCTCCTTGGGTACTTGCTCTAGCTCATCCATTGGGGGCCCTGTGTTCCACCCAATAGCTGACTGTGAGCATCCACTTAAACCCTTTTAAACACTGTTTATAATAAACTCTTTGGAAGTTAGTTTGAGTTCATCGGGTTAAGCTTTGTCTTTTCTATCATATCTTCTCAGAATTTTTTTCAGCATCTCTAGTTGTTTTTTGTCCATCTCTCACCAGAGGCAGCCATTGTCAACTGAGTATGACATTACCTCCTGCAATGACCCCTCCCAACACTTAACACAGTCTTCAACACAGAATCTTGAATTAGCTATATCTGGCACTAGAGGCTAGAAGCAAGCTCTGTGTTCTCTCTCTGAGACAGATAATGGTCCTCTGTAGATTTTAGAGATAAAAGCATGTTTGGACAACGGCATAACTAAATAGAAAAAGATATGTACCTTGTGAACTAAGCATATCTTTACCTTTCTACTACAGCATTCAAGTGATCAAAAGCTTGTGTCATTTTCTGTTTTATTACAAATGTCAGCACAGAAAATTGTTTACAGAGCCTGAGTCCCTGCCTCAATTGTGTAATAGGTGATATTTATGGAACTAAGATATAGTTGAGAATATCAAAATCTTTTTCAGTAATATGGGGACACTTAAGATTTTACTTTGGACAGATAACCCCAGAAACAAAATAGGAAATTAATGTGATTTTATTTAACAGTAAGAGGATAAACAAAGGCTTGGTTAATGAATTTAGTCATATCTTGTCTCTGCTAATATTTTTGCCTGTATTAGACCTGGCTGATAATCACATTGTTACTCCAAAGGGCTATAAGAATTTCAAAATTTTAGAGGGAATAGTTAATCAAAATTATCATATCAGATTAGTACTTCAAAGCTTATACATTATAATAAACAAATATTAAGCAAGTTAAAATGAAAAGTAAATGAAGATGAAGGAGCAAAAGTAAAAATAAGATGAGGGAGGAAAGAAAGAAGAGGAAATGAATACTGCCTTAAAATGGCAATGACAAGATGAAGAAGGGAAGGGGAGGAAGAGGAGAAGATAGAGGAGTAGGGAGTTTATTTGTTAATGTATCTAAAATTAGATATTTGACCATTATTCATGTTCCCATCTGTGTCATCCAGATCCACTTTGCTTCTCTCAACTCACTCTCTGCCTCAGTTGACCTGAATCTCTGGAAAATATTGTCCATTAATATCTCAAATGCCAGTATCAGTCAGTTCTAAACAAGGTCCTAAGATTTTGTTCAATTGGTTATGATGGAGTTGTATTTCATGATCCATGGATACTACCAGCCTTGAGAACAACCAGATATATTAAGGCAAAAAGATGTATTATTCCTCTTGAGAAAATTTAAGAGTCTCTTTCCATAAATATGAAGAGATAAAAGCTATGAATATAGCAAATGTCCACATCGCCAGAACCTTTGACTCTAAACAAATGATCCCATGAATCACATCTAGGCAAGCTCTAAAGCAAATAATTCAATATGTTAGATATGTTATTTTCCCATTCTTTGGTTTCTACTAATATCTTGAGCACAGTGATTTCTATAATACATATTGTTGACAATTTCTAATCTATAGGTTGGAAGACACATGAGCTCAGTAAATGAAAGGGAAAAAATGTGAAAAATAAGTCCAGAGTCCCATGTCTTTCTTATGGCTAGTTTATTTATTCAACACCATAGCCACCTTAGGATGTGTATTATGAAGGTACATGACTGGGGTTTCCACCCATTTATCACCTAAAATGTCATAGATGAATTGTAAATGGTCAATTTAATATATACCTAGACAATTCGCTGCAATATTTTTAGAAACTGTATGTCTGTATTTTTCTTATATTTTGTTTAGGGTTATTCCTAGCTCCAGAAGAGTTATTTGATTTGATTTCAATATTTACTTTTGTTTGACAGTTTTACAATTGATTTAATGAATTTTAGTCATTCTCAACTCTCATTCTTCCCCTTCATCCTCCCTCTGGCACTCTTTTCCTTAATGAGTTTCCCTGTTTCATATCTACTTGCTGGCCCTTGCCCCACTTGGGTGGGGGATTATTCATTGAAGTTATCCATCTATTATTAAATTACTGAAGACAGTGGCACATCCCTCTTAACTAGCCTTAATAACTAACTGTCCTAATAGTCCTTCTGTGGACAAATCACATCCCTCATCAGTGAAGAAATGTTGATGGTGCCAAACATGTGGAACATCCATGCATACATCCACAGCTGCAGTGATCTGATGGATGCAACAGCTGTGTCATGTCTAGAAGATATCCCCCCATCCTCAACTATTATATTATTTATGGCTCTTCTTCCAGTTGTTTCCTGAATCTATTTCAGATACAGCCAAATAGTACACCATCGTTTATTCTTCACACTTTGGCTATATGTGGGTTTCCCCATTGGTGATTGATTACCTGCTTCAGTTCTCATGGTTGCAAAGATGAGAATTTACAGGGAACTTTGACAATGTAACTATTGTGCAAAAAGTATTAGTAGGTTCCATAATATTTTATCAGAAAAGTTCTTAGATACTGCTGAACTTTACATATTTTATTACAAAATGGCCATAGTAAATTTTATTTATCTCACTGATTTATTAAAGAGGCAATAGACAGTAAAAGTTGATTTTTTTTTCAACTATACATGGCCAGACTCACAAGTACCAGAAAGAACAAGATAAAGTGAATATGGTTAGGAAGATGAATTTTAAAATATATTTTTAATTGATTTTTCTCTCTGGTTCAAGTAGACACCAGAACATAATTACAACATATGTATATATTGAAGACATCATACTTTTCCCCCATTCTTTGATTTCTATTAATATCTTAAATACAGTGGTTTCTATAATGCACAATGTTGACAATTTATAATCTATATGTTGGAAAACACATGGGATCAGTAAATAAAAGAAAAGAATGTGAAAATTGAACCCAGAGACCTATGTCTTTGTTGTGGCTAGTCTATTCATTCAACATCATAGCACTCTTAATATTTGAATTATGGAGGTATATGACTGGGGATTTTACACATTTTATCTAATATAACTTTGAATATTTCAGTGATCATCTATCATTTATCTATAGTTTTCATCTATATCGATCAATTATCTATCTATTCATCTGGCATCTATCTATCATTTATCAGTATGTGTAGATATTTTCTCTAGACAATTCTAACACAGAATGAAAAACGATTATTTAGCTCTTCTGTGCCTCAGTTAGAAGAAGATTGAATGATGATATTACATAAACACATTCCATTTCAGGTGCTTTGTAAGTCCTCCAATTCTGGCATTGATCCAGAAGATAACTGCAGCTCAGCAGCCAGTGTATCACATCCAACCTGGAACTACAAGTCCAGGACCAGGTGCAGCACAAACACTGCTGCCCAGGTCTCAACTCTAAGGCAACAGAATCCTGGCTTAAGCTTTGCTCAAATGCTTTGGGGATAAAGGGACTAAGTGATATACTTTTTATGCAACAAGCCATTGCTGGGTTTTCAAAATTTGCCTGGTAAGAATGATCTTAAAGTATCTGATCAACCATAGATATGTTAAAAGCTAATACATGATATAAACTACATCATAATTAAGAGGTAACAAACAGTTCTGTGTAGTTATGAATACATTCCCATAGAAAGAATATTATCTCTGTATCCAGATGGACATAGCTTCAAATCCTATCTCTGTTGCTAGTTTCATTGGTATGGATTTCTGTACCTCAGTGAATCTCATGTGGTTTGCATAAAAAAATTGGTCCAATAACATCTGATTTCCAAAACTAAAGAAGAACTAAATAAATTACAGCTTGACATGGTTTCTGACGCAAACTTTATGCAGTATATGGATAAAACAAATACATTTTATGATTTTCCCAAAAAGTTAAGATAATGCTCAGGCCTTCCTGGGGCCATCAGTATAAAACTTAAGGATAGTATCTCTGATGTATAGTATATATCTTCTGGATAATTCTTTCCTTTTTTATTATTTTTTTGGTTTAATTTTTTTATTTTTTTAATTAGGAATTTCCATCATTTACATTTCCAATGTTACCCCAAAAGTCCCCCCAAAACTCCCCCCCCACTACCTCCCCCGCACTCCCACTTCTTGGCCCTGGTGTTCCCCTGTACAGAGGCATATAAAGTTTGCAAGACCGATGGGCCTCTCTTTCCACTGATGGATGACTAGGTCATCTTCTGATACATATGCAGCTAGAGACACAAGTTCCGGGGGGTACTGGTTAGTTCATATTGTTGTTCCACCTATAGGGTTGCAGACACTTTAGCTCCTTGGGTACATTCTCTAGTTCCTCCATTGGGGGTCCTGTGATTCATCAAATAGCTGACTGTGAGCATCCACTTCTGTGTTTGCTAGGCCCTGGCATAGTCTCACAAGAGACAGCTATATCAGGGTCCTTTCAGAAAAATCTTGCTAGTGTATGCAATGGTGTCAGCATTTTGAGGCTGATTATGGGATGAATCCCTGGGTATGGCAGTCTCTAGATGGTGCATCCTTTCGTCTCAGCTCCAATCTTTGTCTCTATAAATCCTTCCATGGGTGTTTTGTTTCCAATTCTAAGAAGGAGCAAAGTTTCCACACTTTCGTCTTCGTTCTTCTTGAGTTTCCTGTGGTTTGCAAATTGTATCTTGTATCTTGGGTATTCTAAGTTTCTGGGCTAATATCCACTTATCAGTGAATACATATCATGTGAGTCCTTTTGTGATTGGGTTACCTCACTCAGGATCATGCCCTCCAGGTCCATCCATTTGCCTAGGAATTTCATAAATTCATTCTTTTTAATAGCTGATTAGTACTCCATTGTGTAAATGTACCACATTTTCTGTATCCATTCCTCTGTTGAGGGGCATCTGGGTTCTTTCCAGCTCCTGGCTATTATAAATGAGGCGGCTATGAACAAGTTGAGCATGTGTCCTTCTTACCAGTTGGAATATCTTCTGGATATATACCCAGGAGAGGTATTGCGGGAGTCTCCTGTAGTACTATGTCCAATTTTCTGAGGCAATGCCAGACTGATGTCTAAAATGGTTGTACAAGCTTGCAATTCCACCAACAATGGAGGAGTGTTCCTCTTTCTCCACATCCTTGACACCATCTCCTGTCACCTGAATTTTTGATCTTAGCCATTCTGGCTGGTGTGAGGTGGAATCTCAGGGTTATTTTAATTTGCATTTTCCTGATGATTAAGAATGCTGAACATTTTCTCAGGTGCTTCTCAGCAATTCGGTATTCCTCAGCTGAGAGTTCTTTGTTTAGCTCTGACCCCATTTTTAATGGTGTTATTTGATTTTCTGGAATCCACCTTCTTGAGTTCTTTATATATAGTGGCTATTAGTCCCCTATTTGATTTAGGCTAGGTAAAGATCCTTTCCCAATCTGTTGGTGGCCCTTTTGTCTTATTGACTGTGTCTTTTGCCTTATAGAAGCTTTGCAATTTTATGAGGTCCTATTTGTCAATTCTTGATCTTAAAACACGAGCCATTGCTGTTTTATTTGGGATTTTTTCCCCTGTGCCCATATCTTGGAGGCTTTCCCCCACTTTCTCCTCTATAAGTTTCACTGTCTCTGGTTTTATGTGACGTTCCTTGATCCTCTTAGATTTGACCTTAGTACAAGGAGATAGGAATGGATCAATTCCCATTCTTGTACATGATAACCACCAATTGTGACAGCACCATTTGTTGAGAATGCTGTCTTGTTTCCACTGGTTGGTTTTAGCTCCCTTGTCAAAGATCAAGTGTCCATAGGTGTGTGGGTTCATTTTTGGGTCTTCAATTCTATTCCATTGGTCTAGTTGTCTGTCGCTATACCAGTACCATGCCGTTTTTATCACTATTGCTCTGTAGTACAGCTTTAGGTCAGACCTGGTGATTCCACCAGAGGTTCTTTTATCCTTGAGGAAAGTTTTTGCTATCCTAGGTTTTTTGTTATTCCAGATGAATTTGCAGATTACTCTTTTAAATTCGTTGAATAATTGAGTTGGAATTTTTTTTTTTATCCTATCTCAAATTCCCCATCGTTTTATTTTTTTTTCCATTTTTTATTAGGTATTTCGCTCATTTACATTTGCAATGCTATACCAAAAGTCCCCCATAGCCACCCACCCCCTCTCCCCTACCCACCCACTCCCCTTTTATGGCCCTGGCGTTCCCCTGTACTGGGGCATATAAAGTTTGCGTGTCCAATGGGCCTCTCTTTCCAGTGATGGCCGACTAGGCCATCTTTTGATGCATATGCAGCTAGAGTCAAGAGCTCCGGGGTACTGGTTAGTTCATAATGTTGTTCCACCTATAGGGTTGCAGATCCCTTTAGCTTCTTTGGTACTTTCTCTAGCTCCTTCATTGGGGGCCATGTGATCCATCCAATAGCCGACTGTGAGCATCCACTTCTATGTTTGCTAGGCCCAGGCATACTCTGACAAGAGACACCTATATCAGGGTCCTCTCAGCTTAATCTTGCTAGTGTATGCAATGGTGTCAGCATTTAGAAGCTGATTATGGGATGGATCCCCGGATATGCTAGTGTCTACATGGTCCATCCTTTTATCTCAGCTCCAAACTTTGTCTCTGTAACTCGTTCCAAGGGTGTTTTGTTCCCACTTCTAAGGAGGGGCATAGTGTTCACACTTCAGTCTTCATTTTTCTTGAGTTTCATGTGTTTAGGAAATTGTATCTTATATCTTGGGTATCTTAGGTTTTGGGCTAATATCCACTTATCAGTGAGTACATATTGTGTGAGTTCCTTTGTGAATGTGTTACCTCACTCAGGATGATGCCCTCCAGGTCCATCCATTTGGCTAGGAATTTCATAAATTCATTCTTTTTAATAGCTGAGTAGTACTCCATTGTGTAGATGTACCACATTTTCTGTATCCATTCCTCTGTTGAGGGGCATCTGGGTTCCTTCCAGCTTCTGGCTATTATAAATAAGGCTGCTATGAACATAGTGGAGCATGTGTCCTTCTTACCAGTTGGGGCATCTTCTGGATATATGCCCAGGAGAGGTATTGCTGGATCCTCCGGTAGTACTATGTCCAATTTTCTGAGGAACCGCCAGACGAATTTCCAGAGTGGTTGTACAAGCCTGCAATCCCACCAACAATGGAGGAGTGTTCCTCTTTCTCCACATCCTCGGCAGCATCTGCTGTCACCTGAATTTTTGATCTTAGACATTCTGACTGGTGTGAGGTGGAATCTCAGGGTTGTTTTGATTTGCATTTCCCTGATGATTAAGGATGTTGAGCATTTTTTCAGGTGCTTCTCTGCCATTCGGTATTCCTCAGGTGAGAATTCTTTGTTCAGTTCTGAGCCCCATTTTTTAATGGGGTTATTTGATTTTCTGAAGTCCACCTTCTTGAGTTCTTTATATATGTTGGATATTAGTCCCCTATCTGATTTAGGATAGGTAAAGATCCTTTCCCAATCTGTTGGTGGTCTTTTTGTCTTATTGACGGTGTCTTTTGCCTTGCAGAAACTTTGGAGTTTCATTAGGTCCCATTTGTCAATTCTCGATCTTACAGAGCAAGCCATTGCTGTTCTGTTCAGGAATTTTTCCCCTGTACCCATATCTTCAAGACTTTTCCCCACTTTCTTCTCTATAAGTTTCAGTGTCTCTGGTTTTATGTGAAGTTCCTTGATCCACTTAGATTTGACCTTAGTACAAGGAGATAAGTATGGATCGATTCGCATTCTTCTACATGATAACAACCAGTTGTGCCAGCACCAATTGTTGAAAATGCTGTCTTTCTTCCACTGGATGGTTTTAGCTCCCTTGTCGAAGATCAAGTGACCATAGGTGTGTGTTCATTTCTGGGTCTTCAATTCTATTCCATTGGTCTACTTGTCTGTCTCTATACCAGTACCATGCAGTTTTTATCACAATTGCCCTGTAGTAAAGCTTTAGGTCAGGCGTGGTGATTCCACCAGAGGTTCTTTTATCCTTGAGAAGACTTTTTGCTATCCTAGGTTTTTTGTTATTCCAGATGAATTTGCAAATTGCTCCTTCTAATTCGTTGAAGAATTGAGTTGGAATTTTGAAGGGGATTGCATTGAATCTGTAGATTGCTTTTGGCAAGATAGCCATTTTTATTATATTGATCCTGCCCATCCATGAGCATGGGAGATCTTTCCATCTTCTGAGATCTTCTGTAATTTATTTCTTCAGAGACTTGAGGTTTTTATCATACAGATCTTCCACTTCCTTAGTTAGACTCACGCCAAGGTATTTTTTATTATTTGTGACTATTAAGAAGGGTGTTGTTTCCCTAATTTCTCTCTCAACCTGTTTATCCTTTGTGTAGAGAAAGACCATTCACTTGTCTGAGTTAATTTTATATCCAGCTACTTCACTGAAGCTGTTTATCAGGTTTAGGAGTTCTCTGGTGGAATTTTTAGGGTCATTTATATATACTATCATGTCATCTGCAAAAAGTGATATTTTGAATTCTTCCTTTCCAATTTTTATCCCCTTTATCTCCCTTTTGTTGTTGAATTTCTCTGGTTAGGACTTCAAATACAATGTTGAATTGGTAGGGAGAAAGTGGACAGCTGGGTCCAGTCCCTGATTTTAGTGGGACTGCTTCCAGCTTCTCACCGTTTACTTTGATGTTGGCTACTGGTTTGCTGTAGATTGCTTTTATCATGTTTAGGTATGGGCCTTGAATTCCTGATCTTTCTAAGACTTTTATCATGAATGGGTGTTGGATTTTGTCAAATGCTTTCTCCACATCTAAGGAGATGATCATGTGGTTTTTGTCTTTGAGTTTGTTTATATAATGGATTACGTTGATGGATTTCCATATATTAACCATCCCTGCATCCCTGGAATGAAACCTACTTGGTCAGGATGGATGATTGTTTTGATGTGTTCTTGGATTCGGTTAGCAAGAATTTTAGTGAGTATTTTTGCATTGATATTCATAAGGGAATTTGGTCTGAAGTACTCTTGTCTTTGTTGGGTCTTTCTGTGGTTTAGGTATCAGAGTAATTGTGGCTTCATAGAATGAATTGGGTAGAGGACCTTCTGCTTCTATTTTGTGGAATAGTTTGTGAAGACCTGGAACTAGGTCTGCTTTGAAGTTCTGATAGATCTCTGCATTAAAACCATCTGGTCTTAGGCTTTTTTTGGTTGTGAGTCTATTAATGATTGCTTTCATTTCTTTAGGAGATATAAGACTGTTTAGATTATTAACCTGATCCTGATTTTTCTTTGGTACCTGGTATCTGTCTAGAAACTTGACCATTTCATCCAGGTTCTCCAGTTTTGTTGAGTATAGCCTTTTGTAGAAGGATCTGATGGTGTTTTGGATTTCTTCAGGATCTGTTGTTATGTCTCCATTTTCATTTCTGATTTTGTTAATTAGGATGTTGTCCCTGTGCCCTCTAGTGAGTCTGGCTAAGGGTTCATCTATCTTGTTGATTTTCTCAAAGAACCAGCTCCTTGTTTGGTTGATTCTTTGAATAGTTCTTCTTGTTTCCACTTGGTTTATTTCGCCCTTAAGTTTGATATTTTCCTGAAGTCTACTCCTCTTGGGTGAATTTGCTTCCTTTTGTTCTAGAGCTTTTAGGTGTGTTGTCAAGCTGCTAGTGTGTGCTCTCTCTAATTATTTTTTTTTTGACGTACTCAGAGCTATGAGATTTCCTCTTAGAAATGCTTTCATTGTGTCCCGTAAGTTTGGGTACATTTTGGTGTCATTTTCATTAAACTCTAAAAATTCTTTAATTTCTTTCTTTGTTCCTTCCTTTACCATGGTATCATTGACAAGAGTGTTTGTTCGGTTTCCACGTGAATGTTGGCTTTCTATTATTTATGTTGTTGTTGAAGATCAGCCTTAGTCCATGGTGGTCTGATAGGATGCATAGGACAATTTCAATATTTTTGTATCTGTTGAGGCCTGTTTTGTGACCAATTATATGGTCAATTTTGGAGAAGGTACCATGAGGTGCTGAGAGGATGGTATATCTTTTTTTTTAGGATAAAAGGTTCTGTAGACATCTGTTAAAACCATTTGTTTCATAACTTCTGTTAGTTTCACTGTGTCCCTGTTTAGTTTCTGTTTCCAAGATCTGTCCATTAATGAGAGTGATGTGTTGAAGTCTCCCAATATTATTGTGTGAGGTGCAATGTATGCTTTGAGCTTTACTAAAGTATCTTTAATGTATGTGGCTTCCCTTGTATTTGGAGCATAGATATTCAGAATTGATAGTTCCTCTTGGAGGATTTTGCCTTTGATGTGTATGAAGTGCCCCTCCTTGTGTCTTTTGATGACTTTGGGTTGGAAGTCGTTTTTTTTTCGATATTAGAATGAATACTTCAGCTTCTTTCTTCAGACCATTTGCTTGGAAAATTGTTTTCCAGCCTTGCACTCTGAGGTAGTGTCTGTCTTTTTCTCTGAGATGGGTTTCCTGTAAGCAGCAAACTGTTGGGTCCTGTTTGTGTAGCCAGTCTGTTAGTCTATGTCTTTTTATTGGGGAATTGAGTCCATTGATATTAAGAGATATTAAGGAAAAGTAATTGTTTCTTCCTATTATTTTTGTTGTTAGAGTTGGCATTCTATTCTTGTGGCTGTCTTCTTTTAGGTTTGTTGAGGGATTACCTTCTTGTTTTTTCTAGGGCGTTGTTCCTGTTCTTGTATTGTTTTTTTTCTGTTATTATCCTTTGAAGGGCTGGATTCATGGAAAGATAATGTATGAATTTGGTTTTGTCGTGGAATACTTTGGTTTCTCCATCTATGGTAATTGAGAGTTTGGCTGGGTATAGTAGCCTGGGCTGGCATTTGTGTTCTCTTAGTGTCTGTATAACATCTGTCCAAGATCTTCTGGCTTTCATATTCTCTGGTGAAAAGTCTGGTGTAATTCTAATAGGTCTGACTTTATATGTTACTTGACATTTTCCCCTTACTGTTTTTAATATTCCATCTATATTTAGTGCATTTGTAGTTCTGATTATTATGTGTCAGGAGGAATTTCTTTTCTGGTCCAGTCTAATTGGAGTTCTGTAGGCTTCTTGTGTGTTCATAGGCATGTCTTTCTTTAGGTTTGGGAAGTTTTCTTCTATAATTTTCTTGAAGGTATTTGCTAGCCATTTAAGTTGAAAATGTTCATCTTGTCTACTCATATTATTCATAGGTTTGGTTTTCTTATTGTGTCCTGGATTTCCTGGATGTTTTGAGTTAGGATCTTTTTGCATTTTGCATTTCTTTGATTGTTGTACAGATGTTCTCTATGGAAACCCCTGCACCTGAGATTCTCTCTTCCATCTCTTGTATTCTGTTTCTGATGCTTGCATCTATGATTCCAGATTTCTTTCCTAGGGTTTCTATTTCTAGTGTTGCCTCACTTTGGATTTTCTTTATTGTATCTACTTCCCTTTTTAGGTCTAGTATGGTTTTGTTCATTTCTATCACTTGTTTGGATGTGTTTTCATTTTTTTCTTTAAGGACTTCCACCTCTCTGGTTGTGTTTTCCTGTTTTTCTTTAAAGACTTGTAACTCTTTCGCAGCTTTTTCCTGTTATTTCTTTAAGTGAGTTATTAAAGTCCTTCTTGATTTCCTCTACTATCTTCATGAGATATGCTTTTAAATCCGGGTCTAGCT
Source organism: Mus musculus (assembly GCF_000001635.26). Classification (NCBI taxonomy): domain Eukaryota; kingdom Metazoa; phylum Chordata; class Mammalia; order Rodentia; family Muridae; genus Mus; species Mus musculus. Next base: position 68,983,058 of record NC_000070.6, read on the forward strand.
TTTCGGGTGTGTTGGGGTATCCAGGTCTGGCTGAGGTGAGAGTGCTGTGTTCTGATGATGGTGAGTGGTCTTGGTTTCTGTTAGTAAGATTCTTAAGTTTGCCTTTCACCATCTGGTAATCTATGGAGTTAGTTGTTATAGTTGTCTCTGGTTAGAGCTTATTCCTCTCATGATTCTGTTAGCCTCTGCCATCAGACCTGGAAGAATAGCTCTCTCCTGAGTTTCAGTGGTCAGAGCACTCTCTGCAGGCAAGCTCTCCTCTTGCAGGGAAGGTGGACAAATATCTGGTGTTTGGGCCTGCCTCCTGGCAGGAGATGAATGCCTGAAACAGGACTTATCCCAGAAGCTGTGTTGCCTCGGCCTGTCACAGAAGCTGTGTTGCCTCGGCCTGTCACAGAAGCTGTTAGCTTCTCTAGTCCACACTCTCACCTACACAGACTAGTCTCTGAGAGATCCCGGACCAGAGATGGCTCCCCCAGGTGTGACTGCAAAGCCCTCCCAGGCAGTGGGGACACCTCTCCTCTGGCAGGGAAAGTGCCCGGATGTCTGGAGCCTGAAAAGTGATCTGCCCCAGAAGCTCTGTGGCTTCTGCCTGTCAAAGAAGCTGTTAGCCTCTGCAGTCCACACTCTCACCTTCCAACCCATTTTTAAGTACTTGCAGCATTCATAATTTCCAAGCCAAAGTAGCCATGCGATTCATCTTAAGATCAAAGCCAGTTGAATTGCTCCTGGAGAGCCATGTTGATATTCTGCTGCTTTATGGTTCTCTCACATCGTGGGGACTGAATTTCTCCTATGCAAACAGCTATCCTTATGATGAATGTTGATACTATTTGACAGAGCCCAGAACCCAGTGCACAATCCTCTGTCTCTTGGAAACATTCCATCTACCTTAGGTAAGATGAGTGTGCCTCAACTGCCCGCCTTCTAAATGATCCTGTATCTTCAGCCCTTTTTAAGGGCACCTGTAGAAACAAAGAACTCTAGATATTTAAGGTTTCTGTGCTTCTAGAAATTGAAGAACAACTTTACACACTTGAATAGCTACAAACAACTCAGGATTAGCAGGTTAACTAAGGCTCTTTGAGATCAGGAGATCATTGGTTGAAGCAAGAGCCTTGATACTACATAATATCAATATTTATAATTGGTGAAAGAAGTGTTTATTTTATTTTTTGGTTTTGATTTTTATTGTTGTTGATGTTACTTTTAAAAACAGACATCACTATTCTCATCCAATTTAAACTGCATAATCCTCCATGCCTCGGTGAGCCTGCCAACTTCAGGTTATGGTAGACTGAGCAGCGGTCTTTTACTCTTGGGCACATCTGCATTCATGCTGCACAAATGGAACCCCTATGACTATGATAGTATCCTCACTTGTGAACATAGTTGAAAGGAAAGTGAAGGACACAGGGGTTCTAATTTGTTCTGGTCCACTCTCTTCCTAGGGTATGTGTTTGTATGTTTAACTGAACAACAGGGCACATGTTTAAAATTACCAATGAGGTACTGAGCCAGGACTTAAATGTTCTTTGAAGGTCAAGCCCTACATTGTATTGCATCTCATTTTCAATTTCATGTTTAAATCTGAAATATCGGGAAAGGTAGTCAAACTTATTAAAACTTTAAGACTGTACTGGTATTATGGGGATGTTTCCTGAATCATTTGGGGTCACTGCTGCCAAAGGAAACAGGAAAATGTTAAGTAAGCAAACAGAAAATTACCCCTTTTGAATTCTCTATAGAGGTGGCACAGTTGTACAGCTGGGTACAACTGGCTATTACAAAACACAGACATGGCTGTTCTAAACTGAGATATGCCAAAAGTACAAATTATGTACTGGATCGTTAAAAGAGAGTGTGGTAAAGGAAATGAAACATATTAATCATAACTACATGTTTGGTTACATTATATAATAATGACATCATTTTAATATGACATGTAAATATACCATTAAAATTAATTTTACCTATTTCATCCACTCTGTTACCGTGGCCAATGATTATGCCAAAGGCCTTGAAAAAGTTTCAGTGTAGGTAAAGATAGTATAAAGGAAAGATTCTATTAGTGAAAGCAATGCAAAATGAAGAGGAAGCAAGATATGAATGCTAGCTTGGCATGTTAATGCTTACCCTTACAAATTATTAAGAACAAATATACGGTGACTATGACAGTTGAGTGACCATTTGAAGTGCCTTATAACTGAGATCAATAAATCTGAGACAGTGATGTGCTAAGAATTAAACCTACAGGAAATACGAGACTGGGAAACAAAGATACTGGTTTCTCAACAGTCAGACTCGTGCTCTTTTTCCTACACCAAAGCACACCTTTCTAAAATGTGTTCATTTTACTATAGCCAGTGGGCTAAAGATCTGCAATTCTGATTCTGCACCTCCACTTCTTATCTCCTTTCCCCATCATTCACAGGACTGCAAACAGGATTTAATATTGTTATTTTATTTACTACAACCATTTCAGGCCCCTGCGCTCTGCTTGATGCAGTACAAAAATAGTTTGCCCTTTGGGAGGAGCAAGCTGAGTCTGTGCACCTCCATGTCTGTATCATGTTTATAAACCAGGCAGGGTGGATGGAGATAGCAACTTGGCTAAGTATGGCTCCAGGGGGAGTAGCTTTCTGGCTGAGTTGATAATAGAAAATGGAGAACTGCACCTCCAGGTCAGTGACTGAATCTAGTCCAGTCTTTCACTGTCTATTCGTATGATTACTCAGAGGAGAGCAGCAGGAATTTGGAGTTTTCCCCAAAGACTTCTCTATTTTCCAATGCTTTCCCTACTTCCCAGTCCATTTCTATGCTGTTCCTTTAGTTCAGCTTTTCTTCAAAAGACTCAGCTCACTTCATTGGTTACAAATGAGAAGTTATTCCCCACCAATTTTCCATGTTTCTGTGCCCAAAGTGTGCAAAACAGTGAGGATCAAGTGGTCTAGACACATGGAAGGAAGTGTCATCTTCTCTACATTCTAATGAGGCTCTATATCGTCATTAGACAGTTATAACTAAATACTAATTTTTACAATTTGTTTGAAAACTAAGGTTTTAATAGTATCATAAAGATTATTGTTAGTGGTGTAAGGTTACTTGAACTTATTGTCCATGTACTTAAAACATAGCATATGATTTTTGTTTTAAATCATGTATCACATTGATGTACACGAAAGTAATCTAAACACAGAATGAGGAGCCTCACACTTTATAAACATTAAGAGCTCTCCACTTCTTTCTGATGAGCAACAGCTTACCATATTGGAATTATGGCTTACTCAATGGGCCAGAAATTATGCCTGGTACTGGAGACCTACACAACCACCAAGAGCTAATGAGGACATGAATCTTAGAAAAGAACCTACCACCACCACTTTACTAAACAAATACAATTTAAAACTGTATTCTAAATCTTTACTCATATGGAGATAATAAAGGAGCATAACCATAGAGGATATCGAAAAACTCTTGTGATCAATACAAGACAGATATTAAGACCTGAAGACCAGGAAAGTTGCTGTAAGTTTGTGTCTTGAAGAAATGAAACGTAATCTTTAATCATAACACCTCAAGACTATGGCTTCCTAAACAAGACCTGAACAAGGAAGACACCAGTACACATTATATACATGTTAATGTGGAATGGGTAAATCTCACAGGGTTCCAGCCCTAGACAAAGAAGCACAAACAGATAAAGTGTGATGGAAGCATGAAAATTAATCTCTCGTAAGGCTAAGTCCCCTAACTGGACTATCCAGTATCAAGTGATCAGCTCAGAAATGGTATATGTAGAAGCAAAACTTTATGTATCCAGCTCATTGCATTTACATATTTATGTGCTTATATATATATACATATGTAACAATAACAAATAAAAAGCTATAAGTGGAAGGAAATGAAAGGGAGATTGATATGCTTATATTTTAATTAAAAATTAAGCAAAATGGTCTTCTGTATAGAATTATAGTTTTCTTTGACCTATGCAAGATCCAATTTACTTATTTATAAAATATGAATAATCACCCTGAACACTACCATGGTGCCATATGTCAACTCAGTAAGTTCTTTTCTTGTTTAATATGATTTCATTTGTGAAACAAGTAGGCTCAAAAGCAGGCAAGCCCTTCTGTTAAATATTGAAAGATAATCTAGTGGGAGTTTTAAGACAAAAATGTTATAATTCCACTTCTATATATTTTTCTCATCTGTTGAAGTTCTTTTCTTTTATGTACATGAGAACTGAATAATGTTATGTAATTTTAATAATTCATTTATGAATAGATATATTGCATATATACATAGTACATTCTTGGTTAGGGTATTTTACTGTCATAAAAATACTAGCATGAATTTCAGCAAGACTGTAGTTTTAAAAAGATTCATACAATTTCTAAATTATGTTACACATAGTTTACTTTTTATATAATATTGGGACTAATCTGAAAAATTTAAAAATTAACTAATCCTAATTTTTATAATTTATTATTCTTTCTTTGATAACTCACAAAAGTACAATGAATTCTGATAACCCTCTTACCTGTTCTTTTATCTTCCCGCCATTTAAAAAAAATTTATTAGGTATTTTCCTCATTTACATTTCCAATGCTATACCAAAAGTCCTCCATACCCTTTCCCCCACTCCCCTACCCACCCATTCCCACTTTTTGGCCCTGGCGTTCCCCTGCACTGGGGCATATAAAGTTTGCAAGTCCAATGGGCCTCTCTTTCCAGTGATGGCCGACTAGGCCATCTTTTGATTCATATGCAGCTAGAGTCAAGAGCTCCGGGGTACTGGTTAGTTCATAATGTTGTTCCACCTATAGGGTTGCAGATCCCTTTAGCTCCTTGGGTACTTTCTCTAGCTCCTCCATTGGGGGCCCTGTGATCCATCCATTAGCTGACTGTGAGCATCCACTTCTGTGTTTGCTAGGCCCCGGCATAGTCTCACAAGAGACAGCTATATCTGGGTCCTTTCAGCAAAATCTTGCTAGTGTATGCAATGGTGTCAGCGTTTGGAAGCTGATTATGGGATAGATCCCCGGATATGGCAGTCTCTAGATGGTCCATCCTTTTGTCACAGCTCCAAACTTTGTCTCCCACCCCCAAACATACATGGTGTTTCTTTTGCCAGATTCATGACTTTTGATTTTTGTTTTTGAGATATGGTTTATCTGTGTAGCCTTGGTTGTCATGGTACTCACTCTGTAGACTAGTTTAGCCTCAAACTCATAGAGATCTGTCTGTTTCTGCTTCCTGCGTGTTAGGGTTAAAGTATGCATGACTACTGCCTAGACATTTTTGATTTTCTTTTCTGACCAATTGAGCTTAATGAGGGCAATCTGAATAAACTTTGCATTAAAATTATCTATTGGATTCTGATTATATCACTGGTAAGTAGAAAATTCAAGGTGATAATGCCCCCTTCCTGAATCTATAAGTATCACCTAGTATGTCCCTATTTTCTTTAACAAAAGGAGATGTGTACATTCTACATATAATTTTGAAAATTGACAGCAGCCCACTGCTGATGGTTAAGTGTATGTTCTTTCTCTGCTTAACATCTTGTGATTAAGTCCAAAGAAGGTATCCAGTAAAAATTCTGACATTTATTTTTACTGATTCTATATCATGACTTTGGGAAATACTAATTCACTTTAAAACAAAAATGTTTTCTTGCAGCCTTTCCCTAATTCAACCACAGAGGTCCCCAACTTCAGATCATTGGTTGGGTGTAAGTATCTGCTTCTGTCTTAGTCATCTGCTTGTTGGGAATCCAGAAGGCAGCAATGCTAGCCTCCTGTCATGCATGTCCTTTTGGAAAACCCCATAGAAAGACCAGCATTCTCAGCAAATCTGGACCCCCGAGATCTCTTGGACACTGAACCACCAACTAGGAAGAATACACTAGATGGTTTGATGCCTCAGGAGGGGTCTGGCCTCAATGTGAGAAGACACACCTAACTTGTGAAAGACTTGAAGTCCCAGGTAATTGGGAGGCCTGGCAGGGTGTCAGAGAGTGTGGAGGTGTGGGAACAAGCTCTTGGAGACAGGGGAGGAGGAATGGGATGAGGAACTGTCAGAGGGCAAAACAGGAGGGGAGATAATGACTAGACTGTAAAAGTAGATGAAAGATTAAAAAAAAAGTTTCTAACTGTACAAATATCAATGGCATTTTGTTTTGGAAATGAGTTTTTCTCTGTGCTAGTTGAAAGCACTTAAAGGTGAGTAACAGTTAATGTTCTAGGGAAATAGTCACATGGACTTAAAAACATCTTCAAGAACGCAGCAGATATGCTATTACACCCTTTAATATGTACATTTATGACTTTTTCATATCCATCCAAGAAGAATTTATGTTATTAGGAGTTAGCTTTTATAACAAGAAACCAGAACAAAATAGAAGACAAATTGGAGACAAGATTTTGAACATCTGATTTAGAATGTGAGGTCAGAACAATGCCTGCTCATGTTTTCTGCTGGAATCAACTTACATCATGTAAAACAAGGTGGGGGACAAAACTGGGGGCTGGGAAATTCACACAATGAAGCAAAAGGAGACAATAGATTAGGAAAGCCATGATGTCTAGAATCCTCAGAGATCAGAACCATAGACAAAGGAGAAACAGGGAAAGCAGTCTCTGGAGATCTAAATGCAGTTTATTTCTTGTTTGGTGATGATGGCCTGTGTCTGTTGAGATGACACTGACAAGGAGGACCAATGAAAGGGTCTTTATGAGGAGTTTGTAACTATTTGGTAGTCTTACAGGACCAGGGATGATGCCTGCTTTTATTAACTAAACTGTAAGAAAATAGGCCAAATCCTGAGAATGGTGTTGCTGGAAGAGTGTATTAAATGGTCCCTGAATAAATACAACTTTGGATCACTCATAACCATTTATTTTAACTCAAGAAGCAAGAAAAACTAAATTTTATGTGTGACAATGCATGCCAGAAAAAAATGAGGACATGTTGAAAACCTGGTATATGTCATGCAGAATGTTTACCATCCACTGATAAAAATGCACAATATTTGATACACACCCATATTTTAACACAAAGAAAGTGGAAGCAGGAGGATCAGGTGTCTAAAAACAGCATGAGCTGCATAATGAGTTTGAGCCCTGACTAAGCTCTGTGAGATCCTCTCAGAAACAATCTAGTAATGAAATCATAATGCCTAACATCTAATAAACATCTAAAAAAGTTAACTACAATATATACTTGTAAAAAAATGTCTTTCTGTAATACAGTATAGTACACAATACATTGGGAATTATCACTTATGCAAATCAGCAAAAAAGTATGATTACAACCAGATAAAAGGAAATGAATAGAATGAGATGTGTTAAATGGAGAATAAAACTTTAATTCAAAAGAGTTAAAGTTACTATTGGAAATACACTTGACATGTTCACTCTACAAAGTAAAATAAAGGAAGCAAAAGTATAAATAAGAGACTTAAAAAGATGTAAATGGAAGTTACAAATATGAAAACAAAATATGTGAAATGAAAACAGTGTTAATCCCTGCCAACAAAATCCTAATAATGTGGACATAACAAGCATAAGATTCTAAAGAGGGAAGATTAACCAATAAGAAGGAAAATATGTCTATACTGCCAGTAAAAGCCAGCCTGAGCTACAGAAGACATGTCTTGCAAATAAATAAATAAGAAGAAAGGAAGGAAGGAAGGAAGGAAGGAAGGAAGGAAGGAAGGAGAGAGAAAGGGAGAGAGGGAGGGAGGAAGGCAGGGAGGGAGGGAGGGAGGAAGCGGTGGTTGGGGAGAGAGAGAGAAAGAGAAGGAGGGAGGGAGGGAGGGAGGAAGGGAGGGAGGGGGAGAGGGAGAGTGAAGGAGAGGGGGAGGGGAAGGGGGAGGGGGAGGGAGGGGAGGGGAGGGAGGGGGAGAGGGAGGGGGAGGGAGGGGGAGGGGGAGGGGGAGAGGGAGGGGGAGGGAGGGGGAGGGGGAGGGGGAGAGGGAGAGAGGGAGAGGGATGTTAAACAGGCTCCAGTGCCTTCTGGGAGAAAAGTAAATTGATAATTATGCCTAAAATCACAATGTTAGGTGCAAGGGAAATAACAGAAAAATTTAAAAATAAACTAGTTATTTGTGTTTTCATTTTGATAACAAGAGAGAAACTAAAATATGTAAGTATATAGTTAGAATTTTATTCTTCTAGTAATTGTTGAAACAAATTGATTTAGAAGTGAAGAAAAGAATCAAGAAAAAATATTATAAACAGTCTTAACCTAATTGTCAGTTTAGGAACACAGGGTAACAAGAGGGTACATGCTATTTCCACGGAAAAATGAGGTGCTAAGCAAGTACTAGAACATTCCAAACTGTCCAGGAAATGAAATGAACTTAAATTATGTGTTCTCAGATGAATACACAAGCAAGAGAAAAAACAAAAGTATAATATACTTTAAAATTCTGTACTCTTTCCAGGCTTTTTCTCTCTTCTTGGTTCATCTTCTCTTTCTGCCTTACTTTAGAAAACAACTATTGTGATATCCCAAGTTCACTGAAAATTGCAATGCAGTTGCAATTGAAGAATTTACAATTGTTTTCAGGCAAATGGCAATTAAGACACATGCAAGAATTGTGGGATAGAGGCAAGCCGGTTCTGAGAGAAATATGCAATACATTCTTTTTAAAAATTATTATTATTTTTTTAGTATATATTTTCTTTATATACATTTCAAATGCTATCCAGAAAGTTCCCTATACCCCCCTGCCCTGCTCCTCTACCCATCCACTCCCACTTCTTGGCCTTGGCATTCCCCAATACTGAGGCATATAAAGTTTGCTCTTCCCAGTGATGGCCAACTAGGCCATCTTCTGCTACATATGCAGCTAGAGATAGGAGCTCTGGGGGTACTGGTTAGTTCATATTGTTGTTCCTCCTATAGGGTTGCAGAACCCTTCAGCTCCTTGGGTGCTTTCTCTAGCTTCTCCATTGGGGGCCCTGTGTTCCATGTTATAGATGACTGTGAGCATCCACTTCTGTATTTGCCAGGCACTGGTATAGCCTCATACAAGACAACTATGACAGGATCCCTTCAGCAAAATCTTTCTGGCATATGCAATAATAAAAAGAATAAAGGTCTCAGCCTATGTTTTAATTTCTATATACAAACTGGAATAAAGATGAGCAAATAAAATCTTACATCAGTAGGGAAAAAGCGGTAACCATAATATATGTTTAAAAAAGTATTAAGAAAATCAATAAAATATAAGTGTAATATTTGGAATGATGAGCAAAATATGAATAAAATTCTATCTAGTTTAACAGAAGATTAAGAAAAGGAGGGGTCATCTCATATCCTGCTGATATTAAGTGAATAAAAATCTATTATATCAGGAACGACTTGGTGTTAGGAAATTTGAAAGCAATGATTCAATGCAATAAATTCTCTAAATTCCATCAAAAGAACCAGAGGTAAAGATAAGACCTTCTTTATTATTATTATTATTATTATTATTATTATTATTATTATATATTTAGATATTTTTATTTACATTTCTTTTTTGGATTCTTTTTTTTATTAGACATTTTCTTTATTTATATTTCAAAAGCTATCTCAAAAGTTCCCTATACCCTCAACCTGCCCAGCTCCCCTACCCACCCTCTCCCACTTCTTGGCCCTGGCATTCCCCTATACTGGGGCATATAAAGTTTGCAAGACCAAGGGGCCTCTCTTCTCGATGATGGTTGACTAGGCCATCTTCTGTTACGTATGTAGCTAGAGACAAGAATTTGGGGGGGGGGTTACTGGTTAGTTCATATTGTTGTTCCACCTATAGGGTTGCAGACCGGTTCAGCTCCTTGGGTACTTTCTCTAGCGCCTCCATTGGGGCCCTGTGTTCCAGTCTAAGTGGATCAAAGAACTCCACATAAAAACAGAAACACTGAAATTTATAGAGGAGAAAGTAGAGAAAAGTCTCAAAGATATGGGCACAGGGGAAAAATTCCTAAACAGAAAAGCAATGGCTTGTGCTGTAAGACCAAGAATTGGCAAATGGGACCTCATAAAATTGCAAAGCTTCTGTAAGGCAAAAGACACAGTTAATAAGACAAAAAGGCTACCAACAGATGTGGAAAGGATTTTTACCAATTCTAAATCTGATAGGGGACTAATATCCAATATATACAAAGAGTTCAAGAAGCTGGACTCCAGAAATTCAAATAACCCTATTAAAAATGGGGTACAGAGCTAAACAAAGAATTCTCAACTGAGGTATACCAAAGGGCTGAGAAGCACCTTAAAAAATGTTCAGCATCCTTAATCATCAGGGAAATGCAAATCAAAACAACCCTGAGATTCCACCTCACACCAGTCAGAATGGCTAAGATCAAAAATTCAGGTAACAGCAGATGATGGCCTTGATTATACATAAAAATCTGTCAACACATTGATGTAGGGACTGTGGAGATCACTCCATAGATAAAGAACATTCAAACTACAGGAGTGCATAATCCAAGTCCCCACATACATGTCTAGCTAATTTGAGAAGCTCTGGATTGAAGTTACACTCTGATTCAATATATGGTCTCAAAAGTAATCAAGGAAGGCATGCAGCATATACATCTGGACTCCACAACCATGCAAATACTTGTGCACATATATATACACAAAAACAGATGTGCACACACATATATATGCCTAAACTATCAAGAAAACTCACTATATAATAGATTAACAAAAACTCATGGGAATATTTCAATGAATGAAGACAATCTTCTGAAGAAATTTAACTTCTAACCATTATAAAACCTATTACAAAAGAAAGAAATGTAATAATATAATAAATAACATCTACAAATTCTCTGCAGTTATAACTACTAAAGACAAAAAGACTGAATATGTTCCTCATAGTACCAGAAATAAGGAAATAATTTTTATTCTTGCTACCTTACTGGAAATATGCAATCTGCAATAAGACAAAACCAACCATCAATCCAAAGAGAAAGACACACAGGTTAGACAATAAATAACAAGTAAAATTCTTTATTTCAGGTATGTGTGATTATTAAGGTATAAATTCTTCCATGCAAAAATCTATGGGGGTGGGTATGGGGGACCTTTGGGATAGCATTGAAAATGTAAATGAGGAAAATACCTAAAAAAAAAAAAAACTAAAAAAAAAAAACTATAATGAAGCACTATAACTGACATGTGAGGTTATTGTGATAAATAATGCCAAAAGAGTATATAGAGCATAACTTGAAGTTGAGAATTAAAATCTATTACCAATGGGTCACTCTCTGCAAACTTACAGTTGAGCGTCATTGCCGAGAACACCCACACAACTCATTGAGCATGGAGAAGTCCAGCTGGATCTAGTGTCTTTGGTATGGGAAGGTACTCTGCAGGCTATCAAAATTAAAAGGTAAACAACAGTGCAGCCACAACAACTTTGATCTAAGATTTCTCTTGCCTGCAAGATATGCTACAGCAATGGTAACATAGTACTTATGTGTATAGGAAAAAAAATCTGATTTAACTTAAGGCCTACTTGAAAATCTGAAACCCGTACCTGACACTGATTGTATAACCATGACCCAGAAACTGTATAGCCCAGAGACCTAGGGTAAAAGAAAATACTTCTCAACAAAAATTTAAAATAATAATGATAAAATGACTACTAATGATATTCTGCTATACTCACACATAGATCAGTGTCTTATTCAGTCCTAATCTGAGAAACAGTTTTCCAGCATCTGATGGGAACACATAAAGAAACCCAAATCTAGATGTTACATAGAGAAAAACAGCCTAATTGAGAGGTTTCCATCAAATTCCTCCCCTTAGAGCTCAGGAAATCCCATGGAGGATGAGGAGGAAAGATTACAAAGCCAGAGGGAATGGAGGACAGCAGGAAAACAGGACCCTTTGACTCAATGAGGCACAGTTCATGTGAGGTCACAGACTGAAGTAGCAAACACAAAGCCTACCCGAATCTGCACCAGATCCTCTGTGTACATATTTTAGACATTAGCTTAGTATTTTATGGGACTCATGACTATAAGAATGACTTGGTCTCTTCTAGTTGCCCTTGGGATTCTGTTCCTCCTGTTGGGTTGCCATGTCCAACTATGATATGATATTTTCACTTATATTATTGCACTATTTTGTGCTTTGCTACCTACTAGAAGCCCATTCTTTTCTAATAAGAAGCAGAAAAGGAGTGGATTGAGAGGTAAGGGGTGTTCAGAAGGAACTGAGAATAGTGAAAAAGGGGAAACTATTATCAAGTTATATTTTGTAAGAAAAAGGATCTATTTTCAATAAAAGAAAAGAGAGAAATCAAAACAAACAACAAAGCATTTGGAGTCCCTAATGCTAGAACATTTCACTGAAAGGAGTTTTTAAGGTGTGGATAAATGTAAGTATGAACTATAATCATGAAACATAAGTTGAAGTATTTTTTTGCAGAAATCAAAATATAATTAGAAAATACATATGAAAATGAAAACACCCTTCCGGCCCACTGCAGCACCGTGGTCCCTGGCCCGGGGAGCCTGGGGACACTCGCAAGGACCCACACAGGATCCGCCACGGGATCCTAAGACCTCTGGTGACTGAAACACGGCGCCTGCTCCAATCCACTCTCGAGGGACCTGAGACTGCATTAATTAAGGAATCAGATGACCCAGCCTGATCCGGGGCACAGATCCCTTCCAATCCACTGCAGTACCAGGGTCCCTGGCCTGGGGAGTCTGCAGACACCAGCAAGGACCCACACAGGACCCTCTATGGGATCTTAAAACCTATGGTGAGTGGAACACAACTTCTGCCAGGAGGCAGGTTCAAACACCAGATATCTGGGCACCTTCCCTGCAAGAGGAGAGGTTGCCTGCAGAGAGTACCCTGACCACTAAAACTAAGGATAGAGCTAGTCTCCCAGGTCTGCTGATAAAGCATAACAGAATCACCTGAGGAACAAGCTCTAACCAGAGACAACTATAACAACTAGCTCCAGAGAATACCAGATGGCGAAAGGCAAACATAAGAATCCTACTAACAGAAATCAAGACCACTCACCATCATCAGAACGCAGCACTCCCAACCCACCTAGTCCTGGGCACCCCAACACAACCGAAAAGCTAGACCCGGATTTAAAAGCATATCTCTTGATGATGGTAGAGGACATCAAAAAGGACTTTAATAACTCACTTAAAGAAATACAGGAGAACACTGCTAAAGAGTTACAAGACCTTAAAGAAAAACAGGAAAACACAACCAAACAGGTAGAAGTCCTTATAGAAAAACAGGAAAACACACCAAACAGGTGATAGAAATCAACAAAACCATACTAGACCTAAAAAGGGAAATAGACACAATAAAGAAAACCCAAAGTGAGACAACGCTGGAGATAGAAACCCTAGGAAAGAAATCTAGAACCATAGATGGGAGCATCAGCAACAGGATACAAGAGATGGAAGAGAGAATCTCAGGTGCAGAAGATTCCATAGAGAACATCGGCACAACAATCAAAGAAAATGGAAAATGCAAAAAGATCCTATCTCAAAACATCCAGGAAATCCAGGACAAAATGAGAAGACCAAACCTACGGATAATAGGAGTTGATGAGAATTAAGATTTTCAAATTAAACGGTCGGCAAATATCTTCAAAAAATTATAGAAGAAAACTTCCCAAACCTAAAGAATGACATGCACATGAACATACAAGAAGCCTACAGAACTCCAAATAGACTGGACCATAAAATTCCTCCCGACACATAATAATCAGAACAACAAATGCACTAAATAAAGAGAGAATATTAAAAGCAGTAAGGGAGAAAGGTCAAGTAAACATATAAAGGAAGGCCTATCAGAATTACACCAGACTTTTCACCAGAGACTATGAAAGCCAAAAGAGCCTGGACAGATGATATACAGACACTAAGATAACACAAATGCCAGCCCAGGCTATTATACCCGGCCAAACTTTCAATTACCATAGATGGAGAAACCAAAGTATTCCACGACAAAACCAAATTCACACATTATCTTTCCACGAATCCAGCCCTTCAAAGGATAATAACAGAAAAAAACCTATACAAGGACGGAAATCACGCCCTAGAAAAAGCAAGAAAGTAATCCCTCAACAAACCAAAAAGAAGACAGCCACAAGAATAGAATGACAACTCTAACAACAAAAATAAAGGAAGCAACAATTACTTTTCTTTAATATCTCTTCATAGCAATGGACTCAATTCCCCAATAAAAAGACATAGACTAACAGACTGGCTACACAAACAGGACCCAACACTCTGCTGCTTACAGGAAACCCATCTCAGGGAAGAAGACAGACACTACCTCAGAGTGAAAGGCTGGAAAACAATTTTCCAAACAAATGGTCTGAAGAAACAAGATGGATAAAATCGACTTCCAACCCAAAGTTATCAAAAAAAGACAAGGAGGGACACTTCATACTCATCAAAGGTAAAATCCTCCAAGAGGAACTCTCAATTCTGAATATCTATGCTCCAAATGCAAGGGCAGCCACATTCATTAAAGACACTTTAGTAAAGCTCAAAGCACACATTGCACCTCACACAATAATAGTGGGAGACTTCAACACACCACTTTCATCAATGGACAGATCATGGAAACAGAAACTAAACAGGGACACAGTGAAACTAACAGAAGTATGAAACAAATGGATCTGACAGATATCTACAAAACATTTTATCCTAAAACAAAAGGATATACCGTCCTCTCAGCACTTCATGGTACCTTCTCCAAAATTGACCACATAATTGGTCCAAAACAGGCCTCAACAGATACAAAAATATTGAAATTGTCCCATGCATCCTATCAGACCACCACAGCCTAAGGCTGATCTTCAATAACAACATAAATAATGGAAAGCCAACATTCACGTGGAAACTGAACAACCCTCTTCTCAATGATACCTTGGTCAAGGAAGGAATCAAGAAAGAAATTAAAGACTTCTTAGAGTTTAATGAAAATGAAGCCTAACATACCCAAACCTATGGGACACAATGAAAGCATTTCTAAGAGGGAAACTCATAGCTCTGAGTGCCTCCAAGAAGAAACTGGAGAGAGCACACACTAGCAGCTTGACAATACATCTAAAAGCTCTAGAAAAAAAGGAAGCAAATTCACCCAAGAGGAGTAGACGGCAGGAAATAATCAAACTCAGGGGTGAAATCAACCAAGTGGAAACAAGAAGAACTATTCAAAGAATTAACCAAACGAGGAGTTGGTTCTTTGAGAAAATCAACACTATAGATAAACCCTTATCTAGACTCACTAGAGGGCACAGGTACAACATCCTAATTAACAAAATCAGAAATGAAAAGGGTGACATAACAACAGATCCTGAAGAAATCCAAAACACCATCAGATCCTTCTACAAAAGGCTATACTCAACAAAACTGGAAAACCTGGACGAAATGGACAAATTTCTAGACAGATACCAGGTACGAAAGTTAAATCAGGATCAAGTTAACAATCTAAACAGTCCCATATCCCCTAAAGAAATAGAAGCAGTCATTAATAGACTCCCAGCCAACAAAAAAGCCCAGGACCAGACAGGTTTAGTGCAGAGTTCTATCAGACCTTCAAAGAAGATCTAATTCCAGTTCTGCACAAATTATTTCACAAAATAGAAGTAGAAGGTACTCCACCCAACTCATTTTATGAAACCACAATTACTCTGATTCCTAAACCACAGAAAGATCCAACAAAGATAGAGAACATCAGACCAATTTCTCTTATGAATATCGATGCAAAAATCCTCAATAAAATTCTCCCTAACCGAATCCAAGAACACATTAAAGCAATCATCCATCCTGACCAAGTAGGTTTTATTCCAGGGATGCAGGGATGGTTTAATATAGGAAAATCCATGAATGTAATCCATTATATAAACAAACTCAAAGACAAAAGCCACATGATCATCTCGTTAGATGCAGAAAAATCATTTGACAAGATCCAACACTCATTCATGATAAAAGTCTTCGAAAGATCAGGAATTCAAGGCCCATACCTAAACATGATAAAAGCAATCTACAGCAAACCAGTAGCCAACATCAAAGTAAATGGTGAGAAGCTGGAAGCAATACCCCTAAAATCAGAGACTAGACAAGGCTGCCCACTTTCTCCCTACCTATTTAACATAGTACTTGAAGTATTAGCCAGAGCAATTCGACAACAAAAGGAGATCAAGGGGATACAAACTAGAAAAGAGGAAGTCACAATATCACTTTTTGCAGATGATATGATAGTATATATAAGTGACCCTAAAAATTCCACCAGAGAACTCCTAAACCTGATAAACAGCTTCGGGGAAGTAGCTGGATATAAAATTAACTCAAACAAGTCAATGGCCTTTCTCTACACAAAGAATAAACAGGCTGAGAAAGAAATTACGGAAACAAAACCCTTCTCAATAGTCACAAATAATATAAAATATCTTGGGGTGACTCTAACTAAGGAAGTGAAAGATCTGTATGATAAAAACTTCAAGTCTCTGAAGAAAGAAATTAAAGAAGATCTCAGAAGATGGAAAGATCTCCCATGCTCATGGATTGGCAGGATCAACATTGTAAAATTGGCTATCATGCCAAAAGCAATCTACAGATTCAATGCAATCCCCATCAAAATTCCAACTCAATTCTTGAACGAATTAGAAAGAGCAATCTGTAAATTCATCTGAAATAACAAAAAACCTAGGATAGCAAAATCTCTTCCCAAGGACAAAAGTACCTCTGGTGGAATCACCATGCCAGACCTAAAGCTGTACTACAGAGCAATTGTGATAAAAACTGCATGGTACTGGTATAGTGACAGACAAGTAGACCAACGGAATAGAATTGAAGACCCAGAAATGAACCCACACACCTCTGGACACTTGATCTTTCACAAGGGAGCTAAAACCATCCAGTGGAAGAAAGACAGCATTTTCAACAAATGGTGCTGGCACAACTGGTTGTTATCATGTAGATGAATGCGAATTGATCCATTCCTATCTCCTTGTACTAAGGCCAAATCTAAGTGGATCAAGGAACTTCACATTAAACCAGAGACACTGAAACTTATAGAGGAGAAAGTGGGGAAAAGCCTCGAAGATTTGGGCACAGGGGAAAAATTCCTGAATAGAACAGCAATGGCTTGTGCTGTAAGATTGAGAATTGACAAATGGGACCTCATGAAACTGCAAAGCTTCTGCAAGGCAAAAGACACTGTCAATAAGACAAAAAGGCCACCAACAGATTGGGAAAGGATCTTTACCTATCTTAAATCAGATAGGGGACTCATATCCTATATATATATAAAGAACTCAAGAGGATGGACTGCAGAAAATCAAACAACCCCCTTAAAAGATGGGGCTCAGAGCTAAACAAAGAATTCTCACCTGAGGAATACCGAATGGCTGAGAAGCACCTGAAAAAATGTTTAACATCCTTAATCATCAGGGAAATACAAATCAAAACAACCCTGAGATTCCATCTCACACCAGTCAGAATGGCTAAGATCAAAAATTCAGGTGACAGCAGATGCTGGCAAGGATGTGGAGAAAGAGGAATACTCCTCCATTGTTGGTGGGATTGCAAGCTTGTACAACCACTCTGGAAATCAGTCTGGCAGTTCCTCAGAAAATTGTACATAGTAGTACCGGAGGATCCAGCAATACCTCTCCTGGGCATATATCCAGAAGATGTCCCAACTGTAAGAAGGACACATGCTCCTCTACGTTCATAGCAGCCTTATTTATAATAGCCAGAAGCTGGAAAGAACCCAGATGCCCCTCAACAGAGGAATGGATACAAAAATGTGGTACATTTACACAATGGAGTACTACTCAGCTATTGAAAAGAATGAACTTATGAAATTCCTAGGCAAATGGATGGATCTGGAGGGTATCATCCTGAGTGAAGTAAGCCAATCAGAAAGGAACTCGCACAATATGTACTCACTGATAAGTGGATATTAGCCCAGAAACTTAGTATAGTGAGATATAAGGTACAATTTGCAAAACACATGAAACTGAAGAAGAACAAAGACCAAAGTGTGGACACTTTCCCCCTTCTTAGAATTGGAAACAATCACCCATTCAAGGAGTTACAGAGACAAAATTTGGAGCTGAGACAAAAGGATGAGTCAAGAGACTGCCATATCCAGGTATCCATCCCATAATTAGCCTCCAAACGATGACACCATTGCATACACTAGCAAGTGTTTGTTGTAAGGACCGTGATATAGCTGTCTCTTGTGAGACTAGGCCAGGGCCTAGCAAACACAGAAGTGGATGCTCACAGTCAACTATTGGATGGATCACAGGGCCCCCAATGGAGGAGCTAGAGAAAGTATACAAGGAGCTAAAGAGGTCTGCAACCCTGTAGGTTCAACATTATGAACTAACCAATACCCTGGACCTCTTGACTCTAGCTGCATATGTATCAAAATATGGCCTAGTCGGCCATCACTGGAAAGAGAGGCCCACTGGACAGGCAAACTTTATATGCCCCAGTACAGGGGAACGCCAGGGCCAAAAACATGGGAATGGGTAGGGGAGTGGGGGGGGGGGGGGCGGTGGGAGTCTTTTGGGATAGCATTGGAAATGTAATTGAGGAAAATACGTAATAAAAAAATGAGAAAAAAAAAGAAAATGAAAACAACACACAGAAACTAATGGTAACTTAAAATAGAACAAGTTAGAGAATATAAGCTCACAGTTGGAAGGCACACAAAGCTATGCAGTAAGATGTCTGGAGCAAACTACAGGTTTTCATAGGTGTGGGTGGATCTCCCTGCTTTATGCGGTAAAACAACCAGCTTCAGAGGACAGCATGTCACTTAGATCTATCCACAGAAGACCCAAGAAGAAGCACAACTAACCAAGCAAGAATTTACCAGGAATAAAGATTGGATATTTACTTTAAAAGGTTACAAATGATTTCTTGAAGGTGAAGGAAAATTTTTAGTACCAATTATCATGATAATTATGGGTATCCTTCCATTTTTCAAAACTCATGACTAAATTATATACTTTAAATAAGTTATTTCTGTGTGTATTACACTTCAATAGAGGGGTATTTTCAAGTGAAGATGTAGGGGCTAGAAATGTGATTCAGTGTTTAAGTTCCCATACAGTTCTTGCAAGGGATCGAATTTCCAACCCTAGCAACCACATGGAACAGCTCATAACCATCTGTGCCTACAGCCATACCCTCTTCTGGAATCTACAGGCATCTAAACTCACATAAACATACCAATGCACACACACATACATATAATTAAAAATAAGTCTTTAAAATATACATGGATGCATTTGCCAAGGAAATTTATATGGTTTACACTATCAGTTTCACTGGTTGTTTCTTATGTTTCAGGGATTAGGTGAGATTCCTGTAGTTCTTGTCTCTAAACTTCATTTACACACTCATGTATTTAGACTCCATTTGTTTATTAATCCCATAATTCTATAAAGCATTTGGTGACACAGTGCTTGGAAAGATGAGCCTAATCTTAGTCATCATGACCTATATACATGTGCAGATAAGTTTCATATTTGCATATCCTTTGTTTGTTTGTTTGTTTGCTTTG
The DNA here is from genome assembly GCF_000001635.26 of Mus musculus. Taxonomy (NCBI): domain Eukaryota; kingdom Metazoa; phylum Chordata; class Mammalia; order Rodentia; family Muridae; genus Mus; species Mus musculus. The sequence continues at coordinate 69,002,651 of NC_000070.6, forward strand.
GTTTTGTTTTGTTTGTTTTTGTTTTTTTGAGAGAGGGTTTCTATGTATAGCCCTGGCTGTCCTGGAACTCACTCTGTAGACCAGGTTGGCCTCGAACTCAGAAATCCACCTGCTTCTGCCTTCCAAGTTCTGGGATTAAAGGCGTGTGACATCACTGCCTGGCTCATATTCTTATTATTCTATCATACTTTTGTTTTATTTTGTTTTAGAATGGAGGAACATTTGATATAACTTTATGAATCACAGTGCCTTTGGGTCACTATCTTTGGCATTTGCTTCTCTGATTCTCTAGTCTTCCAAATGATGGTCATGAGCATATACTCAGTGCCACACACTGTCCTCAGTCGGTCCCTCAATCCCCAGGAGAATCAGGGTCCTGGTACAGGTGGGCATGGAGTCTGTGAAAAGTGACAAACAAATACAGACACAAGGGTGTGTTGTATCTGAATGTCATTTGTCAAAGTGAGCATCAGACTTACATATAACAGAAGAAAACAAAGAAGTTAGGTGACACAACAGCCAAGGTACATTGAAGTTATCTGACACAAAACAGAGAAATGCATTCAAAAGACTGGCAGGAACCAGCCAATGTTTACAATTGCTATAAGATCAGCCCTACCTAGAGTCAGCTAATGACAAGGGCCAGGTGAGGATTTCACACCCTAGTCACAATTTATGCTATTCCTCTGAGCCTTGTGAAAGGTTGTACCAGGGTTTCTGTTCTAGCAGACCTTTTCATGACTAAGGCAATACTGTAGTTCCTCCTTAAACCACAACCCTCCTTTTTCCTAGGCCATGGTAAATTCTTGCATATGGGAGTAACTTGGCTGTTATTTTAAGTGTCTGTAAGGAATCTCCATTTGTCAGAAGAACTCACCAACTTTCTTCTAATATGCAATATAGTCTGCCATACCTGACTGGAATGAGAATTCTTTTGTTTTAAGTTTCTTTATTAGGTATTTTCTTCATTTACATTTCAGATGCTACCCCTAAAGTCCCCTATACCCTCCCGCTGCCCTGCTCCCCAACCCACCCACTCCTGCTTCCCGGCCCTGGCATGGCATTCCCCTGTACTGGGACATATGATCTTCCCAAGAACAAGGGCCTCTCCTCCCATTGATGGCCTACTAGGCCATCCTCTTCTACATATGCAAGTAGAGACACAGCTCTGGGGCGGGGTGGGTGGTATTGGTAAGTTCATATTATTGTTCCTCTTAAAGGGTTGCAGACCCCTTTATCTCCTTGGGTACTTTCTCTAACTCCTTCATTAGAATACTCGCTCCTATCCAGCAAACTGAGATGCCTGATTACTGTCAACACTGGGGCATTTCGTCTGGGTGAATAACATTCTTACAAAATTCCAAGCCCAGGGTCAGCTCAAGGACTGCCTAGGACATTGGTGAAGGCCAGTCAGTAGAGTTCAACCTGATTTAGGTATTAGTAAAATCATTTCTTGGAGGCACCTATAATAAAACAATACTGAAAGAAAGCACACAGATCCATACACCAACTAAAGCAGGGACAGGTTTGGAGCATTCATGCCAAGGTTCCAGGAGACAGAGTTTCCATGAAACTCTTTGCCTCAGGACTGTGTCCAAGCCTTTAGGCCTGCCATGCAGTCTTCACTGGAGTGGGTGTAGAAACTCAGTGTACAGAGGGCAATGTGTAGGTCAACTTCTCTCACCATGCACAAAAAAGGCACTGACTGTTTTCTAATATATGTTATCACAAGCACTGATATATTTCTAATTTCATCTAAATGACTCAATATTGGCATTTTCAAAACTAGTATTGTTCCTAAGGTATACATGCATCAACTTTTATTAAATTACTGTTATATTTTTTTTTATAGTCCTGTAGTTTTCCCCTTCCTGGTCCACCTTCCCCCAGTTCCTCATCACTTTCCTTCTTTATCCTGTCTCCAAGAGGATGTCACCAACCCCCACCCCAACCCTCCACCAGGCTTCCTCACTCCCTAAGTTAGGCAGCACTTTTCTCACTGAGGCCAGACCAGGCAGTCCTCTGCTGTATGTGTGCCAAGAGCCTCGGACCAGCTAGTGTATGCTGCCTGGTTTGTGGCTCAGTGTCTGGGAGATTATCAGGGGTCCAGATTAGTTGTGACTGCTGGTCTTCCTATGGGGTCACCCTCCTCCTCAGTTTCTTCCACCCTTTTCCCTAATTTACCTACAGGGGTCCCTGACTTCAGTTCATTGGTTGGGTGTAAGTACCTGCATCTGTCTCAGTCAGCTGCTTATGGGCCTCTCAAAAGACAGCCATGCTAAGGCTAGGTTCTTGACTTTAAGTACACTGTAGCATCAGTAATAGTGTCAGGCCTTGGGGCCTCCCCCTGAGATGGATCACAATTTGGGATTGTCAATGGACCTCCTTTCTATTCTCTTCTCCAGTTTTTTGTCCCTACAGTTCTTTAAGACAGGAACAATTCTGGGTCGGAGCTTTTGACTGTGGGATGGATCCCTTCACTTGATGCCATGTCTTCTACTGGAGGTTGACTCTACAAGTTCTGTCTCCCCACTGTTGGGCATTTTAATTAAGGTTCCTCCCTTTGAGTCCTGAGAGTCTATCCTCCCAGATTTTTGGTGTATTGTATAAGCAACATCTTATTTAGAAAATGTTTCTGAGTGAATTAGAGGATGAAGACTATGCTGATATGAAAGGACGAAATGTGGTTTTATATGAGGGCATGCTTGTTCTAACATGATGGATATTGTAATATACCTGTACAATGTTATTTTAGGAACATGATGTTTTAGCAGTCATTGATTCCAATATCCTGATTTTAAATGTGACCCTTTGAAGTCCTTGATATGACCTTATTCATTACTGGAAGAGGAAGAAATAGAATCTAGGTACCTTATGTTTCAAAATTCTGGTGACACAGATGGCTACTATTTTGAAACTCTACATTTATCAATGGCTAGAATTATATAGCATATATACTGTCATATTCCTGATAGACATTACATGTCAGTCCCTGTTTTTTTCTGTGAAAACAAAGTCCCTTATAGATTCAGAATCCTTCCTAAATGTTGCTTTAAAGAGTTATTACCTAGATGGCCCTTCTATCCGGGGACCAGCCCACCTGGGATCGATCCTGTCTGCAGACAACAAACCTTGACACTGTTGTGCTGCCAAGAGGTGCTTGCTTACAGGAACCTGGTGTGACTGTTCCTTGGGAGGTTCTGTCAGCAACTGACCAATACAGATGTAGATGCTTAGAGCCAACCATCAGACTGAGCTAGGGGACACTGGTGGGAGAATCCATGGCTCCAGATACATATGTAGCAGAGGATGGCCTTGTCTAACATCAGTGGGATGGGAGTCCCTTGGTACTGTGGAGGTTTGATGCCCCAGTATAGGGGGATGCTCGAGTGGTGAGGCAGGAGAGGGTGGGTGGGGGAACACCCTCATAGAAGCAAAGTAGATGGCGAGGGCAGATATGGGAAGGTAGGGTTGTGGAGGGGTAACTAGGAAGGGTGATATCATTTGAGATGTAAACAAATGGAATGATTAATAAAAAAAAGTAAAAGAACACACACACAAACAAAACAAGAACAATAACAAGAACAACAAAACAGAAGTGTTACTAAGAGTTTAAACACTGGAGGTGAACCAAAGTGAGATACATACAGTCAAACACACACATACACTATAGCACATTTGGAAATTCATACACTTGTACAAACAGGCCTTTTTATTTTTTATTTATTTTAAATATGTCTGACAATTTTCTTGTGAATTGTGCTATTGATAATCTCTGATCTAGCATCTTGACAGGCAGAGGAAACGATGCATACGGACATATTCTGGTTGTTCTGTCTTTAAACGGTGGTCCTTACCGCTTCTCTATTTTCCCTTCTCCTTGACTTTTTGCTCTTTTGATTTAAAAAGAGCTCATTTCTTTTTTTTTAATTAATTGCACCTGTTTATTAAGAGTTGGTCAAGTTCACAGGGAGAACAAAGGAAGCAATCCTAAGAAAGAGCTCACTGATGAAGCAGACTGTGTGCTTTCCCGTTTGCAGCGAGAAATGTGTTTTCTTTTTTTTTTTTCCATTTTTTATTAGGTATTTAGCTCATTTAATTTTCCAATGCTATACCAAAAGTCCCCCATACCCACCCACCCCCACTCCCCTACCCACCCACTATTAGCCCAAAACCTAGTATACCCAAGATATAAGATACAATTTCCTAAACACATGAAACTCAAGAAAAATGAAGACTGAAGTGTGGACACTATGCCCCTCCTTAGAAGTGGGAACAAAACACCCATGGAAGGAGTTTCAGAAACAAAGTTTGGAGCTGAGATGAAAGGATAGACCATCTAGAGACTGCCATACCTGGGGACCCATCCCATAATCAGCCTCCAAACACAGACACCATTACATATGCCAGCAAGATATTGCTGAAAGGACCCAGATGTAGCTGTCTCTTGTGAGACTATGCCGGGGCCTAGCAAACACAGAAGTGGATGCTCACAGTCAGCTAATGGATGGATCACAGGGCTCCCAATGGAGGAGCTAGAGAAAGTACCCAAGGAGCTAAAGGGATCTGCAACCCTATAGGTGGAACAACATTATGAACTAACCAGTACCCCGGAGCTCTTGACTCTAGCTGCATATGTATCAAAAGATGGCCTAGTCGGCCATCACTGGAAAGAGAGGCCCATTGGACACGCAACCTTTATATGCCCCAGTACAGGGGAACGCCAGGGCCAAAAAGTGGAAGAGCTCATTTCTTATACCAAGGAGCCAAGCTTAAATCTTTATTCAGGACTAAGATATATTAAAAATAATTAATTGATTTGTTTTTATTTTATAGTTTTCTTTCCATAACATCTACAATTACAAGAAATTAGCAATAACTATCAGAACTAAAAATGATGGTATTAGCATGTAAACAGTGCCATAAAGTTGAATGAAAAGTTGAATTGCTGAAAATATCTCAGCCATAGCCTCTTATCTATCTGAACAGATGAGCAATGATTTTGTCCAGTGATGAGATGATCATTTAGCCAGGAGCCTAGGTAGACTCTATCCACTAAGCTGATTATTTCCAGTATGGGTGATGAAACAATCCAAAACAAAAAGGAAGTTTTTGATCCAAAACATAGTTAATCATAGTGAAAAAGATCACTGAAAAAATCCCAAGGTTCTCTTATGCAAAGGGTTAAGAAATTGTTGACAATTCTCTCCTGCAGCTACCTTAAATGTCCTATGTAATGGCTAACATTCTTATGAGCGAATATAAGACAGCAAGTGATTTTGCATGTAAACACCACAAAACAAATGACACATAGTGAAGTCATGGAAAAAGGTCATTCTACATGGGAAAATGTAATAAAAATGAAGAGATGGAGAAGAGAAAGTGGTTTGAGAAGATGCCATTTGAGCCAGAATCTGAGAGATAAGAAGAGCTCAGCAGGACTGTACTGACAGAAGATCATAAAAAGTCCAGAGTTGAAAGGAGATTTCCCCATACAAAACTCCAAACACTATTGAAGGGAGCCAGCCCAGGCAGATGACAGGTATACGCTGCACATGTTTCACTTGCACGCTAGGGATAAGAAACATCCATATTTTCAGGTAAAAAAGAGTTGTATTATTTAAGCAGAGCTTTACACAAGATAGTAGGGTTTAAATTGCTCTTATTCTCTGTCAGGTACATAGTCTTTGCAGATTTTTAAAAAGGAATATGGACAGTTAGCTATGGATAGAAGAAAGAGAGATGTGAGTATCCTTTTTTTATTATTATTTTCTTTATTTACATTTCAAATGTTATCCCCTTTCTAGTTTCCCCTCCCAAAATGTGAGTTTCTTAATAGATGGGAGTGCTTTCATAGCCTGAATAACTGCAGCAGGATTACAAGCTCTTGGACTGTTACTGTTTTGAACCCAACGATCTGTGTGGGCTGCGAATAATCACATGGAAATGTAAATACATAAATAAACATCCTATTCTCTAACAGGGACTGCACTACCTTCAGCAAGAGACGCGACTTTATGTGAAGACCATTAATTATACGTGTGTGTAGGAGCAGGTAGGGAATCAGCCGCTTCAAGGGCCCCGTGGGTCTGACTCTTCATATTGTCTAAATTTTAATGTGTACACTTTTCTTCCATAAGGTTTGAAATGCAATGTGTTCACAGCACAGAACTGGATCAGGATAAAAGAGCTTCACAAAGCAAAAACGTTTATTGTGTTCACCTTTACATGAGAAAGTGTTCAAAGGAGGAAAAACTGGGGAGGGGACAGATGCTATGTAGATCAGCACTTCCTCACAAAGTGAAGCTGGAGAGGGAGGCGATGAGAGGAAGCAAAATAGGCAAGAAGCCCTGCATGGGAATCAACTCCATGAAAGGCTGAATACTACAGTCAGGCCTCTGTGTGCGGAGAGTTTTACCTTGTGGAACCCGAGAGAAGAAAATTATACTTACCAGAGGAAAGAAAAGAAGTTATTAACAAATCAGTTATCTGATGTTAGCTGCTAAGATGAGCCTTCTAAGTAAACCTGCACGGAGCTAATTAGTTCAGCATTTTGTCAATAACCTCATCTCCTTTTTTTGCCTTGACTTAAGAAAAGATGGGCACTCACTATTAACACATCTATCATCAGGTATGCAATAAAACACACATTTAAAAAGAATAGATTTCATAAGTTAGTCTTCAAATCTAACTAGTTTAAACACTAGATGAACTGGAAAAGTTTTCTCAAAACTCTGAGAAGAAGCAAGATCAGGAATCTGACACCCTTGAATTCATGGACCAGGCTTGTCATTTATAACCTGCATGACGCTTTGCATTCCTTTACATACAGAAACATGAGCACACACATTCTTATATGCATAAAACATATACGCAATACTACACACCATGGTTGTACACAAATAAGTTAAATTTTACAAATCACAATTTAATATTTTACAGTGAAAGAAACATAAAATATGGGTAGGTTCTATATCTATGCTCTGAAATATTGTAGTCAACAGCACAAAGAGACTACTGAGTACTGGAAATATAGCCAATGTGATGATGAAACTACAGAAAATTTTGGAGTTCATTTTTCTTTATGCTTGTATGTGTGTGACTGTCAGTATGTGCATTACATGCATGGAGGTGCATGAGGTGGTCAGACAGGGTGTTAGAACTCCTGAAAAGAGAGTTACAGGTGGTTTTATCTCACTTGTCATTGGTATTAAGAGTCTAGTCTCACAATTGAGAAAATGGTTCCATGAGATTACCTGTAGGCAAGTCTGTGGAACATTCTTGGGATTAATGCTTGATATTCTGCCTAGGCAAGATGGTCCTGAACTGTATAAGAAATCAGGCTGCGGAAGCCATAGAGAGCAAGACAGTAATCAGCATTTTTCCAGAGCATCTGCCTCAGTTTTTGCTTTTGGTTCTTGCTCAAACTCTCTCTTATGATGAACTATATAAAGTGTAGGATTAAATATTCCCATACCTATACAAGTTACTTGTGCTTATAGTGTTTTATCATAGCAATAAAAGCCCGATTAGTACAGTGAAGAATGATAATAAGGCTGCTTTATTTTTAATAATTTATTGTCTAATGTATTATATACCAACCATGTTTCCCCTTCCCTGCTCTCCTCCCAGTTCCTCTCCATCTGTTCCCTCACCATCCTCTCTTCCGCTTTTTCCCTTAAGAAAAAAGGCATGTCTCTCAGATATTTGAACCAAATATGATATATCAAGTTGCAGCAAAACTAGGCAACTCTCCTCATGTTTTTTTTCCAATTTTTTATTAGGTATTTTCTTCATTTATATTTCAAATGCTATCCCAAAAGTTCCCCATACACACCACCCTGATCTCCTACCCACCCACTCCCACTTCTTGGTCCTGGTGTTCACCTGTACTGGGGCATATAAAGTTTGCAAGACCAAGGGGCCTCTCTTCCCAATGATGGTCGGCTAGGCTATCTTCTGATACATATGCAGCTAAAGACACAAGCTCTGGTGGGTACTGGTTAGTTCATATTGTTGTTCCACCTATATGGTTGCAGAGCCCTTCAGCTCCTTGGGTACTTTCTCTAGCTCCTCCACTGGGGGCCCTGTGTTCCATTCAATAGCTGACTGTGAGCATCCACTTCTGTGTTTGCCAGGTACCGGCATAGCCTCACAAGAGACAGCTATATCAGGGTCCTTTCAGCAATATCTTGCTGGCATATGTAATGGTGTCTGTGTTTGGAGGCTGATTATGGGATTGGTCCCCAGGTATGGCAGTCTCTAGATGGTCTATCCTTTCATCTCAGCTCCAAACTTTGTCTCTGAAACTCCTTCCATGGGTGTTTTGTTCCCAATTCTAAGAAGGGCGAAGTGTCCATACTGGCACAACTGACAGTTATCATGTAGAAGAATGCAAATTGATCCATTCTTATCTCCTTGTACTAAGGTCAAGTCTAAGTTGATCAAGGAACTCCACATAAAACCAGAGACAGTGAAACTTATACAGGAGAAAGTGGAGAAAAGCCTTGAAGATATGGGCACTGGGGAAATATTGCTGAATAGAAGAGCAATGGCTTGTGCTGTAAGATTGATAATTGACAAATGGGACCTCATAAAATTGCAAAGCTTCTGCAAGGCAAAAGACACCATCAATAAGACAAAAAGGGCACCAACAGATTGGGAAAGAATTTTTACCAATCCTAAATCTAATAGGGGACTAATATCCAATATATACAAAGAGCTCAAGAAACTGAACTCCAGAAATTCAAATAACCCCATTAAAAATGGGGTACAGAGCTAAACAAAGAATTCTCACCTGAGGAATACCGAATGGCAGAGAAGCACCTGAAAAAATGTTCAACATCCTTAATCATCAGGGAAATGCAAATGAAAACAACCCTGAGATTCCACCTCACACCAGTCAGAATGACTAAGATCAAAAATTCAGGTGACAGCAGATACTGGCTAGGATCTGAAGAAAGAGGAACACTCTTCCATTGTTGGTGGGATTGCAAGCTTGTACAACCACTCTGGAAATCAATCTGGTGGTTCCTCAGAAAATTGGACATAGTACTACTGGAGGATCCTGCAATACCTCTCCTGGGCATATATCCAGAATATGCTCCAACTGGTAAGAAGGACACATGCTCCACTATGTTCATAGCAGCCTTATTTATAATAGCCAGAAGCTGGAAAGAACCCAGATGTCCCTCAACAGAGGGATGGATACAGAAAATGTAGTACATTTTCACAATGGAGTACTACTCAGCTATTAAAATGAATGAATTTATGAAATTCCTAGGCAAATGGATGGATCTGGAGGGTATCATCCTGAATGAGGTAACCCAATCACAAAAGAACTCACATGATATGTCCTCACTGATATGTAGATATTAGCCCAGAAACTTAGAATACCCAAGATACAATTTGCAAAACATATGAAACTCAAGAAGAACGAAGACCTCTCCTCACGTTAATGCTAGATGGAGTAGGAAGAAAAGGGTCTCAAAGGCAAGCAAAGGTGTTAAAAACAGCCTTCACTCTCTCTGTTAACAGTTCCACAAAACAGCAATAATAATAATAGTAATAGTAATAATGATGCTGTTATTGTTAATATATAATTAGATTTGTGTAAGTATAAATGAACACCAGGTTTTGAAGATTTCAGTGAAGGAAAGGAAACTACTTCATTAGTGGAGATGCATCAGTGAGTAAAGTCCTTGCCGTGCAAGTATGAAGATGTCAGTTGGATCTTCCACACAAATAAAGCCAGACTAAGCAACAATTCCCATGTTCCTATGATGAAATCGAAGACTGAAATACAAAGTTCTTGGACCAGTTATCCTGGCCTATGCAGGAATTTTCTCTCAAAGAGGACAGGACTTGATACTATTTTTTTCTCTACCTACACATGCAGGCTATCATTTGAGCTGTTACACATAAACACACACAGAGTCTCACTCATACACACAAACACACACATGCATGAGTATGCGAAGCAAAGGAGAGACAGAGATGAGTCAGAGAGAAATGTACATGACATGTATCCTGCACACATACGGCAATCCCAATCAGCTCACATATTCATCATATAAACAGAAATAAAATCATTTTAGAGGAAGAGGAAAAGTTTTCTTCAGCTACAGGAGACATATTTCCTCTATTTTCAGAAAGGAAGTAGGCTGGAGAGGATCAAACATAACCTTTGCGTAAACTTGTAGAGTCTAAAGCACACAGCTGGGATTCTACACCGTTTCAAATTTGAATTTATAGAGCATAAAGGATTGTCTAAAGCAATTAGAGAATGATATGACTTTGGTCTTAAAAACAGCAACTTTGACCTATAACCTGTATAGCTTTGCCATGAAATCTCTGTTAACCCCACTTGGGAGGAAGCCTGCATTTCTCTGCCTTTATTACAGATGACTTGCTAATGACTGTGATGTTGGAGAAGAAAGGTTTTAAATTAAATGAATATGTCCCTAGCCGTAGCCCACTCAGTTTTAGCAGGTACACAGTGATTGCTTCATACATACATCTATTTTAAGTGTTCAGAATATTATTATTATAGTAAGACAGAAAATATACAATGCACATGCTCATTTTTCAAGGATTTTATTGCTTTACATAAAAGTAAACAGTTAAATATATAAATCAGAAAGACTTAGACAGAATAAGACATTACTAATGTAATAGCTAGGGTGAAGATTGTGAAATGGTATACAAGTACCTGGGAAACTCTCTGAGAGCATATCTTCTTAAGCATGGGGTCACCTCACTGGATGTGAGGACTATGAAAAATCTGACAATGATTAAAGGTTTCTGAATGTGTAATGGCTGAAATTCATGCAAAATCAAGTGCCATTAATCTGAGGTAGTTCTTCATCATTAGCCTCTGATACATCTCGTGACTTCATTGCAGCTTTGGCACTGAATATATAGGATGCACACTGTGTGTGGTAGATGCTGACGGACTGTGACCCAGTGCCAGTGAGCACTGCCTGGGACATCATGGCTCAACATTTGAGACTACTCTATGTCCTCAATTGCTGTTTTAACTGACATACAAAGTTTTCTACTTTTATAGAAGTGAAATGGATTAATTAATGGAAGAATTAATACTTTTAGCATTTCCCTGCTGCCATTCCTCAGCAGATAAATACCATGTTATTATATCTTTTGATTATATTGTGTTAGGATGTTTGATATTAAAAATCACTGCTGGAGTTGCTGACTCAAATTTCATAAGTAAGAACTAAAGGAATTGTTTCATGGAGCTAGAACTGAATTTCTAAGAATTTCTGAAATGGCCTTAGATATAGTTCTGCTGCTCTGTACTATTTGTTTATGCAAATTGCCATTCTTGGTGTTGGCAGTCAGAAAATTAAAATACCAAACAACTGTGAAAATGTTGAAGATGTTCTATATCCTGCAGTTTCAAACATATAGCCATGAGTTCATTCTCTATGTAAAAATATATAAGCCTATTCATTTTATTAGCATACAAACTTGCTTTTGTTTTTAATAAATGGTAAATTTTATCTATACCACCGGGCAGTGGTGGCACATGCCTTAAATCCCAGCACTTGGAAGGCAGAGGCAGGCAGATTTCTGAGTTTGAGGCCAGCCTGGTCAGAGTGAATTCCAGGACAGCCAAGGCTACATAGAGAAACCCTGTCTTGAAAAAAAACCAAAAAAAAAAAAAACCAAAACAAAAAGAAAAAAAAACCCAAAAAGGAAAGAAAAAATGTGTTATCTATACCAAACAATTATTTCTGAACATATTTCATTTTATTATCAATATTTGATTGAGAGACCAATTTATCAATTCTTTTTAAAAATTAATCAGTTGAGAAAACATCATAACTTGAGAACTTTAAGAAAACAATCCTACTTTTTAGATTTTAAAAAGCAGGCAGATTTCTGGAGGCCAGCCTGGTCTACAAGTGAGTTCCAGGACAGCCAGGGCTACACAGAGAAACCCAGTCTCAGAAAAACAAACAAAGAAAAAGAAAAGAAAAGAAAAAAAAGAAACAAGTGGTGTCTCGAAGGTCTGCTGTTTGCCACCAATGATCACATGATTTCAATACCTGAGACCCACATGGTGGAAAGGGAGAACTGATTCCTGAAAGTTCTGTGGTTGCCGCACATACAATGTATACACACACACACACACACACACACACACACACACACACACACACACACACAAACACATGAGCACAAGCGCACGCACATACACACACAAAGTAGATGTGGCAAATTATTTTTTAAAAAATCATGCCAGGCGTGGTGGTGCATGCCTTTAATCCCAGCACTTGGGAGGCAGAGGCAGGCAGATTTCTGGAGGCCAGCCTGGTCTACAAGTGAGTTCCAGGACAGCCAGGGCTACACAGAGAAACCCAGTCTCAGAAAAACAAACAAACAAACAAACAAACAAAGAAAAATAAAAGAAAAGAAAAACAAGAAACAAGAAAGTAAGAAAGAAAAAAAAATCATTCTCAGCTCAGATTTTTTTATTCCTGTAGTCCTAAGAGTTCACTTTCCTGGAAGACATTCTTCCTACGAGCCAGAATGAGACCAGGAAGTACAGAGTCAAGCATAGAGCTCAGCTCTGCCCTATCTAGAGGAAAAAGAAGGGATGCTTAGACACACAAGGAAGCCCAGGGAAGGTACTCTAATGAAAGTTCACTTCTAAGTGTTTCTCTTGGTTGGGTGTTAGGAATGAGGAGAATATAGACACACAAAGGTGGAGGGAGAGGGCATTTCAGAGGTACAACTTCCAAGCTTCAACATGGAGTCTCTTAGGAGGAAAGTTTGGAACCCTGTGAGGCTCAGGCACATCCTCTAACATATGTTTGTTTAAAAGGAAGCACAGTAGCAGGTGCCTGTCCTCTGCTGTGTAAATGGCATCAAGCATCCCTACTGCAGGCAAATTCAGATCCCAACACAATGAGTTCCAACTGTGCCCACAGGACACCTACTCACACAGAAATTTAAATAGTAATCAGTGCCTCAGCATCTGCACCCCACCAGCATGTCCTTGATGCAATTGTTACACTATTCCAGTTCCTGAAAAATAAATCAATTTGCATGACAGCAAAGCTTGGGGCAGAGGAGCCTGGGCCCGTGGCAGAGGCCCAGCTCCTCCACGCTGCTCTTGCCAGTTATCAAAGTAACTTTTCCATCAGCGCACACTCTCTGGTCAAATGTGTTCTAGGGGGTGTGGGACGGCCTGCAGGAATCATCTTCAAGGGTAGAGTGGGCCTGTTTACTGTGTGGGCCTTGTGTTTATTTTCTTGTTTGGGGGCAAGACAGTAAGATGCCCTACTAGGAAGAGGTCCTTTCCATTCTCCAGCTTATTTGGCTTGGTGACACAGTAAGTATTTTATGAGGTGGGGGTCTCTAGCCAAACAATTTTCCTAACCCACTTATGTTTCTAGTTGTTACTAAGTTCCATAGAGTTTTAGGTCTGGAGCTGAACTGTCTCATATGGTCACCCCAGCCATTGTCACTTTGACACACTGAAATAGATATACTCAGAACTATGCAACCCCATGAGTATAAAAATGCATGGCAGATTTCAAAAACTTGGTGTGAAAAGATAATGAAATGTTTCAATAATTTTTTATTGATTACAAATTGAAACAAGCTTTCAAATGTATCTATTTTAAGTAAAATATAAATACTGCATTTAGGACCACATTTTTTTAATTGGGTTAAGGCAGCTACTAGAATGCCTTTACAATTACAAATGTCTGCTGGAAAATAGCAAACTATCCCACCTGCTGAAACGAAATACTTAAAATATTTTGTACCTGGGTCTATTAATATTGTAAATGCTGATTCAAATACAGGGATGCCTCGAATAAGTGTAGTAAAATGAAGTTACAAACATGACTCCTATGTTTTTATTTCTGTATACCTGTGTGCTTGCTTATTGGTGTGTGTACACACATGCATACAGTGCTTGCATTGTCCAAAAGAGGGAGTCAGATCTCCTGGAACTGAAGCTACAGATAGTTGTGAGCTGTCAGATGTATTGAGAATCAAACCCTGGGCCAGCAGGTGCTTGAAACTGATAAAGGTATCTGTCTAGTCTTGTGATTTATATTTTTATTCCATAAAGTTGCTAGAATATACATCCGTGGAAAAAAAAGACAAAAATCTTCCAAGATTGCAACTCATTTAGCCAGTCAAGGAAGAAGTAATGGAACTCTGCCACAGTTCTGCTCGTGAATTCCTAGTGTTAAACCCTTTGTGGGGAAGAGCACTGCTTTGCTTATCTTAGTATGTACGGATAGTTGGGAGACACTGGAGACTGACATTGTCTCAAAAGGGTCTATGTCAACTTCATGACATCTTTGTGACATTTGAGCATCTCAAACTACTTTGATGCCAATGTTACCCCATGAGCTAAAGTTCCCAGAAAGAAGTTATGATGAATAGCTGACAGGCTGATTGGAAGTTAATAATTATAGAGAAGTTGGAATGGCGCAGATGCAGAGATAAGTAATCTTGGGCTATCTTTAACCCTCTTGCTAGCCTTTCATTTCGTACTGGTGTCTGATCTAAAGTCATTTTGACTATCATGTAAAATCTTTCGGGGGAATGTTAGCATATTTCTAGCCCCTACCAACTCAAAAGCTAAGAATGCCATCACACAACCTGTAGAATCTATAATTCAAATCTCCCTGCTCTGCTGTAAACTGCTCTTTTTAATGTACTTCCACCAATGCATTTTTAGAGGGTGCTGAACTATGACTTTTCATGTTGCAATGAAAAGCTTAATGTATAATTAGAAGTGGAATATGGAATTTTCCATACCCCAAGTCTGTGTTTTCTTGCAATATTCACTCGTATTTGTTTGAGATTGAATTATGGCTTATTTACTTTGAGATGAGAGCTCTATTTTTACATCACTCTCATCTGTACAAGGAAGATATTAAGCATCATGAACTTTCTAGGTCTGGATTCCTCTAACACTGGATTGATGAAGTGCAGACCAAACTATTTCTTCTAATATTAGTTTTGAAACATTTTGTAATTTATTAAATGGCATAAAGCAACATTTTTATAAATCTGTCCTCCCACCTAGAAGACTGGCTAGGGTAAATTAGAGTAATGGATAATTCTCTACACATTTTGCTTCCAATTTTAACAGATGAATTTACAAAGGAGAGTAAAGGATATTTCTTCAAAGTTAATTGTTGCTGGTGTGTCACCAGCAGTGCCTGAATCATCTGTTAAAATTCCTTAGGTGAATACAAATAGGATATTCCCCTGGAGTTCAGAAAAGAAAGCCAAAGGGCATCCTGACTCAGTCCACAAAGGGCTAATCTTAGTAAGTGTTGTAGCTAAAGCAGGGTACTGATAAACCAGATATTTCCCTACCTAGCTTGTTGTAAGGAGTTCTAAGAAGAAATCATCTGGGAATACAGGGATTCCTTTGGTTTATGACATCATGACCATGGGAGACCTCTGGCATTGGGAGCTATCTAGGCATGAAGTTAAGTACAAAATTACAAGTGTGGGGGGAGTGAGAGAGAGACGGGAGAATGAGGGGGGAGGGGGAGTAGGGGAAGAGGAGAGGGGAGGGAGAGAGAGAGAGAGAGAGAGAGAGAGAGAGAGAGAGAGAGAGAGAGAGAAAATATTAGATTTTACTGGTGTGTAAATACACCAAATGGGCCACCTTTTAGTTTTAATACTACATTTGTCTTGCTCCAATTGTCAGAGCATTTTTCTAGAAGGAGATCTTTTTCCATTTCTCCAAACATAAATGTCCTCGATGAAGAAATACTATATTGGACCCACATGAATGATATTCACATGGGGTACAGAGGAGAGAATGAGGACCTATGGGGATCAAGAAACCTTCATTATTTTGTCACATAAACTAAATATCCTGTCTCTGATCTTCAACTTAACTATTTACAAAACAAGCATAAGATTAACTCTACATTCCTTTTTAGTACATTGAATACACATAAAGGCTACCTGAGGTCAGATATTTAGATTAGAACCAATTATAGTTTAGTCCCCAGATTCTCTGACAATTCCAAGGTTAGTAACCTCTGCCATGGACAAACCAGCACTTTCTGATGAACTAGGTGTATAATATTATTAGCTAGTAGGTCATTAAGAAAAGGGCAAGCCAAGATAGAAAGGTCCATAGTACTGAAGGAACAGTGGGCAATTCACCGTGGTAGGGAGACTAGATCTATGGTTATATAGCCTGGTAGAAAAATGATAAAAAACAGTATAAGTAGTTCTAAAGTTTTGATCCACAGTTCATAATGTTACATGTAAGTAGAATTAATCATAATTATCAACTTTCTTCATGTCATTTTATAATCCCCTATACATCTCAGAAAGTATGCTCTCTTCTAGCCCATGAGTTCTTCTGTTGCTGTGTTTTCCATTGTAAATTAAACAAGCTGGACTGTCCTTCACCTGGATGAGATACTCCAGGTTAATCTATAGTCAATATGTGATTAACTTTTTCTATCAACCTCCAATGCAACTTCATCTTGATAGCCACAGTTTTAACCCAATATGTGAATACAATCATTTTAGCCTATGCTAAAATGTAGATATTACCAAAAAAGATTATTCCGATTTTTTAAATCTAGATCTGGAGAGTGAATTTCCTACTTCATACTCTCTGTTTCAGATTGAGCCAAGACAGTGTTTTAATTATGTAAAATTCATATGTAGTTGGTAGCTATAACACTGGACTGCACAGATCTACACCTTGTCACTCAGATGTGGTTTATAGTTTTTCTAGCCATCACCTGAGACCTTAGTACAAAGAGAAAAATCTTGGGCTCTATCTCAGACTTAAGGAATGAGAATCTGGACCTTAAAAAGATCTAGTTTGTATGCTTACACAGTGGAGTTGGACCAGTCCTACACTTTCCCACAGTTACTAATTTGAAATGTCTGGTATCATCTACTTTGCTTACCAATCCAATGCCATGGGCCTCAGGTAATATTGAAATACTCTGTAGGGGTGTTCTTCTATGCTTTGAGCATCTTCTTGTGTTGTTTCCATGGGGGATTCTTTTCAGCTCCATCACCCTCTTTGATCCCTCATAACTGTTTCTTACTTGAAACCTACCTCTCATTTGTCATTTTCCAAGTCTTTCCCATGCTCCACCTCTCTTTCATCCTTATTACACTTATAGCTTCTTCAATCTTTAGTTCCTTTAGTTTCTTTGATACTGTAAATGTTTGGCTGCATGTGATGATGCATGATCACATGGACCTTGTGTGTGTTAGTCATCCGTCCCTTCCATCACAAGAAACTGGTGAATAAAGAGGCAGCGAGAGTTACACATTGGTCTGTATGAGCAGGGGGTGGGGGTTGAGTAGAAGGATGGCAAAGGGTGAGAAGGGAAAAATGAAAATAGGAAGATAACCTCCTTTATGGAAAATCTGAAATCGCATTCTCTGCTTAGAGCACTCTCAATCCAGTGCTGGTGGGTTGGAACCGTGGGAGGAATCAGCAGGGAGTAAAGGCTACTATGCCTAACACATATGGACCAGATCTGATGATGAGTCAGACTCTATGAGTTTAAGGGCCAGTCATCTTGACATGCCACCTCCCTTTTCCAATTTTCTGCTCCCTCCCAGCAAGTAGGATTAAATAATGTCTGGACTGCACAGCTGTCATGGAAGTTCAGTGAAAAGGTGCTCCCCAAAGCCTTTGTAAACTGCAGAGATATGAAACAGTGAAGAAGCATAGTCCAGTCGCAGACATCACAGCCCCTCACCAGCTCCACTCCAGGTGTCGAGTTTCATTTTCCACTTGATTTTAGAAGTCAAATATTTAGCTGTGCTAATGGGGTATTGGATCTTTTTATTATGGCCTCACTACACGGTGTGTGCAGCTTTGCCGAGATAATAAAAGATGTTAGACCTAGTCTCGCCACTGTTTAATGCAGAAATGCTATGGGAACACACCTGGGGTGCGACTTTGAATAGAATCAGTGGCAAAGTCATCCATGTCCCCAGCAGAGATAAAAGCATTAATATCCTATTTCACCCTCAGCCCACACTAGCATGGTGTTGATTAAAATTATTTTCTACAGCTTGAGTCCTATTTTTTTAAGGAAAATTGTAAAGTGTGTGTGTGTGTGTGTCTGTCTGTCTGTCTGTCTGTCTGTCTGTCTGTCTGCCTTTGTATGTATGTGGAGAGAGAGAGAGAGAGAGAGAGAGAGAGAGAGAGAAAGAGAGAGAGAGAGAAGAAATATTTTTTTTTAACAGAAGTTACATGTGAAGCCTCTGCTTGATATCTGGCTTTAGATCTAGTTTCAATGGCATAGATTTCATAGTCCTATGGCTTATATGAGATCAGTGATGTTTTATAAAGGGCCTAGGCATCCTCACCACATCATTTTCTCTCCTACGATATATGTATCTGAACGCCTGCTGGCTCAAGCATGTTTTTCCCGAGATAAAAGACAAAGCTGCTCTTTGTTTCCCTTTTTGTAAATGAGATATTTTCTTTATTTACATTTCCAATGTTATCCCCTTTCCTACTTTTCCCTCCAAATATCCCCTATCCTCTCTGCTCTCCCCTTGCTCCCCAACCCACCTACTCTCTCTTCCTGGCCCAGGCATTCCCCTACACGGGGGCATAGAACCTTCACAGGACCAAGGGTCTCTCCTTCCGTTGATGACCAACTAGGCCATCCTCTGCTACATATGCAGCTAGAGCCACCTCTAGAGTCCCTCTGTGTGTTTTCTTTGATTGGTGGTTTAGTCCCAGGGAGCTTTGGGGGTACTGGTTTTAGAATGCCTTTGTGATTAATGCGTAAATGAATGGCTGAGGATGCCAGTTCTCTGGGAAGGTGAAAATATGTGTAGAGCAGGTATTGGAGGAGAATGGACATAGGTGAAACCTGCTAGAACTTTTTGGTTGGTGTAAGTAAGGATGTATTATATGGCAGGTATTGTATGCCTAGAAAATATGTTTTCAATTGAGAATTGTGGTTTTAGGTTGGTAGTTCTTCTATATGATTGAATAAGGGGAAGACATGTAAAACTATAGGTGACCTGTATATACAAATACAAGGCTGTGCCAAAGATGTGTGTGGGTGTGCTTGTAAGTACATTTGATTCCACACATATTTATTAAGTATTACCTATGTGTTTGTCGTTTGATGATGGATACAGTACACATGTAGGCCTTGGCCCTCTGAAGGTTCTATGCCCTAGTATAGGGGAATGCCAGGGCTAAGAAGCAGGAGTGGGTGGGTGGTTGAGCAGGAGGAGGGGAGAGAGAATAGGGGATTTTCAGAGGGGAAACCAGGAAAGGGAATAACATTTGAAATGTAAATAAAGAAAATATCTAATTTTTTTTAAAAAAGTATTTCCAGTATAAAACTCATAGTCTGTGGCAAAACTTTGCAAATATGACAACATTGGCAATTGGACCTGATAATTCTTTATTACAGGGAGTGTCACCCTGACAGATAAAACACTTGAAGATTTCCCTGGTTTGTCCACCTAGTTACAGTGTCTTCATGTTGTGCCAACCAAACATATCTATAATCATTTTTAATATCCATAGTTAAAAATGACTATGTCTTGATAATTATTAGCCTTTCATGTCATAGATATATCCAATAAAATACATAAAATTGATTACATTCATAGCTAAGACAGCAAGGCAGAGATCATAGTGAACAATTCAAATAAGTTGGTCTGAATGTTATGGACGAAACACTAAGAAAGACTTCTAAGATGGACTATAAAATGGAACAGGAAGGGTGGAAAAGTCTTAGCTTGGATACTAAAGTGGAAAAAAGCTGAGAGACAGAAAGACACACGCACATCTTCACTTACTTACAATTTGTCAGTCAACTAGGAACCACAAACCCCATCCACATCTATCACAAGTGGTTTTCCCAAGCTCCTTTCTTTAATCTAGAGAGGACAAAATGAAAAATTCAGAGACTTGAAAAGACCTGCATGGAGTCCTACCACAAGGAAGTGGAGATTTCAATCCTTGCCTGCCTGATCCCTAAGCACCTCTTCCTCTTTGAGGAATAAATATATAAATGCTTTCCCTGACCAAGCCAGTCCTCTCTTCCTGAAGTTGCAGCTGCTCCACAGAACCTCTCCACGGTCCTTGACATAGTGATTCCATCACTGACCCAGGTATCACACCAATCTTGCCTGCCGTTTTCATGATTGAAATTAGGCCCTTTAATGGCATTCAGATTCCTCCAGGTGAGTTCCTTACAAACATATCGTTATCATTCCTGCAGCCTCACCACTATCTACAGAACCCATTTTACTCTACTGGTGGAGCCAAGTAAGACATGATCTACGCTTTAAATTGTGATCTGTGCATGCAAACACTGCTTTATCCCACCACTCATGAATTCAGCCACATATTGAATAGTGCCATTTTGGAATTTTGGATAAGCATTGAGCATACCAATATGACCAAACACAATCTATGCAGTTCCAAATGCAATCTAACCGTGGAAGAAAGAGCACACATAGGCTTTTTTGGAATAATACAGGACACAGTGATTTTAGAAACAAATGGACATTCAAGGTATAATTATAGCATCCAACTTCATGTGAGAATTAAGAAAGATTTTTATGAAAGACATATCTGAGCTAAAATGATTTTTAAAAAATAAGCTATTCAAATATGCTCCATGTGTCAGGCATTTTGTTTCACACATTACATTATGTCACCATACAACTGAGTGCTCATTATACTCGTGGAAAATATGAAAAGATTTAAAACTGGTCAAGGTCTACAGATGATAAGTATGAAGCTAAAGTTGAATATATCAAATTGCTTATGTTGGAAAATTAGATCCAAAGAAGAGGAACCCTAGGCAGAAGCACACTTTTATTAGGTACTTTTCTTTAAGATGATATCAATACCTGACAGCAAAAAATTACAGGAGAGAAAGTCAATTTTGGCTCCCAGTTTCAAGAGATTTTAGTCCCTTGTTAGCAGCATAGCAGAGGGAACATGTGACAATTTGTTTCTATCTAAGCAGTTCATATCTTGGAAGCATGAAGTAAGTCCAGTACCAGAGCTTTGAATATTGCTTTCAAAGGACATACTTCCGTCAGCTTTGCTCCATCTCCTGAAGGTTTCAGAGTCTCAAAATAGCACCATCAACTAGAACACAATTCAGAATATAAGCAGCAGACATTGATGCCATATAGTACATTAAGGTAGTCCCAATGATGGAGACTAATGTGGTTGGTAAATATTAGATTGACTGGAGATAAAGGCCAACAGAAGCCTTTATGTGGGGGATGGAGATGGGCTCCATGCATGATAGTTAACATTGATTGTCAGCTTGGCTGGGTCTGAAATAGACTAAGAGGTAGATCTTTGAGAACATTTATAGGAAAAATTAGCAAAGATGAAGACCCATTCAGAGCATCATGTTCTTGTGGTTCAGAGAGTAAAGGGTCTGGGAGAAAGCAATGGCATGTGCCTCACTGTGATTTATTCTAGTGAGTGTGCCAGACTATGCTGCTCTGATACCACTCCTGAAATTCTATACTACAATCAAACTCCATTTTCTTTGAGTTTCAAGGTAAATTGAAGATGAACAGATCTAAAGAGATCCTCCATATTAGCACATCCAGATTAAAACTGCCATGATATCCAGCATTGCTTACTATTTTCTACCAGTTTCGAGACCCCTCTGTCATTACAGGTAGCCATTGTTGGGCTCCTTAGCCACCGCTGGTAATAAGGTTATTTTATTAACTGCCTTTTACAATATGTATGCATTACATATTTTCTGCTCCATCAGAGAACCATACACAATATAGCTCTCGTTATATGGAAGAAGCCTTTTATATGAGTTTGAGTTTTTTGCAATAATCTTGAGGGAAGCAAAGAAAAATTTGGATAAGGCGGGCTATAAGCATGGGAAGATGGATGAGGGTATAGTGAGGGGCTTTTGATGACCAGCTAATGAGTGTTTGCAGTCATGTGTGAATATACTGGAAGAGTTAAAGGGAATTCTTTTGGCCTTTTTACCACTGCCTGTCAATCTAACCTATTAAAATGGTAGCTTCTGAGTTTATTTGATTTCAGAAAATGATATATTCGTTATGTTTTCCTCCCCTTTCTCTCTTCATTTTCCTCATGGACCACATATCATTGCATACAATGGCCTGCAGGTTCTGTTTTCTCCAAGAAATGTATGTTTGGGGTTGTTGGGTCTGTAAAACATGAAATTAACCAGTGTCATATTTTTCACGCCCTCCTCCCTGCTCACCCAGGAACCCAAATTAAATTTCACACTGAACAATCCGAGCAGCTGACGTGCTCCACAGACAACAGGTGCAGGGTGTTGATGGCCAGAGGTCGATGTCTCTGCCATTAGACTGTATCAGCTCTGCCACCTTCACTTCATTTTCAAATTTACATGACTTGAGACTTGGTTTTAAGCTGCTATGAACTCCTGTAGGACCAATAGGCCCTGCTCCCATGTACATAAGTGCATCACCATCTATAGCTAATAATCAACATGTCTGTCAGTCAGAAGAGCAGGAAATGGTAGATAAACTTAGCAGATTGAGACTCCAAGGCTCTAAGCAGCAACCAAGGCCACATACCTCCATATTGTCCTGCAGATCAAAGGTTTTGGGGACACATGGCAATTTCCTGTGGTTCCTTCAGGTATAAGATTTATAAAGGTAGCAAGAAAGGCCCTAATTAAAGTTTTTTTTTTAAGGTAATTTATTAAAACTCTGTGTGTACGTGTGTGTGTGTACAAATGAATATGTATGAAGTTTAAAGGAGAGAGAACTTACAAGAGACAGTTCTCTTGGTCTTATATGTGGATTCTAATTGCCAGGCTTAAGGGTGAGCATGTGCCATCTTGCTTGATCACCAACTGCACTTCTTAAAATACATCTTTCGTAAGTTACACACATGCCATTTTGTAGCTATGTTACTTGAAGCCGGGAGCTGGATTTTGTTCACAGTGGGTCTCTATCGAAAGTGCTGCTCTGAACCCAGCAGATATGTATGCTGTGCTAAACACGGTGTATCAAGGATCGTTACTGTGTTTTATCTTCCAGTGCCTTTAAAGTGATATAAGAGTTTGCTGTTATGATAGTTAAGCTGAGAGAATGTATCTGATAGGTGCTAATGAGCGACATTTCTCTCAGGATCTGTCTACATTTTTGTTGCTCAGCAGAGTAAGCTGATAAACTTTGGAACACAGGATGGCTCCAGGGAAGAAACAAAGAGACGATGCCTAATGGTGAAGAATGATCACACCAAGAGGCATTTTGGCAATTATTTAGTCCACAGTGTAATGTCTTCTACATTGTTCTCTCCAAAATATGCTCTTCATCAGTTTTCTGTCTTTTCTACAACAATTAAAATAACTTCTAGGGCTGTTGTTTATATGGAGGCATTTTTACGTACAGTTAATATATATATAAAGAGATGGCTTTAAATATTATCCTCTATAATATGTGTCTTCTGTAATTAATTTAAGACTTTCCTTAAGACAGAGATTTTGCTTGATATTAAGTAACAACAGACTGACTCTGAAGATAAACAGAAAAAAAGATCATAGAAAGATAGATATATACATACATATGCATGCACACATACATACATACATACATACATACACACAATGATAATGGATAGGTAATAGAGAGGTTTTAATATGTCTGGCTTCCACAGACTCATGTGTTTGTAAGCTTGTCCACAGGGAGTGACACTGTTAGGGGGTATGGTCTTATTGGTGTATGTTTGACCTTGTTGGAGGAAGTGTGCCATCATGGAGGTAGGCTTTGTGGTCTTATATATGCTCAAGCTACAATTAGTGTTGTACAGAATCTCCTTCTGTTGCCTTTGGATCTAGATGTAGAACTCTTAGCTTCTTCAGCACAATGTCAGCCTCTATACTGCCATCCTATGTGCCATGATAATAATCAACTAAATCTCAGAAACTGTAGGTTAGCCTCAATTAAATGGTTTCATGAATACGAGTTGTCATGATTATGGTGTCATCTTCTAGCAATGAAACCTTAAGTAACACGGGTAGGTATGGATGGTAGGTTTGGATGGTAGGTAGGAGGTACGTAGGCATATAGATAGATAGACATATTAATATACAGACAGATATGAGTGTGTTTTTTCTCTGTATGTTTCTGTGTGTGTTCTCCCTCTGTGTTTCTCTGTGTGTGCATTTTAAAAGATCAAGTTACATTTTCCTCATCTCTCTCTTCTGAGTTAAGGTCTCTACTACTCTGACAATAAAAGGAGCTATATAACAAACTTGTTTCAAACAAACAAACAACAACAAGAGCAACAACAGCAACAACAAAAAACCCCACTTCAGATCCTTAGCCAGGACTAGAGGTAGAGGTATTTATGAAGTGGGATTTCTGTAGTATTTATGAAGTGGGATGACTGGCTGGCATCATGGCAGTTGTTACTAGTAAGTTTCAGGCTGGGAGTTATGTCAGAAGTAATGGTGCCAATACGTTCATGAGCACGTTGCATAGGCTTCCCATGCCTTTGCTATGCTCTTAGAGAGGAACTCACATTTATATTCTTCACAGACAGGCCATTAGTACCTTCCCTGAACTCTAGGAGTCTGCTGCTTAGAGCAGGGACAGGTCAGACCACATTTCTGCTGGAGGCTAATGAGATATATCAAATGCAGGTGACACCTGGGTCAGACAAGCACCTGCTCTTCTGTGGCCTGAGGCTTGCTTGCTAACATTGGGAAGAATCTGCTGCTAAGTTTTTCTTCAGAATAACTTGCCAAGGATTCCTTATAGACACTAAAAATTGGAATGCTTTTCAAATCCCCTGAAGACACCAAAGTGTAGAATTCACCAGGAATGGGAGTGGAGAGAAGAGAGATTGGACTGTGAATGCACCCATTATAGTTGTGGGAAAAAATTGAGGGTAATGATGCATATTATCACCGTGAGCTGCCTAAGACCTAATTTTGGGTTTCTCACTAATTGTGCAGCTTCAATGATGCCAAGTTTCCTCAAATATGACATATGGATTAAGAAATGGAAATAAATTTTCCAAGGGCAGAGAGGTTGCTGAGAGGTAAATAACTTGCCATGAAATCATGGCATGGAGACGACAGTTCAGATTCTCAGTACTTATTCCAGAGCTCTGTTGGTATGATGGCCAACTTGGAATCCCAGTGCGCAGGAAGCAGAGACAGCACAAATCCCTGAAGCAAACCATTACTAAAACAATCAGTAAGCTCCAGTTTCAACCATGGACTTCTCTGTAGAGCAAAGAAAGAAAGAAAGAAAGAAAGAAAGAAAGAAAGAAAGAAAGAAAGAAAGAAAGAAAGAAAGAAAGAAAGGAAGGAAGGAAGGAAGGAAGGAAGGAAGGAAGGAAGAAGGAAGGAAGAAAGAAAGAAAGAAAGAGAGAAAGAAAGAGAGAGAAAGAAAAAGAAAGAAAAAGAAAGGATGAAAGAAAAAGAAAGGAAGAAAAAAAAAGGAAGGAAGAGAGAAAGAAAGGAAGAAAAAAAGAAAGAAAGGAACAAAGAAAGGAAGAGTGAGCAACACTTAATAACAAATTTTCACCCACTCCTGGGTGCACACATGTACCTGCACCCATGTAAGATCATTTATTCGTGTATTCTTGCACACAACTAAATCATGCCCACAGACATATATCATAAACATTTCTTGTTGTATGCATGTGAAATAAATAAATGCTATTTGTGGTATTCTTTCCTGCCTTCAGACATTTGTGTGATGTAACTTTTATTATGAGCCAGGAGTGCACATTATTTCTCTAGCAGATAGGATTGTCATGAAGAAGATAAGCCCAGTCACAACGAAATGCAGAAAAGAGTGACATTGAGCAAGACATTTGAGTATGGTATCAGTTCCTATGAATATGGGCATAATAAACCCAGAATGTTGATATAATATAATGGCTATGAGAATGAGCACCAGATCCCAGCTGCCAGGGTTTGAATCCCAGCTCCATTACTTGATAGTACTATGGCCTCAGATAAGTAATTTAATCTCTCTTTGCTGCAATTTCCTCATTTATAAACTGGAGATAACAATAGTGCCTATCTCACAAGGCTGTTACAAGTATTAAATGCATTAATATGTGTAAAAGGCTTGGAGAAGTGCCTAGTACTTAGGAAAAACCTGATAAATGACAAGGATTCCCATGGTGCTTTGAGTAAGGATTAGATGAGATAACAGTTTTAAATATGTGGTGGTACCCAATAGGTACACTAAAAGAATAGTGATGGCAGTCATCAGTACTGCCTCTAATAAAAAGAAAAGCAACAGAAGCTCTGGTTTCTGCAGACATAAAACACTTTTTAAAAGGCAGGTTCATTGCTAGGTCTTCCAGGGGCAACTTTTAGCTGCACCTTACCTCCATGTAACTTCTCTGTTAAAATGAAAAGTCTGCAACTTACCAGAAAAGTAAAATCTTGCCTCTACATATCTTAAACTCCTCTTCCGTGCATTCTTTTCATACTCTGGTGATCCTCAGGATGCAGGAAGTGTTCATCTCCGTGTATCTGAGTTTATAATGACATCATAGCAGCTGGTCTGAAATGCTGTCAGCTTTGACAGCCTAAGAAACGGGGCTTTCACCAGGTGGAAAGCGTATTATATACAGTTATAACTTTCAAACTGATACAGTGACCATGTAACAGAAAAGGTAGTGTTCTCTCTTTATAGATGAGGTATTAAAAGCTTCGCCAGTTAAAAATGTTCCAGCTGCTACAACATAGCAAATACATGAACTGCTCATTTGTTGGCTTGTCTCACTTCCCTGACTTGTTATTTTTGTTTTAATTTCAATTTTTAATTTATTCTTTGAAGATTTCATATATAGCATGTATCTTGATCATACCCACACATAATTTCTCAACTTCCTCTGTATCCCCAGCATATCTCACTCTCCACTTCATGCCTGCCTTTATTTTGTCTATCTATTTATTTATTCATTCATTGACTTACATAACTCATGGGATCCAGCTAGTACTCCCCATATTTATACAGGTGTGTGAGTATTAACTGGGACATGAAGAAGTGATCAGAGACAATCACACAAAGAATATGAACTTTGTCCCCCAGAAACCTTTAACTGCCAGTAACACCTAATCTAGTGCCCACGATTCAGCAGCATCTCATGCTTCCATGTTGGAATTTTTAACTGACTTTTTCTTGTGCTGGTCTGTGTACATCACCACAGCTGGTTTGAGTTCCTGTGTTCAATAATGATACTATATGCAAACGTTTGTTTTTAGTTTTGTGTGTGTGTGTGTGTGTGTGTGTGTATAAGAGAGAGAGAGAGAGAGAGAGAGAGAGAGAGAGAGAGAGAGAGAGAGAGAGAGAGTGTTAGCTCATAATGTAGCTCTGTCTGGTGTTGAACTTATTACACATACCTAGATGGACTGAAAATTGTGGCAATCCTCCTGTTTCTGTGTCCTGAGGTTTGAGATTACAAGCTTTTAATTTTTAAAACATTTTTGTTTTACTTAATGATTTAAAAAATGTAAAATACCCTTGAACTGAAATCTTGAAACAGACTAGTATAGGAAAATCTTAACATTCATATGGATATGCAAATAACCCTGAATTGTCAGAGCAATACTGAAAAGCAAA
Organism: Mus musculus; assembly: GCF_000001635.26. NCBI lineage: Eukaryota > Metazoa > Chordata > Mammalia > Rodentia > Muridae > Mus > Mus musculus. Next base: position 69,030,275 of record NC_000070.6, read on the forward strand.
GGTCTGTCTGGCATCATCCCATCTACCTTCAAGTTATACAACAGAGCCATAACAATAAAAGCAGCATGGTGCTTGTTCTTGTTTGATTTATATTGTTCTGATAAACCCCATTGCCAAAAGAAAATTGGGAGATAGTTGACTAGTACTTAGGTAAGTTAGGGAAGGAACTAAAGCCTGAAGCATGTAGTTAAACTGTTTACTGGCTCCTGCTTTCTTGCTTATATGCTCAGCTGGCTTTGTAATTCAGCTCTCGACCACCTATTCAGGAAGGTAATTCCTCCCAGTTTCCTGGGCCTTACAATATCAATCAAAACTCAAGACAACTCCTGTTAGGCAGTACTCCTTCCAGGAAATCTAGCTGTGAAGCTAATTAAGACAGAATTAATACAAACATACATATAGTCCAATAGAATCAGATATAGAGTCCAAGGGAAAAAAACTCATGAATGTATAGCCATCTAATTTTTGATAAAAATGCCAGACACATTTTGGATAAAGACAGTTTCTTTGACAAATGATCTTAGTAAACCTAGATTTTCACTTGTTGAAGACTTAAACCTTATCCTTGTCATTCATCCTGTAAAAATTTCAACTCAAAATGGATCAAAGAGGCAAAACTTTTAAACTGTGATGAGAAAATACTTGGTAAGTTGGGATAGAAAGAAGATTTCTGAACAGGATTGCAATAATTTAGCAGCTATAGCAAGAACTGACCATTGTGCCTAATTCAAGAGCTTCTTCACAAAGAACAACTAACAAGGGAGAAGACATCATTACAACATAGGAGAAAAGTCTCCCCCTCCTGCCCCTGCTATTATAGGGAATTAACCGTTAGAATATAAGAAACTTAGAGAAAATAAATGCTAAAACAAAAAAAATTCCAATCCATTAAATAAATGAGCAGATGCAGTGAACATACTGTTACCAAAACAGATATAAATTGAAGGTAGAACAAAATTATCATGGGAGGTAGAAGGAGAGAGGGAATGAGAGAGAAGAGGGGGAGGGGAATCAGGTATGGGGAGAAACAGGAGAGAAGCCCAGATGGTCAGGAGAATGAATGGAAGTATGCAGTTGTTGGGGGTATGGGGAAACACTAGAAAAATCCCAGAAACTGGAATGGGGGACGCTCTTAGGACTCTATGTGGGTGACCTTAGCCTAAATGCCCAAAAGTGGGGATGTGGAATCTGGAAAAACAAATACAAAAACAAAACATCTCCTGTAGCAGACAGGTCCCCCCAGTGGAGGGATGGGGACACCAGCTTACCTTCAAAGGATATGTAGATTAGCTTTTTTTTTCTGAAATAGAGCCAGTCAACTTGATGTTAGTGATACCACTCTGTGAGCTGAGCTTTCAGACTGAACAAAACAAACCAGAAGGAAATTTTTTAAATAGGAATACTAGAACACTAACTGATTTCTACTTCCTGACTTTGATGGCAATGTGCTACCCTCTGCTCCAGTGAACGTATATTCCCTGCTAAGATTGCCCCCATCCTCCAGAACTGTAAACTAAACCATTCCTTTCTTAAGTTGCTTTTTGTTAAATATTTTGTTGAACCAATGAGGTGTTAGTAATAAAATAAAGGTTGTTTTTATTCTGTGACTGTTCACATACTTAAGACAAATGGACCATCTGTTATCTCTTCTTTTGCTCAAGGAATATATGTGAGACACATTACTGTTGTTTCTTTCAGATCATATATTTTGTCTCTGCAGATTATTTCACATAACATGTCTTAAAATTTAAAGATGAATGCTTTGGGCATGTGAAATGCTTCAATAGAAAGAAGTCAATGAATCAGAATATATAGTCCAATACTTAAAAATTAGAAAGACTGAATTAGAAAGATGGAAAAGACTGAATTAGAGATTTGAATAGATTAGGCTCCTTGGATCATTTCTGTTTGATGCCTATTCAACTCTGCAATGGTAGCATAAAAGCAGCATCAGATCAGTGAACAAGTGGGGCTATGCTCCAATAAAATTTGCAAAAACAGGCAGGTGGCCAGATTTTTCCTGTGGGCCATGGTTTTCATGCCCTTGCTCAATAGTATCAATTTAGGTTGAAGTTTCGTACCATCAATTTATAGCAATGTAGGATCTGCCAAAGATTAGTTATGATATCTCATATTTGACAGTAGAGTCAAATGGCCACTTTAATTTCTCTTCATCTAGCTCTTTCACATGATAGACAGCAGGCCTAGTTGACAAAGCTTCATGATGACTTTTCGTCATTGATTTTTGAAAAGATGAAATGCTTAAAGGCAAGATGGGGAAGGAGAAACTTAAGATGTTTTTGGCTTCAATAATAGATCTTGACTAACAGTGAATTAACCCAAAGTCTATTTATTATTCATACAATTAGATCAGCATCAGCTGACCTGACAATCACTTGCACAGATACAGGGGATTTATATTTTTCTAATATGTACCTTCACCATGTTTGTTTCTCATATGTCATCTTATAGTGTCAAAGTGTTGCAGTACCACCAAGACTCACACACGTTGGCTTCTTTCCAAAATATCAAAGAAAAGAAAATTAACAACCATCTTTTCCTATAAAATTCTCTTTTATAAGAAAGAGGAATTTTTCTAAAACAGGTAGTTAGGATTAGCCAGAATCAGGTCACATGCTCTCCTCTAACCAATGACCAGCCAAAAAGAATGGGGATAGCCCATTGAATTGAATCAGCCATGATTTATCCACAAGGACCGAAGTATATGACCACAGAGAGGAGTTGTGAATGAGTATTTGAGTAAAAACTCATTGGATCTCAATGTCAGTTTTTCTATAAATCACTAGAAGCTCTGATTAAAATGCAGGGTCTTGAAACTTTGCCCTGAAAGGACATGCTGTGCAGTGCTGGAGAGAGTTATGAACAAGTTCTCCATGGAACCTTAATGCAAGAAGCTTGCTTTTGACATCATAAGAATATATCAGATATGGAATTAGAAACTTCTGTGATCATGATGCATTATAACTTCCAACTTCCTGCATGTTTTAAAAGTAATGATGCAAGCACACAAACACTAAGAAGAGAGATTCTCTGTTTTCTAAGAAAGCAATAGAACTGAGAATGTTTAACTATAGCATTCTGGCCAAGAGGATTTTATTTATGTATGTTTATTTATGTTTGACACATATTCACCATGAGGTTGGATGACACCGAAGAATTTTATATAAACAGTTTGCTAGGTATTACATTAGATAACAAATTAGATTAAATTCATGGTTCCCTCTTGATCTTAGGGAACTATGAAAATAATCATTAATACTCATTTAATCGTTGGTTTAAACTTTTATGCTTTGGTTCCTACATATATGAAAGGGAGTAAAAACTTTCTATCTTATCACAGGAGTTATTTTAAAATAACAAAGTGAATGATCCAGCTGAAGCATTTATCCTTCAACGTAGTGTCTTAAATACTCAATAAAGGGTAGCACACATTGCCATTTCTGTCCCCACTGGGCTAGCAGCAGAGATGATATCTATTTTTTTATTTACAAACATTTGTACTTAGTACAACTGCCTTAGCAATATTTTTCATTGAAGATTTGAAAATAATGTGCAGCTATATAAAATAACAGCAAACATACAAGATTAGTTGGCTGAGTTGAGTCTTGAATTCAACTTGATTCTTGATTACCTAATCAAAAATTTTAACAGTCTACAAAATTCACAATGATAAAATGTGACCCAGTTTCATGGCACACATCAAAAAAAGACCTAGTGCTGGGGAAAGCTTCTCCCTCTCCCTCTCCCTTTCCTCCTTTTGTCCCTTCCTCCCTCCCTCCTTCCCCCTTCTCTCTCTCTCTCTCTCTCTCTCTCTCTCTCTCTCTCTCTCTCTCTCTCTCTCTCTCTCTCTCTCTCTCTCTCTCTCCCACCAGCTGGATATGCAGAAGGACTTCTTACTGGAGTAATGGAGTAATTAAGAAAGGAAATTAAGGCATTCATTGATAGAACCTGGAGACTACTTGATGTGTCTCAGTCGGCTGGGAATTGAATGCAATCAATTTCTCCAACTGCCTATCCAAGGCTGTAGCTGTAAAGCAGTCAGTGTCTAATCAATGGAGGCCTTGAGTGCAGAGGAGTGAGAGACAAAACTCTGGCTGCAGTGTAGCCTGGGGCCAGTCAGCTAACAGCAGGCCTCCCTAAGCCCAAGGTCAGCAGCCTTGGAATGTCCTTTTTTACATCCCATTTTTACTCTTTCCCCATTTCTGTCAAAACAAAATGGAATAGTAAAATAATAAATTAGAAATACATATGCAAGCTCTGGGAAAAGAAAGAAAACTCATTTGCTGAAGACAATAAAAAATAATAATAATCTCATATTCATCATCATAAACATAACAGCTGAGTCTGTAATAATGACAGGGTACCCAATTTTATCTTCTGTTCTCTGAATGTGAGAGCACATCACTATGTCCAAATGAAAGTCATTTAAGAACTATACTTTTAAAAGCAAATGAGGTTCATCACATTTAATAAAATGCTAATTGATGTAGAGGAAAGACTTTTGCTCTTTCTATGTTTGTACATTTCCTCATTAAAGCAGCACTTGGTGGGGTAAATATTCTAAAACACCTACCATTCTTTGTCCTTGGAAGAGAGTTACTATGAAGTGAAAGTTTATAGAAGGGAGATCTTTTCACATATATGAATTATTGCTGTATCTTTTTTACTACTTGACCAGTAGGAACAATTGAATATCTTCAAAATAAGACTATCTAGTTCTCTTCTGAAAATTAAATGTTTTATAAATAATAATACAAAGAAATGAGGGATTTATGAAGAACATGACAAAAGACAGGACTGAAGAAGCTAAGCACAGAATCCAAGAGCAATAGCAGACCTTATTCGCAAGTATTTTAACTCTAAATCAGTTGTTTTTTTCAAAAATAGATCAGCTTTAAAAATCTTTGCCACTCTAGAATAAGAGACTAAGGACAGTTTGACTGAACAAGTTGGGCCTCAATTTATTGATCCGTAAAATGGGGACAAAATGACTCTCTTTCGGGGTAACTGTGAGTTGAATTTAATAATACAAGTAAGACTTTTAACAGAATCCTTGACATGCTGTAAGATTTTGATATATGTTAAGTGCCATTATTATTAACTTCAAATACCCTCCTCATGTTTCCTTTCAGAACATTTCCTCCACTTCTTTTGACATTTCTTAGAATACTTTAGTACCCTGGATTAATTTGTGGTATAATGATGAAGTTTCAAAAAAGTTTCTTTGGTTTGGAGGGACTTTTTCTTAACTTTTCTGAATATACCATCCATTTAAATATCATATATCATATGAAGAATGATTAAGGGAGATGAGAAAATTTCGGAGGGGTCCAAACCATTTTCATGTATTTCAATAGTTGTCAGTTTGAGGAGGAATGAGTTTCTTACTTAACTCCAAAGGCAGAACTTTAAACGATAGGTGGAAATAACAGGAATATTTTTTCTTTTTTCTTTTTTTTTAATATTTTTTTATTACGTATTTTCCTCAATTACATTTCCAATGCTATCCCAAAACTCCCCCATACGCTCCCCCAGACTTCCCTACCCACCCATTCCCATTTTTTTTTTTTTTTTTTGGCCCTGGCATTCCCCTGTACTGGGGCATATAAAGTTTGCAAGTCCAATGGGCCTCTCTATCCAGTGATGGCCGACTAGGCCATCTTTTGATACTTATGCAGCTAGAGTCCAGAGCTCCGGGGTACTGGTTAGTTCATAATGTTGTTCCACCTATAGGGTTGCAGATCCCTTTAGCTCCTTGGCTACTTTCTCTAGCTCCTCCATTGGGAGCCCTGTGATCCATCCAATAGCTGACTGTGAGCATCCACTTCTGTGTTTACTAGGCCCCAGCATAGTCTCACATGAGACAGCTATATCTGGGTCCTTTCAGCAAAATCTTGCTAGTGTAGGCAATGGTGTCAGCGTTTGGAAGCTGATTATGGGGTGGATCCCTGGATATGACAGTCTCTTGATGGTCCATCCTTTTGTCACAGCTCCAAACTTTGTCTCTGTAATTCCTTCCTTGGGTGTTTTGTTCCCAATTCTAAGAAGGGGCACGGTGTCCACACTTTGGTCTTCATTCTTCTTGAGTTTCATGCGTTTAGCAAATTGTATCTTATATCTTGGGTATCCTAAGTTTTTGGCTAATATCCACTTATCAGTGAGTACATATTGTGTGAGTTCCTTTGTGACAACATAAATAATGGAAAGCCAGCATTCACGGGATATTTTTTCATTAAAGCAAAAATTAAAATGCTAGTGATTTTAGAGGACTGAAAAATCACATTTCAAGTTGTACTGTAGCAAGTTCAAGTCATTCAAAAGAGTGATTCAAATTGATCCCAATGGTATCACATGATTTAAGCTAATGAATGCCATTAAAATAATGATACTGTATACATAATGAATGAAATAGGCAAAACCACTCATGAGTGGGTGGAGTTTTATATATGAGTTATTTGACATAGATAGGCACACTGAGCTCTATAGGAATAAATCCAGCCTACAAATATGAATGAGTTTTTCAGGACAGACGCCATATTCTTTGCAGTTCATCCCAATCTGCCACCCCGACTTCTCTTACTCTTTGTATGGCATTGACTTATTTCAACTGCCTGACACTAAGTGTAAACTCAAACCACATGACAAAAGATCAGCTTTGCATTCTAATTCTGCCAATAACTTACTTCAGCTCTTTGAATTAAGACATTTCTAGTGCAGTGCCGTCTTACAGGAAGAGTATTGAATTCAGTATCTAATGTCCCTTTGTTCTCTAGCCACCATGAGTATTTAGGAAACAGCTACAGTAAACCCCACTCATAAACCTTTGGAAACAGTGACTGAGCTTTCTGGAGAAGGTCAGAGTCTTGAGTTGCCAGTTCTAAGGAATGGAATTTTTCATTGTTTCAAACAGTTAATCAATCTGTTATCAGATTTATTAACTTTATCTGGTTTTCAAAGTCACTCCCCACCAATAAAATGCTAAGGGCATATGCAAATATTCGCAATATTTTCTCTGTTTAGACGATGCTTTGTGGGTTTTGGTTCACCATTGTTGAAAGCCACCGTTTTTTGATTGCAGACTTAACTGACCTGAGAATTTTTTCCCTGTCGTTTCATAGTTGAGACTGGCAACTAAAACTGAGAAAGATGACAGGACGAAAAGAATCTAGCAGACTAACAGAATGAGAGAAGACGTGGAGGGGCAGCCAGCTGGTGAACATGGTGAATGGTCTTTCTACAGTCCTGTGTGTGAAGAGCAGTTCAACTGTGGAGCAAGGATGTGTTTACTAATTGTTTGGTACTAGGTGCTCTTTCTGCCCCCATTATAATAAAGTTCCTCTTATCTGATGAGATCAGGATCTGTAATTGTGGGTTAATGGAAATTCAGTTAGGGCAGAGTAGGTTGGAACACTGAAGATCAGACTCCTAGCTAAGAGAGTCTCACCATGAGCAGTAGTGGTATGCCCAAGGGAAATGGAAAACATCTAGACATCCATTAGCTCAAAGGTCAAAGACGATCATATTAAAGCAATTAAAAAGACAAAAATGCTATAAGTAAAACACGTCTAAATCCATTCAGAGGCAATCAACATTTTGCTGTGATATGAATAGAACAGACAAATCTCTCAGCAAATGTTTTCACTTGTATAATTTACATATATAGTAGAGGTAAATGTATTTTGAGATGTATATGAGTATGTTTATAACAAATGACATCAATGCTTGCAACACATACATATCATTTATGTAAACAGATAATATAATTCAATTGCTTTAGCACCTGCATTTGATTTGCTGTGTCACATGTATTTCTTGTCAAGTTAAATATAAATATATTTTAATTTTAATAACAACCATATATCTTCATTTCATATGTCTAGTTTTCCCTAGGTGAAGCATTTTTTCAGGTTTTCTACCATGACAATATATAGTGTACCTAAATATGTAAAAGATAGATAAATCATATATATATATATATGACTAAACAAAAAACCCAATATAATTAGAAGTTTACAGTATGAATCTTGGACCTGACTAACTGAATTTAAAATGCCAAAACTGCCCCTGTGGACATTGCAATTTTGGATTGGGTTAAGCTACTACTACTTTCTACTACCGTATTAAAAATAGTGAAAAAAATCATAACAAAAATAGTTGTCAGAACTAAGGAAGCTGTAAAGCCTAAACTGTTGTTTTGTCCTTTGCATAGAATCATGACACAGCAATTGCTTAGCAAATATTTACCGCCATCATCATCTTCATCACTGTTCTCATTGCACCAAAAGTTTCATCTGATTTTGATAAAACATGTGTCACTGTGGCAAAACATCACAAAAATATCAATCTTGTATTTTTAGGTATCTGACCCTACAACCTAAGGGCATTCCATCATATATGGATATGGTGTGTAAGGTTGCTCACTTCCACAGAAGTACATCCCTTCTCCCAAATGAAAAGTGTTTAGAAAATTTACTGAAAAACTATAAATTCAAACAAATAGCTGGTCACACAGCTTTGTTGAGGGAGTGGTGGGAGCAAGAGTTACTTCCATATTTTATTTTTAGTAGCATTACTGAGGGGTTATTTACATATTCCTCAATTCATCTGGATTATGAATAACACAAAGTTGTATAAACATTATCATAGTAAATTCTAAAAAGTATTCATTACCTCCAAGAGGCCCCATGACTCTTGGCAATCACTCCTCATTTACTATTGACTTTCTGAGCAACTATCATACTTTTCAAGAGTGACAATGGCATTTTACGTTGGAATAGCAGCATGTAAAAATTCCAGTTTCTTGTTGTATCTGCTCCCAAATGCTTCATTATCTGCTATTTACACAAGAGTTACCACTAGGGATTGTAGAGTTGAATCTCATTGTGGTTTTCATTTGTAGTTTTTGCGTAACTAGTGGCTTTGATAATCTTTTCTTGTGTTTTATTGGCATCTGCTTATCTTCTTTGGAGAGCTACCATTTGAAAGTCTTTACCCAGTTTTCATTAGGTCATCCAATTTGTTGTTTAGTTGTAAGGCATCTTTATTTACTTTAAACATAAAATATTTCACAAAATATATGGCTTTCAAATACCTATTCATTCTTTGAGATATCTATTTGCATTTATCAAAATGTCCTTTGAAGGATAAAATATTCAGTGTGTTGAAGTGTAATTTATCCATTAGTTCATTTTTCACTTGTTTTAGTCAAAGAAATTCTGCTGAACACAATGTCTCCAAACCTAACATTAGACTTTCTAAGTGTTCCAAAATTATATTGGTTCTTACATGAACATTTATGGTCTACTTTGATTTTTGCCTCAATATCATTTGTTCAATAAAACATTCTTGCTCCTACTTTGCTATTTTGTTACTTTTTTTTCAAAAATAAGATTACCTTCAGTCTTCAATTCTATTTTATTTATCTCTATTTTCTTTTCTATATTCCTTCCTTATTTTCTTTTTTTCTCTTTTCTTTTTCTTTTTTCTTTTTTTTCTTTTAGCACAGGCTCAAACTGGGATCCATTTCAAGGGAGGTCCCAAGGACTGACACTATTACTGAGGCTATGGTGTACTCACAAAAAGGGGCCTATCATGACTGCCCTCTGAAAGACCCAACAAGAAGCAGAAAGAGTCAGATGCAGATATTTACACCCAACCAGTGGACAGAAGCTTCTGACCCCTGTGGCTGAATTAGAAAAAAGCTCGAAGAAGCTGAGGAGGGGGGCAACCCTGTAGGAGGACCAGCAGTCTCAACTAACCTGGACCTCTGAGATCTCTCAGACATTGGTCCACCAGCCAGGCAGCATACACCAGCTGATAAGAGGCCCCCAACACATATACAGCAGAGGACTGAGGGGTCTGGATGAGTTAGATAAGATACACCTAACTCTCAAGAGACTGGAGGCCCCAGGGAGTTAGGAGGTTGGATGGGGTGGGGAGTGGGGAGTGAGGACAACTTTGTGGAGACTGGAGCAGGGATGGGGGTGCAGGGGGAAGGTAGGAAGTTTGAGATGTGGAACAGTCAGAAAATGGACTGGGAGGAGGATAAAATCTGGACTGTAAAAACAATTAAATAAATTAAGAAAAGAAAAGGTAACAAACAACAACAACAAAACAGCATTCCATTATGGTATTTGCTGTTGCTCTGAGTGAAGTTTTGAAATCATGAGATGAGAATTCTCTACATTTATCATTTCTTTTTCTTCCAAGGTGTTGTACTATTCTGAGCACCTTGTATTTACTTCAAGCTTTAAAATCATGTCAATCTCTAAAGCAATCAAGTAGGATATATATTTGTTTTAACTTCTAGAAGGCCATGATTATTGTCTTTAATTTATTCTTCATTTTAGTAGTTTTAATCCTCTCCTTTTAAAATAATTTTTAAAAATTTGTTCATCAATTCAAAGAGCTAAATATTTTCTTTGCTTAATTTTACTAATTTTTATTTTGTATTTCATTTGTTCCCTCTGTAATCATTGCTATATTCCCACTTCTATTACTTTGGATTACGTTTATTTATGTCGGAGGGTTTATAGTTACGTGGCTTATTTACTGTGAATTACTTATTTACAGACACCAACATAATAATTATTATTTACATACTAATACCACTCTTATTGAACACCTATTGGATTAGAAATTTACATACATTATTACTAAATTCCTGAGAAGCTCTAATGATAAACATACTTATCTTCATTTTATATATGAGAAAATCAAGATTTTGAATTAGTCAAGGTGCCATAGAATATATATGAATTTCATGCAGTTCTTTGTGATCAAAATTGGAGCTGCATCTATTCCTGCAGAGAAGGGTCAAGTAAAGACTATGAAATTGTGAGTCACATATTTGACTAAATGAAACAAACAAACAAAAAAGGGGGGGGGGGAGAGAGCGAGAGCGAGAGAGAGAGAGAGAGAGAGAGAGAGAGAGAGAGAGAGAGAGAGAACTATCTAAACTATCTAAACCTCAGCTTCCTCATTTCAGGATAGCCAGTTCTAACTCCTAGGGTTGGTTTCTGTCACTATTTTGGGAGCATTTTCTGAACATTCTTCTTAAGGGAAAACTTTCCTCATCACCTTAGTCCTCAGACTCCATCAAATCTAATCACTTAGCATGTTTGTTAATCTGCTACCATATACTTGCTTATTTATAGACAGGTTTTATGTCTTGCTTGTATTATTTTTATTCTATTAAATAAAATTTAAGATCAAGGAGACCAGAAGATCTAAGTGTCTTGTTCATATATTTTTGACTTGTGAGCCAGGTTTATAAAACATGTTCAATAACTATTCCTTAATTAAATTAGATGGAAGATGAGAGATAGCTAATTCATTCTCAATCAAAAATCTGTGTAATTATTTATAGTATTTCCAGGAATATAATTTCCTACAAGATACGCAAGTTAATAGAAGGGAGATATTCCAATAAAACTTAACATATGAGTTTCATTCATCATTCCTCCAAGCCTCACACTGCTGGTCGCTGTCACCTCTTTCTCCGTTCTGGATTACATAGTCTTCCATCACAATTTTGTCTATCTATATATTCTACTTCCCTGTCCAAGAACAGTTATGTTCATATTAACCATAGTCTAGTAGGCTTACTCAAACTTTCTTGCTTTATCTCTTGATAAAATTTTATATTACAGATCCAGTGGACATAGGTAACCTAGTCCTCTTCTAACATTAAGGATTTCGAATTGCATAGAAGAGTAGTGTGATTGTCCAGGAGTCCAATTGTACTTCTCTTGACCTGGTAGAACTAATAAGGGAGGGCCATATATTAAGTAGAGAAGCTATTTTCCTACCCTGAGCTATAACTAGATTGAAATGACAGGTCCATTACATATTTCAAATTCATGTCTAAAATTTTATATTTTGTGTATAAATTATGTGAATAGACAGGATCTTATGGGTAGTAAGAAAGTAAGAGAGATTCTTCTTGGCAATATTCAGAAAGGGAATTCATTGTCTATATTTTATCCTGGACCCAGAAGTAGAAGTCTTTTCGTAAACTAGTTCATGTGCTTAGACTCTAGCTCTCTCCCATTTATGGGACATTCAGCTAAGCGAATGTCTCTTGCCTCCTGCTGTTAAGGAAATTGTATTATTGGATTTTTAAATAAAGCATTGGTCAGAATATCTAAGAGCTATTTTTGAAGACCTTGACAGTTTCTTTTTTCTTAAATTAAAAAATCCTAGCCTGGGGTGAACGGAAAATGCCTTCACATTTACAACCATTGTTTGTGTCTCATATTTGAAATGCATGTTAAATTCTGGAGCTTGAAATGACCTGATCCTGGGACTCCAGTTAGTATATTTCTGACATTGTTGAACTTGGGTGCTTCTTATTGATATTATCCTTTACATTTTTTAGGGGGTTAGACAAGTCACCCAGTTACACCTCTGTGTGAATCTCAAATACTTACCTTGTCTTTCCCACTGAATGAACGGAATCAGTCAAGGAACATATCTTATATAAGTGATAAAACACAGATCACACAGGAAATCCCTATTGTATAATGGCTTCTTGACAAAAAGTTCAATTAACAGGACAATATAAGTCCATATAGTACATATGCACTCTTAATAATATTAACCAAAACACTCAGAAACATCAACACCGACACAACCTTATGAGACTATGTATAATTGAGCTTTAGAGCTTGTACCCTGAAATGTAAAAATGGCTATAAAAATATGGAACCATACTGGAAGAATAAGGATACCTGGTAAGGATTTTTCACTAAAATAGTGTGATGTCATGCATATATTTCACAAACTTTCAAGAGGTAATGATCTGGGGGCTTGAGCAAACAATGATTATTTTCCAATATGAATAGATAAATAAAGCATAATTTATGTATTTACCTTATTTTCTTATTCATCAATGCATCCTTGGTTTTACAAGAATAAACAGAGGATTCTGAAAAATACTGTCTGAGGTTTATTTTTTTTTCAGCAGAAATTCAGATTTTATATATAAGCTCAAGCCAGAATGATAGAACAAGATAAAAAAAATTTGAAATTTTCTCTAATACCACACATATCTCTGTGTTCATTGTAAATATTTGAGATTTGGACAAGCTAGTAGAAAAGGTTTCCTAAATTATTAACTGGAAAACAAAACAACAACAACAAATAAAATGATACTTAAATTCTTTCCTGTGGTTCCATATCCAGTCCTCCTTCTAGTTTGTACATTATCTCTAATATGCAACACCCATCTCAACACAAACCAGTGTGACTTTTCAGGTGCAAGTATCATGCTTAAATCCAGGCATAAAGAGATTAATAAAACATGGTTCTGAGGCATAGATGGTCAGGTAGAAAGACAAACCACTCCTGATCTGATGAAAGCAATGGCTGTGGAGAAGTTTTGAAAGAGTTATCAAAGAGTTACTTCTTAGTAAATTGCTATGCTCAAAAGTTGTTTTCCACAAAATATCTTTGCGATTTTCAAAGAACAGACAACTCTTGTCCTTTCTAAACTGCCCTGGGAGTAAATGAGATATTGAATCGACATGGTATAGAGCAAGAAAATAACTTTTGTTTGTTTGATTTTTTGTTTGTTTTTCGAGGCAGGGTTTTTCTGTGTAGCCCTGGCTGTCCTGGAACTCACTTTGTAGACCAGGCTGGCCTCGAACTCAGAAATCTGCCTGCCTCTGCCTCCCGAGTGCTGTGCGCCACCATGCCCAGCTGCAAGAAAGAAAAAAAAAACTTTTAAAAATGGAGTATTCATACGTCTGCTGAAGTATTGATATTATACTTTATATTTCTAGGCTGGCTTAACATTAAACTAGGCAGTGCTACGTAGAGCTGATGCTGAGGTTAGCCAATCATTTGAATGATCAGCAATTATGTTGTCTATAAAGAGAGAAGACAGTGTGTCTTACAGGACAGACATACATTTTCAGCTGCTCACCAGCAGAGGAAGTTTTCTAAATGATAGTAATAATTTAGCCCTTTGGATTCTAGGGATTCCCTTGCTTGTATTTTCCTCCAGACCAGGCTCTAGGAAGCTCCTGTTTTCATGGCGTTGCCCTGCTGCATCGTTTCACGTGACAGACCTTCCACTACTTCAATAAGATACCCATCCTGTGATGCATTCACACAATTTTGTTTTTTGAAATTTAGAAAGTTATGCTTAAAGAACAATAGTCCAAGGCAAAGAGACAAAATGATCATAATTTGCAAAGGATATATTTTGATGTTCAGAACTTGCAAAAATATAACCCGGACAACTATTAAATGAATAACAAAGCTGAACAAAGAGACAAGTTACAGGATAAATACCTCCAGTATGTAAAATGTGATTTTAAAATGTCTTATTCAAAACAGCAATAGAAAAATATAGCAGAGTTATGAATAGCTTTAGCAAAACAAAAGAAAGATAGTGGTGAACAAAACAAAATTTTGCAAAGAAGAATAAAAAAAACAACAACACTTGACTAAATAGGAAAATAAAAAGAGTTGCCATGTAAAAGGTGTAATCGTGTACAGAGATCGACTGTTCCTAAGTTAGTTTGCAGTTTTATCTTATTTTCCAATCAAAATGAGACACATTTGTCAGAAACTTAATAACATAACTATAAAATTTATCCGAAATAATGACACTAAAATTGCTGTCATTCTCTTTGGTGTTACTTTTTTTTTTTTTAATGAATTAAGCTATTACTTACTTTACATACAGATTGCAGCTTTCCCTCTTTCTCTCTTCCCAGTCTCTCCCTATCACCTCCCCTTTCCCACAATTCACCTGTCATCCTCTTCTCCTCAGAAAAGGAGAGGCCTCTGGTGAACATTAACCAGCCTTGGCATATTCAGACACGATAAGACTAGGTCATCTTCTATTAAGGCTAGAAAATGCAACCCAGTTAGAGGAAAGGGCCCTAATGCAGGCAATGTAATCAAAGATGGGCCTTGCTGTCACTTTAGGAGACCCACATTAAGGCCCAGATGCAAAGTTGCTACCTATGTGCAGAGGGCCTAGGTCCATGCCATGCATGCTTCCTAGTTGGCAGTATAGTCTCCATGAGCCCCTATGGACATGGGTTACTGTAGGTTTTCTTGAGGGGTCCTTGACTCCTCTGCCTTCTTCAATCTTTCCTTCTTCTCTTCCTCACGATTCCCCAAGCCCCACTTCATTTGTAGTTGTGACTTTCTGCGCCAATTTCCACAAGTTTTTGGGTCACTGTCATTTCTTAAAAGAATTATTCAAAAGGGTTTCTCCCATCTTTCAAAGCAGAGGGAATGAATATCTGTTTGTTTATATTTTTGTAAGGCATGTCAATGTGTAAACATACATAAAAAGTTCAATTTATTCTCCCTGAAAGTTTAGTATTAATGGCAATCAAATATGAGAATTAAGTGTTATTTATAGGTAATCTGGACCCCTTTGCCACATTTTTAAAAAGTCTCTGTGATGAGAACTTCAGAATTATTGAAAAATTAAATGTAAATTTTTAAAGGAAAAGGTAAATGTCCCTGACAACTGATCAAGTAGAGGTATAAAGGAAACGTGGTTGCTTTTTATTTTAGAAAATGAAACCACACACACACACACACACACACACACACACACACACAGAGGAAATGTAGATTTGTAACTGAATGTGACTATACTTAGATATGTAACTAAATGTAGATCTGTAACTAAAAATACGTTTACTTAAATATCAAAGAAAACACTGAATCACTGAGAAGGACTGCAAACTTTTCAGATAAGTGTCTGTAACTGTATAACGGTGATGCTGAAAGCATAAAGGAAATCTGCACGAAACATTCAGATTCTAATTTATAGCTAGCTGTAAAATGTCATGAGGAAGCAATTCAGAAAAGAGAAAATATAAATGCTAAATAAACATATGTTTTAGAGTAGCAACCTCACTAGCAATTAAACAAATGCAAATTAAAGCAAAGAGCTATTATCCTCACCTCTCAAATTAGCAAAAAACGGGAGGGAAGAAATCCTACTCTAAATAGGGATTTGAGAGATCAGCATTCTGCTCTGCGACTGGGGTATAAATCTTTACATCTTTGGATAAACGAGCTCAACAATTTTATCTAGAGACAAAAACTTTACAATATTTTAAAACAGTATTTGTGAAGAAAATACATTTATGATGCAGGGGCAAAACCACTCACAAAGTCATACATTGCAGAAATTTGTGGTTTTAAGTGAATACGCTTTATCAACAGTATATTTCGTTTCTTTTAATTTTCAATTATGTGTATGTGTGTGCATCTGTGTCCAGCTATGCACATGTGAGTAGTGTTAGCCACAGATGCCAAATATATCCAATCATCCTAGAGCTGAGTAACAAGAGGTTGGGATTTGACCAACATGTGTACTGAGGTCTGCAGATCAGTGCTCTGCCATAGCAGCATGCACTCTTAAATCCTTGAGCCATGTCTCCTGGATGCTGATAGCATATTTAGAAACAACATAACAAATGAAATGATTTGGGACCTGGAGAGATAGATCAGCATGTAAAACCCTGGATGGTTTTGCAGCACAGGACTAATATTCACTTCCCACCATCCACATGGAAAGTTACAACTGCCAGTAACTCCAGTCCTGTCTGGGGGTCTTAATTACTCCATTGTCCTTCACAGCTACTTGGTGTACACACTCACACTCAGGTATACATAGATACACATGAACGAGAAATAAACAGTTTGTCTCAAAAACTATTTAAATTACAATATATGCATAGTATGGTAACATATACTGTATTACTTAGAAAAGGCTTGGAAGCAAACTCTAATCTTTAATGCTTTTACTGAGATGTAATTTTTGTAACATGAGACCCATATACGATAGCATAAAGTTCAGTTAGTTTGGATAACTCTATGGAATTGCATAACCACCGACACAATCTAGTTTGATCATGATTTTATTACCCCAAATCCTAAATATTTTATATTTTACTGTTACATCTTGCAGTGTATTTTTTTGGTCCTAATGTAGAGGATGATTACTCTATTTCTTCTTTGTATAAAGTTGGACATTTCACATAAATAAAATTACGTGATATTCAATCTCCAAAGATTTTTACTCTAACACTCTCACCATCATATTACATTTCTGAAAGTCCATAACAACTCTGCTTATATTACCATCTCTACTAAGTTAACAGGAATCTGCTTGACAACTGAGGCATCATTGGTAATGTTGTAGAGAAAGAATTATAAAGGAATTGTATATTTAGTGAAATATATATTTCTGTAAAGAGACATTGTGACAAGGGTACTTTTACTTTTAAAAAGCATTAAACTTGTTCAAAATTTCAGAGGACTACTCCATTCTCATCATGAAGAATATGCAAGAAGGCGTGAACTATGGTCCTGGAAAAGTAGCTGAGAGAGTCACACTCTGATCTGCAGGCAGCAGTCAGAGAGGGACTGGGAGGTCTTAGGGTAGGCTTTTGAAAGTTCAAAGTCCACTGACAGTGGCCTACTTCTTTCAACAAGGCCACAGCTCCTATATCAAGCACTTAAAAATGGAAACATTGTTATTCAAATCACTACAGAGGGTAAAGGAGTTCTTGCGACATTAGTAGAAAGGGGGAAGAGTTGAAGGTCATCTCTAACTACTGCATGTTTACCATGGAACTGCATGCACGTTCCTACACACACACACACACACACACACACACACACACACACCCCACCCCTCACCCCCAATCATATATACACATGTGCACATACACACGGATACATTGGTACACATACATGTGCACATATACACAGAGAAACACACAGGGATACAAACACATATGGACATGCAAATATTCTAAATATAATGATAATATTAGTAACAGTAGTATTTTAAAAATTGTACTCAGAGGAAATAGTATTAAAAATAGAATTAAGCTTCCAATTGTTTCTTCACTTTTCCAACTATGAACCCGCTTAATTGTACCCACATGTTACGCTGGGCATGTCTTTGGTTTGAAGCTTATCAATTTCTGCTGTGATTTCTAGCTATTTCAATTGAGATAAGAAGAAAATCATGACTTGAAGGATTCAGGTAAACACTCAGGGAATGCTTCTCAGCAGAACCCCTAACATTAGGGTGACAATGCCAACATAATAATAAGATGCATTTGGAATCTCCCCTCTTGCGAAAAGTCAAATTGAAATGGAAGTTAGCTGCGTACCGCTGCATCCTGGCTAGTCACTAACTTAATGCACTAGAGTCCATATGCTATGCCTTTCATCATGTGAAGCATTGTAGTGGATTCATACAGGAAACAGGAATGACCAGATAACATGTTCCTATTTCAGTATGTTGATGATCTTAACTACTGAGTCTCAAATTTGAATGTACAGGTCATCCCCAGGGGAGCATTAAAACTACCGAAACTCATGGTACACCTGGTGGGAACTTAATTTAATTGGTCTGGGGTGTAGTCTGAGCATTATGAGTTTTAAAGCTCTCTAGGTGATTCTAATGGGCAGTCTACTGTCTAAAAAGAGCAAAAGATGAAATATTTAATCATAAAACTGCCCTGATTATACCATTTTACTGGGTCATATCCTTAATATCTTCCCCTATTGTCTGTATGAGTAAATTCAAACTATTATTTGGCATTCAGTTTTAAAAAGTCTAATCCTTAGTGAATGACTCACTAGGATGCTCCAACAGAGAGTCTGCTGTCTGAAATCCTCTAACTCCATTCTGGAAATAAAAATGGATTGACTTCAGCCAAATCTACCTGATTCTCATTGCCTTCCTGAAATATTTTCTGAAAGAACTGAGAAGTTTACAATTCTTAGTAGGAAAAGAGTGTTGTATTTGATCTATTGACAAAGTATAGCATGGTAGGACATTCCAGGAAAAATGTAATTTGAGTATTAAATATTTGACAAACAGGAATTATTCCCCTGCTGTCCCTATCTTCTAGATTAAGTGTGTTCTCCAGAGAAGCCTCTAAAGCACCACATGAGTTCTTCCCCTCAGGGAAGCCCTATTCCTAATGTTCCATATCTTCCCCCTTAAATTCAGTTGATCCTCTAAATTTTCATTTGTACTCTATTACCACTTGTTTCCATTGAATCAATGCTTGCTTTTGTGCACCTGCCACATACTTTAAACTATAAAATGTAAATGTTAGGTTGGCCTGGAAGTTAGGATAGAACACACTTCTTAGTCAGACAATGTTGATGCTTCTGATCTGGATACCATACTTTCACAATTGGTCTTTTAAGATACTCTAGTAGGCTTGTTATGAATTCATCTTTATGCATTCCTTTTAGCAATAACCCAAACATAGTATTTTTTTTAAACATAGAATTAAACCACAGCAATTCAAGACAGATATGATAAGTGAGAAATGATATCTGCAGACACAGGATGAAAGAAGTCGTGCTGGTTTGAGATGATAAAAATATATCTTAGATGACAAATTATATTTCAGACAGAAGAGATATAAAGATGATTCCTGGCTCAGAGTCTGGAACTGGGGTCACCGAGAAGAGGAGAAGTTTTAGAAAGATGTTGGATTGGTAACCTGGAGACACACAGTTAATGTCTTTATCTCTCTCAGGCAAGCAGGTCCTGAATGGACTGTAGATTTACAGGGGAAAGAGCTTTTAAGGATTATGAATGGTGAAAGAAATGGAATGGGTATCAATGGAAGGAGAATGCAGCAATAGAAGGATATTCCACAAGAAATTCCACGGATATCTTTCCATTTATCCATTGCTTTTATTGAATGTTACCCCAAGATTTATGGGGTACATAGAAGAACTGTTATAAGATGGATGAAATGGCCCACTTAGAAAATTTCCCAGCACTCACAAACCAGCTGAGTTTTAAAAGCCATTTCTGCAATTGTTCGAAGCTGTCAAATGTCTCTGGCAGATCGATAGGTTACTGTGAAATTTGCCGACTCTTGGCCAATCAAAATGTAAATTCCAGGTAAATCTAATACATAAAACAACTTGTCTTCCTCAAGCCATTTTGAAAGTCATGAAAAGAAATTTGACTTTTCCTCATGACTGTCATATTAGAGATACAGTTCAGCCAGGGTTAAGTGTTTATTTGGCCTCAAAAATTTTTGCAAGACTGGTAGAGGCAACAAGGTGCAGAGTCTTATGAATTTCTGGTCTTATCATCCATGGGCAACAAAGAGCTAGAAAGTTGAGGTTTCAAACCCCTTTTTCTGGAAATATTAATGGTGAATATGAAGTCTCGTGGTGTCTTTGAGCACATGTCACATCTGCTAGCTGGATATGTGATTATAAAGTCATATACTCCACATTCATGCCCTCATAAGCTATACATTTTTTCTATCACTTGTACTGCATGTCTGCATACATGATTCTCTGTGTGCATGCTGCAACCTATCTTTTCCAGAAAAAAAAAATGTAAGTCTTAACACAGAAAGGAAAGATTTACAGCCTAGCCAGATGGCTCCAGGCATCAGACAAAAATATGGTTTAGAAACATGTTCTAATTTTTCACAGTCAAAAAAAAAATTCCGTAATGGGAAATGCGTGTAGACAAGAAGAAGAAGGAAAAAAAAAAAAAAAAAGAACCAAAAACCTTTGAACTCAGGAATGTCTAAGTGGGGTTTTCCCATTAAGTCATTTTTCTCATAGTCATGGTACTGGAGCAAGTTCCTTACTCCTTCCTCATCAGGAAAGGAGGAGGGCATGGGGAGAGGGACTGTGTGAGCGGGGAACTGGGAAGGGGACAGTGGTTAGGATCTAAAGTGAATAAATAATATATAAATAAATAAATTGAAAAAAAAAACAACCTTTGACATGCATAATGCAATTTAATCCTGTTAACTACATGTTGGCAATGATAGAAAGACCCAGGCAATGAAAACAGCTTACTAAACAACAGGTAATAAAGTTGGAAACATGGCTTGGACAAAGGTAAGCAGTAGCTGCTATACTGTCAGATAAGCTTTTTAAATATTCTCTTCTACTCCATATTCCCACATATTTTATTTGTAATCCTGTGTTAGGTTTTCAAAAGGAAAATTTTCAAAACTTACAACAAAAATCATGCTTGGCAGCTGAAAAAGAATTGACTTCCTCTTGGATTTTCCAGAATAGAATACTTCCCGATACGATCTACAGCTTTGGGCTGATACCCATTTCCGAATCCTTATTATGAGATGAAGGATATAAAGCATGTGCACTGTAATATAGCTATAAGATGGTATCAGTCTGATGTTCACAGCTAACCTTTAGTTTCCATTGAGTCTGGGCAATGACAAAACAGGAAGAACCTATTTCAGTCCACATAATAACCTTCACCACATTTTTTTACTTTATTCTTTTTATTGCTGTGCCACCATATTAATGAATTTTTATTATATATTTTTGGTGATTTTATACATGAGTGCATCATGTGTGGTCACATTCATTCTCTTTTTCTTCTCCAGCTCCTTTCTTTCCCCTGTTCCTGCTGGCACAAGACCCTCCACGATTCTTTGGAGCTGATGTTGCGTTCCACTCACCTGTGATCCCGAGGTCCTGCTGCGTGGAGAGCACTCTGGAGCCCTTAGCAGACTCCACTGGGCTCAGAAAGAAGATGGCAGGGGTGGCCCACACTGGAACAGATCCCCCTCCAGCTCTTTTTGATAGAACCCTCCCACATCTCTTTTCCAACTTCCTGTCTCTCCTGCTCCTTCTCTGTATCCTTCTGCTCTTCCTTCTGTTTCTGCTACTTCTTCCCATCCTTTCTTTGTCTATAACTCAGTATCCAAATGAGTGCTGTCCTTATGAATACAGATGTAGAACATGAGAATCTACCATGGGCCACAGGGGTGAAAAACAAACAAAAGCAAAGACTTGACTCTTACTACTTCAGAAGCCATCACCTGCCACAAAACCTCCTCAGTTCCCTCTATTATCTATCATATACATACACATATATCATATACATACACATATACATCTTATACACACACACACACACACACACACACACACACATACACGTGTGTGTGTGTCTCATATCCATACAGCTACTATACCAGTAGATGTTTCTTATGTGGCTAGTCTTTATTATAGCTTGCATTTTCATATCTGGGTAGTAATATTAATTGTCATATAACTAGACACATCTGAAAGTAATGATAACTAATATCTTGATATCATTGAAGAGCTTGTCTTCTGCCTATAGCTTCTCTAATAATCCATAAGTAGCAGGTTCTCTTGTCACTGTTCTCAATTTCTTAAGGTTGTACTATATATGTGTGTGTGTGTATATATATATATATATATATATATATACTTGAGGCTATGGCTGTTAGGCTGTTTCAACAGCTATGACTTTCATTGAGTTCCAGTAGCCATTCCTTTCTCTGTGCCATGAGGTTTGGGATGACAACAGTTGCTTTTGTGTCATCATCCACAATGCACTTAACTCTCTTGGCTCTCTACCTACACATTCATTTCTAGTCCTTGCAGTAAACATGCTCCAACAGATCTGTTGTGTGTAGCATTTGTTGCTTACCAGGACTCTCCTTCACTGAGGGATGAAAGAAACAGTCCACATCCAAGTATCATCCCAACGGGACCAGTGGCTAACAGAGGACTGACATTCATAGTGACAGAATAATTAAAGACAAAGTTAAGATCCACCAAAAAAATAATTTTCCCTGTCTGAAATAGAAAGCCAGGGGTTACCATGCTAGGTACCAATATCCTAGTTCGCCTTTCTGAAAAAGGCCTCTGCTTGGAAAACAGGAGCAAGTGTTCCTGCTGATACAAATTGGGTTGATTAACAATGGGGAAAAGGATTCTTTCTTTTAGGTGTGTTGAATTAAAACTGAGAACAAATCATGCATTCTGTTTATTGTGGCTCCATTTCCACTCAACTCTGCACCTGGCTGTGTTATGTGTAATCAGTGCCAGCATCCTTACTGTTCACTTACATTCTTTGTATCTCTCTAGCATCACTCTTAATCATATTTTCTGTATCATCTGCTCCTCTAAAGGAAAGATTTCACAGAAGGCTTCTGTTTTCATGATTCAGACCTCAAGAACTTTTGTACATAGCTCATGAGAGTGGTCATGCTTTCCCTTTTGGGAGTTTCAGCTATAATGTTACCTGATAAATAGATTTGCCTGAGAACTTAAACAAGAAATTACTATGCATAATACACTGTCTTTCTTTAGAATACATAATATCACTTCTAATTCATTTAAATATTCATTTCTTTATTTTTTATCTTTCCAAAATAGAATATACATTCAAAGTATCTCAGGTGTCTAGAATTATGCCTACAAGTCAGAGTTATTATGTTCACTTTTAATGTAATCATGTTAGCTAACATTTATTCAAGATTTATTACAGAACAAATCCAACTTTCCCCGTGTTATGCTCAAGCAATCATTTTTTCCCTATTGAAATACAATGAACCTGATAGAATCATGACCCCATGTCATAGTCAAGAAAGTTGAGACTCTCCAAAGCTCTGTGTTTGATCAGCCTAAGATATAGCGGATGCATTTGGTAAATAGAGAAAGAGGGCTCTGAACACAGATAGTTATGGCTTGATTCTCAATGAATACACCTCTACTCTGGGTCCTCCCCCAAGGTGGTGGTTTTGCCTTTTCATGCATGCTTTTCCATATGTTACTGTCCCTGACCAACTTGCAAGCAAATTGAATGTGATTCATATATCATAACCTTTGATTTATCCCTGACATAATTCTTCCCATTTTTATCATACTACACTGCATTTTTTCATGTGATTTGGCTATTTTGCAATAAACATAAGGAACTTCACACTAAATTACTAGTTTTTAAGGCAAGAACACTCACATTACATATTATTCATATTTTAGACATCAATGGTATTAGATTTATAAATATTTATATGTTAAGTCATGTGTCTTGCTCTAAGAATTTGAACATTTTGTCAAAACAAACAAACAAACAAACAAACAAACAAACAAACAGTGGAAATGCTGATCACTCTGACATTGTGCCACGATGTTATCTAAATGTTGGGGAAACAGTAATCACAGTTAACCTGGCTATATTTGTTTGAATCTGATTTCAGCATTCATACTGAAGTTGGGAGGTGGTATAAAATACCTAGAGAGAAGCAGCTATTTTGGAGCCATTAAATAAAAAACTACATAGTGGGTAATGAAAAATAAATTTTAAAAAGATACAAGGTGCTTCTAGAAGCCCAGAAGATCATTTAACTTAGGTGGACATTCTAGCTCAGTGTAGCACATTTTGACCTTTTAATCTGGCCTTCCTCTTCTTCTTAAGAACTCTTTCCAGATTTAGTTGTATTTGTTTCACTTCGGTCCACTGTTTAGGTGAGATCAACCAAAATGAATCCTTTATTTGTACAGAGTTTTCATAAAGAAAATGCAATGGCTTAGGGAATAATGGAGAATATACTTTCAACCAAGCAATTGTTGGGCCCAAGGAGGTAAGAATTCAAGACAATAAAAATGAGAGCCGGAGCCATTGAATTGAAAGGGAAAGGGGGCTTGATGACTGGGTTGTTCTTTGTTACAGAGAAGCTCATCAGGTTATCAAGACAATGAGAGGCAAGGAACAAGAAGAGCTAAGACTCTTTAAGGAGGCATGGAGCTTGCAATGGTACTAGAAAAAGGAGGGAAGGAATACAATGAGCATTTGCTCTGTGATGTTTATATTTTGCCAGTTTTAAAACCATAACAGCAATCTTAATAACAATTACAAGCAGACTGCATCATTGAAAAGAGTGCAAGTAAAATAGGTCTTTCTGTCAGCATTGAGCAAAGAATTCCTTGGAAGGAACTCCCCATCAGAGAAAATAAGTGCTTATTTGATAGTGGTAGGATGCAGTCCCCTTGATTTTCCAGATCAGGCCATGTGCTTCATTCTTCATAGTCTCAGCTGTTATTACTCTTCTCCATTGTTTTCCCACATCTTGGTAGAAACATCTTTGTCTTCAAATATTTCCATGAGTTATTTGGAATACTTGATCAATATTATTGTGGGATTCTTTTGACAAAACCATTAACTGAAAGATAGGAGATACTTTACTTGCATGCTCCATCTTCAGCAGAGGAAGAAATCACAGTGAATATAGGTGTGACCTTCAGTGAGTGTTGATTAAATGAAATTAGGGTGAAATTGCCAAAAGTTTTTAGAGACTATTGAGAGATATGAAGGTATATAGAGCATAGGGAAGGAGTAACTAATATATCTTTCAAATTAATCTGGAAAACAAAGGGTTAAAAAGAATTTAATAAATTTTCTTCCTGTAACTGTCTTTATTATTTTTGATATGTACATATGCATCCAGTATCCAAAGGGATTTCCTGGGCAGAATTTCTAAACTATGCTGCCACAAAACATTTTAAAAAAACCTTTGTCCAATTGTTGCTTTGTGTTTTTCTGGATTGGAGTCGAGTTCAATAAAACAAGAAAGAAATCACTCACTATCACTATGTTGTGGTCAACCTGTGGTTTTAAATCTAAGAATGTTTCCTTTTTGAAATTTGGTGATTTGTTTTTTGTAACATATGTTAGGAGTGAAATATTCTGTTGTATTTTTCCCTAATGACTATAAACTATCTCCCTTATTGGTTGTGTTTATATTTGACTTGAAGTACATTTTGTCATATATTAGAATAATACTCTTGCTTGCTTCATAATTCCTGTTGGTTAAAATATATTTATGCATTGTTTTACCCTAAAATGGTGTATATTGTTTATTGTGAATTGTGTTTTCTTTTAGGGTCAGCAAAAAGGTGGATTTTATTTTCTGATACTTTCCATTGAAGTGTTAAGATCATTAATATTATTACTGAATTAATTGTAGTAACATTTGTCAAAAAAACCTTAGATTTAGCACTTTACTAAACACATTTGTATCACATTATGTAAAATATAAATCAAGAAGAAACCTTTAAGATGGCTTTGTGTAATCTTCTCTATTCATATAAAAAGCATGTGAGATATCATAATCCAGCGTAAAAAGTTATTTTGAAACTGAAATAATTAGGCGTATTTAAAAGATGTAATGTGCTATTACACATTTACTGTTATTCTTTCATAGATGAAATTATAAGTTTTCACTGAGTAAGGATTAGAGATTCAGAGTCAAAGTTTGAAGATGATGTCAAGATGAATCTAACCTCCATGATGCAACACACCACTTGTATAATCTTTACTTTTTACTCCATATAATGGGGCTGAAGACAACCACTTTCAGTAATTCCTCTGAGCAAAGGCAACAATGTAGGTGAAGCATTTAGAAATGTATTTAGTGTCTATCCAGTAAGTGTGCCTGAGAGTTCCTAGTTTAGATGCAAGTGTTAATAAGGCTGATATGTATTAAAAGATGAGGTAGGTACATTTTCTTTTTAGTGCAGTTTAACAGGAGAGAAAATGATGATCAAAGAAGTGAGGCAATTCACTGGAGTTGCATAGATAAAATTCAGGGAAGATATGAATCAAATACCACCAGGATGGAACAAAAGCCATTGTTCTCAGAGACTCCCAACCTTCCTCACCTGAGTCACACACACTCATCTCTATAGCAGTAGAATGGCACTGGTTAAGCAAAGTATTTCACTTCCAGCTTGTTGCTATCTTAAAGTTAGAATGTTATCTATCAGGCTAGTCCATCAATGGTGGCAAAGTTGTAACTGTTCTTATTGTCAACTCGAAAGCATTCAAGTCACTTCGGAGAGACAGCTTTGTGGGTGTGATTGTGAGGACATTTCTATACATTATTAACTGTGGGAGAACTTATGGACTGTGCTTGGCATGAGCCTATGGCCTGATGTCCTGGACTGAAACATATGGAAAATGGGAGGAATGGGCTGAGTGTCACCTTTCCTCTCCTCTCCTTCTTGTATTGCTCAGATATGATCAGGGTGTCTTCTGCCATATCTTCTTTTTTAACAACCTTTCTGTTGAAGATGATGTCAACCTTCTTTCAGATCCCCGCCTAGCTCTTTCTGTCAGGAAATTAATTGGTCAATGCAAAAAAAAAGCAACTGATATATCCGTCTTTGTTTCAGGAGAGCAGTGTATAAAGTAAGGTCAAATTTATCATATAGTAGAAATCTTTAAGATGGCTTTGTCTAATCTCTATCCATATACAACGCCTGAGAGATAACATAATCCACCTTAAGAAGTTGATTTGAAACTGAAGTCGGCAGGTCTAAAGGATATAATGCACTGCTACACACTTACTATTAATCTTTCTTAGCAGAGAGAAAGACTGATAATCTCCTACATACAAGATCACATATAACAGATAGAGCATCAACAGAAAGAGTCTGTGGTGGGCACATGCCATCTCACAACCATCTAACATGATACAATTGTATTTCTAGTATACCTGCTATCTCTGACCTGGTTCCTTTCCCTTTAGAAGTATATCATTCCTTAATCAACTCTGCTTGGGCTACTATCCAGCTGTCTCTATCATTTATTCTTCATACCACAACATATAACCTAGAAATCCAAACAGATTCCAACCTAGGTCTAATATCAACTATCAAAATTTGTGATCAAGACTTGTCCCATGTTCAAGAAACTCAGTTATTTTCTCAGTCACACAGTAACACAGCTAGATACTACTGTATATAGGGTCCTCATCTTCATATGGCAACTACACACAGTTGTAATTAATAGCCAAGCAGCCCTAATGGTTCACTACCTGAAATGTGCAGGGATTTACTAAGGGTAAGGGGAACTGTGGAAAGGTTTTTGCTGCTGCTGCTGCTGCTGCTGTTGTTGTTGTTGTTGTTGTTTTTAGTATCTACTCAGAGAATACTGAGGACCAGGGCATTCAAGGAATCAATTCAACTCATACAATCTTTTGATTATCATGGAGTAAGCAAGTTTCTAAGGAATGATTTGAATTCTAGTAACATTGTACCTCAAAAAATCCCAAAACAACAACAAGAACCAAAAAAAAAAAAAAAAAAACACCACTTTTTATGTGTATCCAGATAAGCCCAGTAAACAAGGATGTCAGAAGGAAAGGGGCACAGGTAACATCACAGGCAGACCCATTCAGAGAGAGCTTTTATCTGTGGCTTTGCTGCAGTCTCAGTACATATAACACCTGGGAGTTCAGAGATGCCCAAGAGCAGCAACTGTAACTATAACCACCTCTTTCTAGAGTTACCAAGACATTCATCCCCCATTCTTCCAGGGTGCCACCTGATGGTAATTAAGATCATATCAGCAGTGTTTGGGGAGACATATTTATGAAATACTTTTTTCAAGCAAAACCATGACAATGAGCCTACAGGAGGGCTGAGTCAGGCATCTGCAGGATTATCTTATCTCAGTTGAGTTGTTTGAAGAGAGGAAGCAGAAGAGGAGGGAAACGAGGGGGTGGGCAGGATGTGGGCAGGACAGAAGGCTCATATACTGAACTGATTTATGTTGAGTTTGGGGCCACATTCCTCACAGAAATAATCTGCTCCAGACTTCAAACATATCCTACAGAGTAAGCACTGAATGAACCCAGTGCTACAGGTGAGAGTAGACAAAGATTCATCGCAGGACTTAGTTTGGCATATGTGAAACCAGTGAATCCAGACCTTTCTGTCTCCATGTCGTGTTCTCTTTGCCCCATTTCTCATATCCTCTGGTGTTTCATGGCCAAGCCTACATCCTCTCATTAGAGAAGACATGCTCCTTGCCCATTCTCAGCCTCAGAATTTCTCAGATCTGATACTTTAGAACAATGACTGTGTTCCTTATTGTGGGGCCAGGAATGAAGACAAGAGATGTCAGAACACTTTCATGGATTTCAAAGTCAGTATACAATATTTCAGAAGTTAAAATAAAAACATTAAAACTGGAGCTGGGGTGGTCTTTTGTTAGTAAAATTCCTACCTCATAAGCTTGAGAATTTATGTTCACAACCTATCAACCACATAAAAAAATCGAGATATTCTGCTGTGTGCCTGGGATCTAACCATGAGATTCCTGAACAAATTTGATCTTTGGATATCTAGTTTGTGAACTCCAGGTTCAGTAAAATAATCATGTCTCAGAAAATAAATCTGAGAACAACTCAAAAAGATGCCAGATGTTGACCTCTGTCTTCCATACCCACACAAATGTTCACATGCAAAAATAAGTATACACATACAATGAGAATTTTATTAACACTTCCTCTCTTTCTGCCTCTGTGTGTTTATACACACATATATAGTCATACACTGTATAACTATATTTCATTTGAAGGCCAGTGTCATTTAAGCAATATATTATATATACTCCATATATACTATATACTCCAGTATGTAGTAAATTTGTAATTTTGTTTAATGAAAGTATAAAACAATAAAACTTTTATATTGAAGAGTAAATATGCACAATAAATCACATATTATCTATGCACATATCCATATATAACCCACATATTGTTAAATATGAATATATTAAATATATGTAGGATTATACTTACGCTTATATTTATATAATATTGGCACAGCCTTTCCTTCAGTGTGGTCATTAGTAAGCCATCCTATACTTTGTGTGCCCTTTTCTGAAACACATTTGCTCCTTGAGTTTGATTATTTGGGGGGACCCAAATTACAAGATACAATTTGCAAAACCCATGAAACTCAAGAGGAACAAAGACGAAAGTGTGGATACTTTGCTCCTTCTTAGAAGTAGGAACAAAACACCCATGGAAGGAGTTACAGAGACAAAGTTTGCAGCTGAGACGAAAGGATGGACCATCCAGAGACTGCCCCACCCGAGGATCCATCCCATGATCAGCCTCCAAACGCTGACACCATTGCATACACTAGCAAGATTTTGCTGAAAGGACCCTGATATAGCTGTCTCTTGCGAGGCTATTCCGGGGCCTAGCAAACACAGAAGTGGATGCTCACAGTCAGCTATTGGATGGATCACAGGGCCCCCAATGGAGGAGCTAGAGAAAGTACCCAAGGAGCTAAAGGGGTCTGCAACGCTATAGGTGGAACAACAATATGAACTAACCAGTACCCCCCAGAGCTCATGTCTCTAGCTGCATATGTATCAGAAGATGGCCTAGTCGGCCATCAGTGGAAAGAGAGGCCCATTGGTCATGCAAACTTTATATGCCTCAGTACAGGGGAATGCCAGGGACAAGAAGTGAGAGTGGGGGGATAGGGAAGTGGGGGGTGAGGGTTTGGGAGACTTTTGGGGTAGCATTGGAAATGTAAATGAAGAAAATACCTAATTAAAAAATAATGAAGAAATAAATAAATAAACTACTGAATACCTTGCTTGGGTATCTTTGTAACACCCTTCTTAAGTCTCCAGTCTATAACTGTAACAGTACATGATAGATTTTCATGGGACTATGTGAAACCTGGGGCTATCTTATGCTTTTTAAAATTATTTTTTCGCAAATCATGATTAAGAGCATCGTAAATATCATGACCACCATAGGTATGTGACCTTTATATATAGCCTGTCTTTGAAATATATATTTTTTTGTACCTTCTACCTTTCTTGGACATTTCATTTGGAATTCTTTCGATATGCACAATAGAACAAAAGCACTTTAGTTCCTAAGTAAAGTAATCTAAAGATATTATTTGACTTTAATAACATGAAAAAGGGTCAGTTCCACCATTTGTGATTATATGAAAATTGCTCACGAATTCTCTGAAAGACATGGCTCAACAGTTTGGGGAAATATACAATAATATTCGTATTTATCTTTAAAATGGACTACCCATCCTGAGTCTGTTTCACATACTGAGTATAGCTTAGTTGATTTATCTTTCACAAGTTCTACTTGGTGGGATAGTAAAATCATTTCTGGTCTACCAGAAAGTGAAGCAGATGAGACACAGTAACAAAATTCAATTGCATTCTGGCTGTCTGACTCTACCAACCCAGTCTTAAATATCTCAACATGGACCATATCCAGAGACTGCCATATCCAGGGATCCACCCCATAATCAGCATCCAAACGCTGACACCATTGCATACACTAGCAAGATTTTATTGAAAGGACCCAGATGTAGCTCTCTCTTGTGAGACTATGCCGGGCCTAGCAAACACAGAAGTGGATGCTCACAGTCAGCTAATGGATGGATCACAGGGCTCCCAATGGAGGAGCTAGAGAAAGTACCCAAGGAGCTAAAGGGATCTGCAACCCTATAGGTGGAACAACATTATGAACTAACCAGTACCCCGGAGCTCTTGACTCTACCTGCATATGTATCAAAAGATGGCCTAGTCGGCCATCACTGGAAAGAGAGGCCCATTGGACACGCAAACGTTATATGCCCCAGTACAGGGGAAGGACAGGGCCAAAAAGGGGGAGTGGGTGGGTAGGGGAGTGGGGGTGGGTGGGTATGGGGGACTTTTGGTATAGCAGTGGAAATGTAAATGAGCTAAATACCTAATAAAAATGGTAAAAAAAAAAGAAAATAGTTCAGTATCTTATAACACAGCCACTATTTTTTTAATCATAGTATTACATTATTAAGTAGCTAAGTCATGAAAACTCTATAATGACATTGAAAGATTAAAAATGACTTCCCAATGTACCACAATTATCACTGCATACAAGCAAGAAGTATACTGAAAATAAAATGGATGCGAATGGTAGAATCAAGGAAACAGAGATAACATGTTTTGTCAATTTCTTTTCCAAATTTCCCACAATATTGTAATATTACACTTACTCAGACAACATAGTTGCAATTAAAACCAGATGATATCTCTTGCACCAAAAAATAACTGGAAGGAAAGTGGAATTCAAAGAACTTTTCTGACACAGAAATTCTATGCTTCAGTTAGAGTGGGCTTTTTATGGGCAAACTGGGCAGCTGATATGCATATGTGGATGAAGACAAATCCCTCACAAATGAAATGCAAAGTCTCAAGTGAAAAGTTTTATTTTGATTTAACAGTCAATAATCCAAACTAAATGCCAGCCAATTAGGAGAAATATGTAGTGGAGGCCTCACAACTCTGTATTATTAGTCACACATCCCTGACAAAGTTGCTAAACTTCCATAAATTTGTTTTTAATGATCAGATTATATTTATCTAATGCATGCTATCTCTCACATTAAGATGGAATTAAATGCACTGTTTACTGTGTCATACGCTTTCATGACTTCAGCAATCCTCCCTTTGCTTCTCTTCTGAGCTCAGACAACAATTTTTAATGCAGCTGTGTAACATCTGGTAGCCAAAAAATATGTTTCTGGAGAGGATTTCCGTCTCAGAATTTGATGGGTTCTGGTATGTAAGCCGTATATCATTTCTCTTCATAATTTTCCAAATACCAAAATGCACCTGAAAGGAATATTTTTGGAAAATATCTTTGTGAGTACCACTTTTCTCATCTCCAAGCAGAGGAATATCCCCAAACATAATATACTGCATAGTTTATGTCAAGTTGGAATACCTTGGAAAAGGAAGCCTCACTGAAGACTTGTTTTTTCAAACTAGCTTAGGGACATATCTTTGAAGAATTGTCTTGAATTATAACTGACATAGGGATGTCAAACCCACACTGGTGGGTGATGTCATTACTAGGCAAGTAGTCCTCGGTTGTATAAGAAAGCAAGGTTCTAACTCACACCAGTCAGAATGGCTAAAATCAAAAATTCAGGTGACAGCAGATGCTGGAGAGGATGTGTAGAAAGAGGGACACCCCTCCATTGTTTGTGGGATTGTAAGCTAGTACAACCATTCTGGAAATAAGTCTGGTGGTTCCTCAGAAAATTGGACATAGTACTACCACTAGATCTAGCAATTCTTCTCCTGGGCATATACCCAGAAGATGTCCCAACTTGTAATAAGGACACATGTTCCACTATGTTCAGAGCAGCCTTATTTATAATAGCCAGAAGCTGGAAAGAATCCAATGTCCCTCAACAGAGGAATGGATACAGAAAATGTGGTATATTTACACAATGGAGTACTACGCAGCAATTAAAAACAATGAATTCATGAAATTCTTAGGCAAATGGATGTACCTGGATGATATCATCCTGAGTGAGGTAACCCAATCATAAAAGAACACACATGATATGCACTCACTGATAAGTGGATATTAGCCCAGAAAATTAGAATATACAAAATACAATATGCAAAACACATGAAACGCAAGAAGAAGGAAGACCAAAGTGTGGATACTTCGTTCCTTCTCAGAAGGAGGAACAAAATACCCATTGAAGGATTTTCAGAATCAAAGTTTGGAGCTAAGACAGAAGAAAAGACCATCCAGAGACTGCCTCACCTGGGGATCCATCCCATATACAACCACCAAACTCAGTCACTATTGCATATGCCAGAAAGATTTTGCTGACAGGACCCTGACATAGCTCTCTCTTGTGAGTCTATGACAATGCCTGGCAAATACAGAAGTGGATGCTCACAGCCATCTATTGGATGGAACACAGGTCCTCTAATGAAGGAGTTAGAGAAAGTATCCAAGGAGCTACAGGGGTCTGCAACCCTATAGGAAGAACAACTCTATGAGCTAACCAGTGCCTCCCGAGAGCTGTCTCTAGTTCCATATGTAACAGAGGATGGCATAGTCAGCCATCAATGGGAGGAGAGGCCCTTGGTATTGCGAAGATCATTTGCCCCAGTACAGGGGAATGCCAGGGCCAGGAAGCAGGAGTGGGTGGGTTGGGGTGCAGGGTGGGGGGAGGGCATAGGGGGCTTGGGGGTTAGCATTTGAAATGTAAATGAAGAAAATATCTAATAAAAAATACTTTGAAAACAAACAAAAAAAAAAAAGAAAAAGAAAGGAAGGTAGTGAATGAGACATGAGGAACAAGCCAGTAAGTATGTTTTCTTCATGATGTTTCTTGACTTAATGGCTTGACTTCTCTCATTGAAGAAATATGATCTAGACACATAAGACAAATTCTTCCCTCTCAAGTTACACGTGATCCTGGTGTTTATCATAGCAACAGAAAAAAAAATCTATAACACAAAACACTCTCTGAAGACAGAAAAAATAAGATTCATTGAAGTTTTGTTGTTTGCTTAGTGTAGTTTAGTTTTTTCTTTTAGTTTAATAATAACAACTTGACTCCAAAATAACTAAATCAAGGTATTCATCCCTGTTCCTTTGGGGAGTCTGTTTTCCTGTGGTTGATGGATAATCATGTAGTGCTCTCTTGATTAGACGATATTTTTATTTATAACACTTATTTCTGATACAACAATATCTTCTTGGAAACGAGGAGAACCATTGTATTTGTGCACGTGTCTAGTGTAAGAAAATCTAGTATCAGTAATGTTGAGAAAATATCATTTATTGGTTTTAAATAATTTAGAAACATGCATTTGTGCATTTTCACATTACTACTTATTCACTTATTTTAAAGTAAAATTGTGGCCTAGTTGCTTTGAGTTATTTTCTTGTTGATAAGGAAACTTGACCTCAGTTTCTGGGGTTAATGGCCTTTTTTGCATTAGCAGAAGTAGGTTTACAAAATAACTCTTCTCAACCCTGTTTTCACGTTAAAAGGGAAAAGCATCCCTCCCTTTCCTTAAATGCTCTGGGAAAATGGAACAACTTTGACTTGAAGGTACAATGAGATATTTCATCACCATTGTCCAAAGATTGACTAAAATCTGGCTAGAATGAATTTTTAGTTATCCACAAACAGTGATGTTGAAAGTTAATCTCTGTTATGTACAAGTTCATGATTAACAAAAACAGACAGTATTTATATACTCTTGAATGTTTCTCAGCTGTTTAGCTTTTTAGATAATTATAAAAGGGTAACTTTGACCAGACATCAAAGACCTTGTAGTGGTTTGAGTAAGAATGATCCTCTTAGGCTCGTATATTTGAATGCTTTGTCATTAAAGTGTAGCACTACAGCATAACAAGATGCAATAAGACCAGGGACAAACCCCATCTCATGTCAAGAACAAATTAACCCCAGTAGGAAAAAAGTGTCTCAAAAAGGGCAGGCAAAACAGTAAGGAACAACCCCATTCCAACTGTTAGGAATCCCACAAAAACCCCAAGCTAAATAACCACAACATATTTGCTGAGGACCTAGCATAAACCCATGCAGGCTCTGTGATTGCCACTTCAGTCTCTGTGAGCCCTTGTGAGCCCTGTTTATGTCATTCCCTGGGCCATGTTCTCATGGTGTCCTCAGCCCTTCAGGTTCTTAGTTTTCATCCTCCTCTTCTATGGTCCACATAATGTTTGGCTGTGGGTCTTTGTATCTGCTCTTATCACCTGTTAGGCGAAATCTCTCTATAAATATAGCAGCATATCATTAGGAATAATTTCACTGATTTTTAATTAATTAATTGGTTTGTTTATTTATTTTTTGCCAGCATGTTTGTTTCTATTCTAGGTCTCTGGGCCATCCAGGTTCCAGTTCCTGGGAATGAACTCCTAGTCATTGCCTCGCCACTCTCACAAGCACTTAGTGTCCCAGTCCCAGTGCTGATAGCCTTGCCTGGTTACAGATGACTAGTATACATTGTGTGTCCTCTATTATTAGGAGTCCTTACTAGGGTCACCTTCTTATGTCCCAGGTAGTTTCCACTGCACTAGATTTCTACATCACTCCTCAACATGTTTTGTTTCTCCTGTACTCCTTCCTTCCATCTCTCCCTCCCTTACCTGATCCCTCTTATTTCTGTTCCCTCCTGACCCCAGACACCCTGCAAAATCCATTTTATTTCTTTTTCCCAGAGATATCCCTGTGTTTCTCTATAGAGCCTTCTTTGTTACTTAGCCTTTGTGAGTCTGTGAATTGTGGCACTGCTATCATTTACTTAAGCGTCAATGTCCAAGTATGAGTGAGTACATACATGCTTATCTTTCTGGGTCTGTTATGCCATGTTTGGTTGCCATACTCCGGAGGTCTGTTCTTTTCTTCAGGAAAACAGAAATAGTGGATATTGAGGAGAAAGGAGGTGGGTGCAAGGACTGGAAAGAAAGGACAGAAGGGAGGATGTTGTTGGGATATACTGTTTGAGAGGGAAATAAATCAAAAAGGAAAAAAGGGGGAAGGGAAAAATGCAGTGGCACCACTACAAGGGATTAGGGGGTGTGGTCTTGTTGGAGAAAGTGTGTCACTGGCTTTGAGGTTTCAGATGCTCAAGCTTGACTCAGTGGTATCACTCTTTCTGATGCCTGTGGACACCGCATATAGAACTTCCAAGTGCTCTTCCAGTAATTTTGTCTTTCTGTGTGCCACCATACTATTCCCACTATGATCACAATAAATTACTATTCTGAAAGTGTAAACAAGTCCAATGAAATGTTGTCGTTTATAAGAGTTGCTGTGGTCATGGTGTCTCTTCACAACAGTAGAACACTAACTAAGACACAATTCCTATGTTCTATGTTCTTATACTTCACATTATCACATTAGCTTATAGCCTTAAATTATCTGTTGAATGGATAAATTATGTTACAGATAAGAAAATGTGGCACAGAGTAAAGAAACCTGACCCAAGCATATTCAGATTGAGACTTTTTTGATTCTAAAATAGTGTTTGTAAAGCTATATTTTGAGTTTTCTTTAGAAGTGTGTGTGTGTGTGTGTGTGTGTGTGTGTGTGTGTGTGTGTGGTGTATGTGTGTGGTGAGAGAGAGAGAGAGAGAGAGAGAGAGAGAGAGAGAGAGAGAGAGAGAGAGAGAGAGAGAGAAAGAGAAAGAGAGAGAGAGAAATAGATTGACAGATTGATGATAGATAAATAAAAAGAGAGAAAAAATTTGTATATATACCACCTGTACAGGTAACTACAACAAAAAAGATGTCAGAGCCCCCCTGCTGTGTTTGTGAGCTGCCTGGCACTGGTGCTGGGAACCAAACTCAGATCCTTTGGCTGAACAGCCCTCTCTCTGAACCACAGAGTAGCCAGCTATCTGGCCCCAAGAATATAGGTTTATATGACTAAATCCATCTACTTTCAAGACCTAATAGGAAGGACAAGGGAAAATAAAATTTTATGCTTAAGAAATTTGAAGTATACTAGTGAAATAAAACTAAGTCATAAGATAAGGTGAAAACCCAAACATCATCATCCCATTTTGCAGACAAGCCATTCGAGCCTATCATTATATTCAATACTTTGAATTTGAGGTGAAATTCAAACCTGGGATGGAAAAACACTTGTCTTACATTCTCTCTAGCTATATAATCCATTTATCATCCAATTTCATTTTAAAGAAGGAAACTAGGTCCAAATGATATTCAATAACTGTTCTGAAATGAAAGGTTCATCAAACTTTGATAATATGACTTAGTACAATGATTTATGTCTGGTGTCTGAGGATGGGCTGTGACAACTGAAAGGCTTTCTCTCCTTTGAATCCTCATATTTTCTCTATCCTTGTCGGTTCTTGACTGTTACTCATTCTCCCCAATCATAAATATTTCCTGCCACTTTTATGATTATTGGTGGTTAGATAAGATGAATTCTGATACTAGTCAACTGTGGAAGAGATATTAAGTACATTAGCCAATTTCTCCCTTAATGCTTCATCCAATATGAATCAATATTGACTTAATAATTAACATGTTTAAACATTTTATGTATTTTCATGATGAGATGATCTATGATTATTTTATTAGGATGAAATATTTAGCTCCCTACCACCAATGGTAGACACTCCTACTTGGAGTTTTTTCTTTAGACTGGTCTAGAGTTTTCTTTCC
The DNA here is from genome assembly GCF_000001635.26 of Mus musculus. Classification (NCBI taxonomy): domain Eukaryota; kingdom Metazoa; phylum Chordata; class Mammalia; order Rodentia; family Muridae; genus Mus; species Mus musculus. The sequence continues at coordinate 69,067,933 of NC_000070.6, forward strand.
AAGTGCTAGGGACTGACTGCTTCTCACTGACTGAAACCCTGTGAAAGATTGCACATAAGTGAACTCATAGTGATATGATCACAAGATCTGCAAAGAGAAAAATGATAAATTGTGAATAATGAGCTTTTCTAGAAGCTTCTGGAATGGTGATACCAGCCTATACACTATTTAAACTCTGACTCACTCCTACTAAGTTGTCCCTTTAGTCTTCAACCCTGTTCTATGTTGGCTGAGGCAGCTTCCTCAATGCATGGACAATCCTGAGAATCAGAAGCATGGTTTAGAGTAGTAGTCCCTTATCTGAGATGAAGTCTTCTCCCCTAAGGAGGTATTTGACTACGTTGGTGATAATTTTGGTATTTTGTGAACTCAGGCTTTGGTCATTGACACCCAGTAGGCAAAGGTATTGCTCACCGTACTGCAGTGAACAAGGCAGTTGACTATAGCGTGTATTTATTGGGTTCACGGGTTATTAGTACAGATGTTGAGAAACTGCTTGACACTCAGGCATCACCATACTTGCTTCTCCAGTTCTGTGATTCATTTTTGAGTGAAGTTAGGAAATGTTTAGTATTTATTTTCTGCATCTTCAAACTGGGAATAAGCATCATAAAAGTGATGTACTCATGAAACTTTCTTAAAATTAAGTGAAAGGATTAATGTTAACAGCCCAATGTTTGACAGTATTATAGATGAAATATTTGGGTTTCCTGGGATAAATATGGTGAGACCCCCTCATTGTAGAGATAGAAGCTTTAAGAAGTGATTAACTTTTGAGAACTCTCAGGAGTATAATTCATGCCTAGAGATCTTGGTTGTCATTGTGATTAGATTTCAAATCACAATGGCAACAAAGGTGTGGCCATGCCTGTGGGGCATTGTCTAGAATATGTTAATTGAAGTGAGAAGACCCACACTGAAAGTAAGCTGTGCCCTTCCATGAGCTAAATTCTCAGATTGGATGAAAAAGAGAAAATGAGCTGAACAGGAGCACACACCACTCTCTGCTTCGTGGTTGTAAGAACCACGTGACTAGGTGGTTCATGGTCCTCTGTCATGCCTTCTCTAGCACAAAATAAACTATTTTTCTTTCAGATGTGTTTACTAGGTGCTTGCTTGTAACAATCAAAATTAGTCTATGAAATAACTAACTGATATAATGCCAAGATGAGAACACCATGCTGGAGCCATGTGGCCCACCGGTGCCCAGCATAGCGTGGGAACTTGCCTTTCTTTCATTTCTAATACTTCCTGCAACATTTCTCAAGGGGGTTCCAGAAAGTTATTGTGCCAACATTCTGCCATATACTAGTACATGAAGATAACCCAGCTGCAATTCAGCAGAGGGTCCTCAGTCAAACAGCTCTACAGGCACTATAGAGTTATGAGAAATCAATTTCTGCTGTTTGTAAGACATGCAGTTGACAATACTTTTTTAAAAATAGAACCCAGCACTGATGAAGACAGGTAAGGGCAACCACACTACACATGCAACTGGTAGTGTCAGATGGAAGGAAAGACTGATTATAAATGAGGACATCATGAATTTTTCAGTCAAATTAATGGAACTAGTAAATATCGTCCTGAGTGTGGTGACTCAGACTCAAAAGGACATGCATGGTATGTACTCACTGGTAAGTGGATATCAGTCAAAAGTTTCAGAATACCCATGATACAGGTCATGGACAGTAGGAAGCTTAACAAGAAGGAAGGCCCAAGTGTGGATATCTGAAACCAACTTAAACGCATAACAAAATAATTATGGGAGGTAGAGGAAAGGAGGAATTGGTTGGGGGAGAGCAAGAAGGGGAAAAGAGGGGCAGGATCAGGTATGGGGAGAGACAGAAGGGATGCCCAGAAGACCATGAAAATGAATCAAAATATAGAGCAGTAAGGGTTAAAGGGCAAGAGGAACCTCTAGAAAGTCCCAGAGACCTGGAATGTTAGAGGTTACCAAGACACAATGGGAATGACATTAACCAAAATGACCAATAGTGGGGAGATGGAGCCAGAAGAGACCACTTTAGTAGATGGACATGGCCCCCAGTTGAGGCAGGGAATTATACACCCATCTTCAAAATTTTAACTCAGAATTATCCCTTTCTAAAGGAAATACAGTGTTGAAAATGGAGCAGAGATTGAAAGAAAGGCTATCCAGTGAATGACTCAACGTGGGACCCATCCCATGCTCACATACCAAATTGTGACACTATTACTGAGGCCATATTGTTTGTGCATACAGGTGCCTAGCATGTCTGTCCTCTGAGGGGCTCTACCAGCAGCTGCCTGAGACAAATGCAGACACATACAAGCAACCACTGAATTGAGGTCGAGGACCAATATGGAAGAGTTAGAGGAAGGAATGAAGGAGCTGAAGGAGATTGCATCCCCATAGGAAGAACAACAGTGTCAACTAACCCAGACCATCAGAGCTCACAGAGAATAAACCCAAAACTAAGGAGCATACATGGCCCCAGGAACATGTGTAGCAGAGGACTGTGTTGCATGACCTCAGTAGGAGAGGATAAGATTTGTCCTGTGGAAACTTTATGCTCAGGGGAAGAGAGATGGTGGTGGTGGTGAGGTGGGGGTGGGTGAGCAGGTTGGGAAGCACCCTCTCAGAAGCTGGGGGATTGTTGAAGACCTTAGGGAGGGGAGACTGGGAACAGGGTGACTTTTGTAATATAAATAAATACAATAGTTTAATGTTTTTAAAAAGAAGTATATTTTATTATATAGTTATATTAATAACCTATTAATAGGCTATAGTTATATTAATCTGGTCTAAACTCAGATTACAAACATGAGTGATTCCAATCAAAACAATAAAATAAAATCTATCGGAAAACATCTAAGATTGTCATCTAACAGATACTATATGCAATTAGGTTGTTGTTTAAGTCACTGTGATTAGACTTATTTATGATATGACAAAGGGTAACTTATACAGTAAACTATCTTAATACTGCATACCCTGAAGGCATTACCTGAAGAGATTATAGAGAATTCTACAGTATATATGTATATGCCTAATGTGAAGACAAAGCAAGAAAGATTGCTATGAAACAGTATCTAAGTTGCTAATCCCCTTCAAAAATCCATTTTGTATTTTTCTTTTTGTTATGGTGATGAGCGGCCAATACCATCTACCACTGTGCATCATGAAATATCCTTTCCTGACATTAGCAATCTCATTCTATGTTAGGCCCTTTTTGTGAAAATTTCATTGGAACTTCAAAATACTGTATCTACACCTATCCATAAAATGTGAAGAATGTAGAAGATACTTTTATTATGCATTAGAAGTAGATCAAGAAGATATCTCTACCAATAAAAATGAGTTAAGAGTATTTCTGTTTTACAGGAGAAAAATAACAAATTACAAGGAGGTGAAATATTATCTCTGATGACCTATTCTTTGCAAAATTTGACCTTATTAGTATAACTTTCAGCACTGGGATGTTGTTATTCATCTTCACACCAACAATTTATTTAAATATTAAAATATTATGTTCTTTCTGACCGAGGGACCTAAAACATCCAGTGTATAATATACCACAGCAAGTATGCCAGTTTTTCTATGTATTATCAAGAATATATATATATATATATATATATATATATATATATATATATATATATATACAGCAATCAGCATACATTTCTTCATTGAACTCTTCCTACTTTTTGTGGACTCTAGAAGATAAGCACATGTGGGCTTTCTGTATTTTACCTTATTATGTTACCCATATTCCTAGATTTGAAGCAATCAATATTTAGTAAAGTTAGATAAAATAACTAAAGATCCTTCTTTTTACCTTCCCTTCCTTCTTTTCTTCCTTCTTTCCTTTCTTTTTTTATTCATTTTTTGACTGCTTTTGGTTTGGCTTGGGTTTCTTTTTTTAAATATGTTCTTATAAAACAGAGGCTAATCAAACTCAAGCGAAGCTGACCTTGAGTTCATGCCCCTCCTCCTTACGCCCCTTGCTAAATGTATATGCATACATTCCCAAGCCCATATGTATAAGCCCACATTCCCATGCCCATATGTATACGCCCACATTCCCATGCCCATATGTATACGCCCACATTCCCATGCCCATATGTATATGCCCACATTCCCATGCCCATATGTATATGCCCACATTCCCATGCCCATATGTATATGCCCACATTCTTATGCCTGTATGTATACGCCCACATTCCCATGCCCATATGTATATGCCCACATTCCCATGCCCATATGTATACGCCCACATTCTCATGCCTGTATGTATACGCCCACATTCCCATGCCCATCTTCCTTTTCACATTTGGTCACTTAAGAAAGTTTTGGCTTTCATTATGGCAAACATTATTCTTAGACCTAAGAATGAGACAGAGTAGTGGGTGTTCATTATCATACAGAAAGATAGATAAAACAATTAATCAAATAAGTAAATGATTCTATGTAAGGGGAGAATTGATGTTAATGAAGAGGGATTTAAGGAGAGCTACACAGAGAGGTGGAGAGGGACAGAGGGAAGAAATGACTATGTTTGTTGACACATCTGTATGTGACAGCTGAGCAAGACATAAAAGCAGGGGACCATTACACATGGTCATATTAACCAGAGGGAATGGCTCTTGTAAGAGTTTTTAGCAAAACAAGAACTCAGTGGGGCCTAGAAACAGAAAGAAAACATACTAAGCTCAAATGAGTCATGGAAGGAGAGACTGCCATCCCTGATGGAGATTCAAAGAAGTTCAAGTCGCACAAGTTAAGGGAGCAGAGAATGGAATATGGAGTGTAAAAAGTAAATTAAAAATAAGATAAAATTTAAAAAACGAAAACAAACAAACAAAAAAAGAAAGCCATGTCAGTCATTTATGCTGCACAAGACAGGAAAGCAATGATAAGAAATAGTTTTTTGAGTATCAGAATAACATGTATGGTTCATATTCTCTAAAAATTCTTTAAATAACTTGTTTGGGGTACTGGTAAAGAATAGACTGAGGAAGCAGGACTGATAACAGGGAGACAGTGGGCAGGCTATAGCTGTTGTCCTAGAGACATGATGCAAACAGCAGAAGTCGTGAGGAATATTCACATCCTTGATATATTTTGAAGTGTAGTCAGTGGGATTTGAGAAGCATTGAATGTGGCATGTGAGAACAAGACAAGAAACTTCAGTATGACTGAGGTGCTAGTCTTGAAACTAGAAGCTCAGAGCTACTGTTTAGCACATAGAGAAGGTCTCCTAGGACTTAGACATCTAGGGAAACTTTACTTAGTTGATTATTATGTTTTTGTGATAACTGAGATTATTTAGAGAAGAAAGCAAGTGTGATTCAGAGAATCTAGGATGACTTTCACATTGCCAAAGCAAATGGCACAAAGAGCCAAAAAGTTAGAGGTTGAATCTAAAAAGAAGAAAACATAATTTCGTAGTAATGAGAGAGAAAATAAGGTGTGTGTGCCCAAATTCTGGAAGGCAGGTAGTAGAGATGGGCTGGGGACATTTTTACTTATCTTTTAAGAAATTTAATTAAAAAAAAATAGAAAGAAAAGTGGAACTTAGAAAGTAACCAGTGGATACTGGAGGAAAACATGCCATAGCCATTCATGATAAGTTTGATATAGAAAAATCCTGTAAAATTAAAACTCAGGTTCATTGGTGTCCTGCATTAGCAAACCACCTTAAATGGCCTCCAGATTACCCAGCAAGTTATAAACATGTGAGTCCAGCTTGACTTGACATAAGAAAATGAAAAAAAATTTAAATTATAATATAATTGTAATATTTCTCTATTTCCTTTCCTCTGTTCAAAAGTTCCCACATATCTTTCTGTCTCTCTGTCAAATTAATAGCTTCTTTTTCCATTAATTCTCATTGCAGAGTGCTTAACACTTCGTGTAGCCCAAGACAATGGAGTGTGTTATTTGCCAAACCAAATTTCTAGAAAACTGTGAGACAAGTAATGCACATCTTCCCTAAATTTTTTAACATCGATCCTGTAAGCTAGTAAACTTTAGGTCACATAAGTGCAGGGGCAGGGAAGGATAGGAATTTGACTGGTTTGAAGTAGTTGAATCTAATTCTAGTCTGTTCCTTTGAGATAGGAAGACACATGTGTTTGCTTTGGGTCTTCAAATGGGAAGACAGACCTTTAATCTAGGCCATACCTTCTCCTAGAGGTCTATGTAAGGACATAGAAGAAGGAAACTTCTGATTTTTAATGGCTTGCCTTTGCCTTTGTAGCCCAGTTATTTCTTCACTGGCAATGGAGACCACTTCCTTTGGACTCCAACATAGACTAAAGACCAGCAAAGACATCCTGCATTGTGGATTGAGCAGCTACAAGATCTTTGACTTTCTGTTCACAGACAGCTATTTTTAGATTTGCTGGACTGCAATATGTAGCCCTTCCAAGGAGAGAGAGGTTTAGTCAATACGTTCTGTTACTCAGAAAACTGAATAATACATGGTATATACCATAGCCCCCACCCCCCAGAATGATGGTATGTATGGAAATTTTCTACAACATTCCTAGCTTTCTCAACTATTTATATTTTCTTAGTTTTAATATCTAACCTCTTATGTTTTTTACTCATTTTGCTTCCAGTTCTTTTTGATGAAGTGGAAGAAATAGCTGTAACCCCTAATTTAACACATCCCTGAGAGGGGGAGACATATACCATGGAATCACTGTGATGAGAATGTTGAAATAACGCTGAACATTCCAGTTGAGGTTAGATTAGCATAGGACCCTTGCTTTCTGGATAAGTATAGCATTTGCTACTGAAGCATGGGCATCAGTGCTGGAATTGGAGCCTCAACATAATCCCAGCATTGGGAGGTTGAAGACAGAGAGATCTTTGAAACTTTCTAGCCAGCCAGTGAAGCAAGAACAATGAGCTTTCAGTTCAGAGAGAGACCACATCTCAAGGCAATGAGGCAAAGAGCAATATAGGAGAACATTGCACATAAATTCACATCCTCATGAGCACGCATTACAATACATGCTCATCTCCACCCACCCCGACACTCAAAGAGCAACTACTCTCACTTGTATTTTCTTTAAATTTCCTTTCTTCACTCCATGACATATAAATCACAGCAAATTATATCACCTCATGGGAAGCTGAGATTCCCAATGGCTTTCTTAACTCTCAATCTTTTTTCAGAGAACCCTGTAAAACATCACACTCAGAACTTCTTTGCTCAAATGAAAAATTTTAGACTCAGAAAAAAAAAGATATATCTAAAAATCATGATTCTTTTGGTGTTACTGAAGAATGAAGGAAAGTTTCAGAAAGGTTGCATATGCTGTCTCAAACTTTGGAGGAGCTAAGTGAACATGAAACAGAATTCACAGTTCCCCAGCCAGACTCCTCACCCCTAAAATGACATTTGCAAACAGCATTAGAAAAATCACTTATTTTTGATTATCTAATGTTTAAACTTTCTTTAAAGGTTGTATTCTAAAAAGGTTGAGTTCATAGAGAGGCAGTGACTCAGAGCAGACTTTAGGACTATTTAAAGCTACCCTGTGACTTTCAGTTCTAAACCACAAAAGAGAGTGGTGAAACCAGGCAGAATGGTCTACAGTGGACATAAATGGATGGTGCTATCCCCCTCTTACTCTACGATGCATCCCCACCTCCTACTTTCCCTGTGACTCCAAGGTTCTACTCTCCGTCTGCAACATCTCAGAAGCTGTATTTCTCTCAGAAAGCATCCCATCTCTAAGATGTCTCGCTTTCTTACATTACTCCTGTCTTCCTTCCAGTCTAAAACCTCCTCTGTGCTGCATCAGCTACCTCTAACAAACCATGGGGCACAAGAAAGGATGCACTGGAGATGCTGGAGACTCCATGGCCACATCATGTCAAGCTCTCCCTGCAGACTTTTTACACGTTGAATAGGGATGGGCATTGCTGTTCTTCTATCCACCCTCTTTACTGGAGGGTTGAACGACAGAGTCTATGCTGCTCACAAGGGTACACTAGAACTGCACACAGGAAGTACGTTTTTTTTGCCTTCCCTCAGGCTATCAAGCCTCTTCTCTGGACTTCAATGCTTCATTCTAAGTTATAGTGTCATGACTCATGATTAATTTTTCTTCCTTCCTTTCTTTCTTCCTTCCTTCCTTCCTTCCTTCCTTCCTTCCTTCCTTCCTTCCTTTCTTTCTTTCTTTCTTTCTTTCTTTCTTTCTTTCTTTCTTTCTTTCTTTCTTTTTTGTTTGAAGTTTTTTGTTGTTGTTTTATTAGATATTTTCTTTATTTATATTTCAAATGCTATCCCAAAAGTCCCCTATATCATCCCCCCACTCTGCTCCCCTACCCACCCACTCCCACTTCTTGGCCCTGGTGTTCCCCTATACTGAGGTATATAAAGTTTGCAAGATCTAGGGGCCTCTCTTCCCAATGATGGCCTACCAGGCCATCTTCTGCTACATATGCAGCTAGAAACATGAACTCAGGAGGTACTGGTTAGTTCATATTGTTGCTCCACCTATAGGGTTACAGACCCCTTCAGCTCCTTGGGTACTTTCTCTAGCTCCTCCATTGGAGGCCCTGTGTTCCATCCTATAGATGACTGTGAGTATCCACTTCTGTATTTGCCAGGTACTGGCATAGCCTCACACTAGACAGCTATATCAGGGTCCTTTCAGCAAAATCTTGCTGGCATATGCAATACTGTCTGAGTTTGGTGGCTGATTATGGGATGGATCCCTGGGTGGTGTAGTCTCTGGATGGTCCATCGTTTCATCTTAGCTCCAAATGTTTTCTCTGTAACTCCTTCCATGAGTATTTTGTTTCCTATTCTAAGGAGGAATGAAATATCCACACGGTGGTCTTCCTTCTTCTTGATTTTCTTCTGTTTTGCAAATTGTATCTTGGGAATTCTAATTTTCTGGGCTAATATCTACTTTTCAGTGAGTGCATATCAACTGACTTCTTCTGTTATTGGGTTACCTCACTAAGAATGATATCCTCCAGCATTTGTCCAAGAATTTCATAAATTCATTGTTTTTAATAGCTGAGTTGTATTCCATTGTGTAAATGTACCACATTTTCTGTATCCGTTCCTCTCTTGAGGGACATCTGGGTTCTTTCCAGCTTCTGGCTATTATAAATAAGGCTGCTATGAACATAGTGGAGCATGTGTCCTTATTTCCAGTTGGAACATCTTCTTGGTGGAAGATCCAGCAATACCTCTCCTGGGCATATACCCAGAAGATGTTCCAACTGGTAATAAGGACACATGATTAATTTTTCAAATATCATCTTTCTGCTGTAATGAAGATCTTCTTAGCAATATCTATTCACTGAGCTTACTAAGCTCTGTGTCTTTCACTTAAACATATTAAATACACAATGGCAAACTGTTGCATTGCGTATCTGTTAAAACAATGTACTTGAGAGAAACAATATTTTAAGGAAATGTGTCTAGTACGCCCACCTCTGGGATGCTTTTCCTATTCGTATGGGGCCAAGAAACCATGAGTGGGACCCTTCTAACCTATCATCAGATAAGGTCGTGGGTTGTGGGATATGCTCCAAAGTGATAGTGTAGGCTTTGACTTTGTGTTATGCTGCCTCATGACAGATTATAATTACAGAAGTTTGTACAGGAAAACCACTTACATCTTGATGGAAGGAGATACAGGGAAAGAGGAAGGGACCAGTCTTTCTCCTTTTAGAACAAACCCTATAATGAGTACTAACCAGGCTTTCATAAGAAATTGTCCTAATCCATTTTGAGAACCATCCTTAACCTTAATTTTTTAAAGCAATGTCATGCATGATATCTTCTCCCCAGGGTTCACAGTATCTCTCAGAACGACTTTTTTGGAACCAAGCCTCTAGCACATGTTTCTTTGTGGGACACCTAAGGCATATCAAACCATGCAGAAATTGAACTGTAATACATATTGATATTTATTATAAATCATTTCTAAATGATACCACAAGGATAGATATAGTAGATTGTAATCATGGAATTATAAAGGGAGAAGGGAATGAACATTATACTGCTTAAACATTAATGTCTAAAAAAGTTCAGCAAATGATGGGCACTGCTCGCTGCCAGTAGCACTTCCATTAATCAAACTGCCCACATGACCATATTATAGAACTCCTTTCTCAACATTTTAGTCACCCCCCTCTCAATTTCAGCTCAGGTCTTACAATTTTGCAAAAAATAAATTACCTGCCACCGCAGCATATAATTTTCAAAACTACCTGTTCACTACTGCAAAGCAGTAATGCCCAGCTCCCAAAGGAGCCATCAGCCCTTCTCTCCTCCCCTCCTTCCCAGCTTCATTGTGTTGGAAAGAACAAATGCACTTGGATTCGAGCGGCACATTGCCTTACTGCCTGCTCCAAATAATTGCTATTTGAATATGTGTGTGCGATTCTTTTCTTTCTCCCTTTTTATGCATTTTTAGATTGTCTTGCCCAGACACATGTTTTCATTCAATTGCTAATGACAGAACTTGGAATAATTACATTTCCACATACCGCATCTAAACAAATTGCTTCCCACACCTCTAACACCACTCCCTTCATCTGACCCGAATTACTGTGATAATTAAAAATACAATTGCAAACAAAACGGAGGGGTTGGAATTAAGAGGGTTGCTTTTGAAACACTGTTCTACAATCAGGCCAATGACTTCATTTTGTCTCGACAATAATTGATTCAAATGTTATATATGGATGGTTAGAGTAACACTTGGTACACTGGGGGAGGCTTAGAGCAGTGGTAATGGGCCAAAATGTTTCTGTAAACACAGATACTCTTTCTCTTTATCTGCCCCCCTAGTACTTGTTTCAGGGCCTCAAATATTTCAGGATGGTTTCCAGCTTTTACGTAGATGAAGATGATCCTGATCCTCTGAATCTCCTGCTTCCACCTTACTTCTGAGTGCTAGAATTATATGGCATCTTCCCATACCTGGCATATAACATGCTGGATATTCAACTCAAGAATTTCAGCATAATATGCAACCGAAGTATACTCCTGCCTCCTAAACTCTAATATATTCTATGTGAATATTTTCTTGGTATTATGCTATATATTTTATAATACACTTTACAGCCTCAACTTTCTTTATTCAATATTCCTTTTCCAATTTTAAAGTTATAATGAAGCTTATCCAAAAGTATTTCACCATCTAGTAAACACTTGTGTGCTTTTTCTATTTCCATAATTTATTAATGAGCATTGCATCCCAGTCTTGGTCCCCCTTTCTCCTCTATTCCCAGTACTGCTCGTATGAATCCCTTTCCCCATTACTCCACTCACCTTCTTCTCAGAGAAGGGGAAGACCACCTTCTTTAGCACTCCACCCTGGGACATCTAATTTCTGCAAGACTAAGCACATCTCCTTCCACTGAGGACAAATGTAGCAGTCCAGGTAGGGGGAAGGGATCCATGCCAGACAACAGAGGCAGAAACAGTCAATTGTTAGGGAAGCCACATGAAAGCCAAGTTGCACAACTGCTAAAAATGTGTAAGGGGCTTAACTCTAGTCCCGACATGGTCTTTTGTTTACCGTTCTGTCTCTGTGATCTCCCTTGGGCCCAGGTTAGTTGACTCTATAGGTGTTCTTGCAGTGTCTTTGACCCTACTGATTTACTCAATTTTATCCCCTTCCTTTCCACAAGACTTCCTGAGCTCTTTGTAATGTTTGGCTATAGGTCTCTGTTTCCATCTGATCCTGGATGAAATCTCTTAGGAGACTGTTATGCTGTGTTCCTGTCCTTAAGCATAGAAGAATATCATTAACAGTATCACGGGTTGTCTTTCTCCCATGGGATGGGTATCAAGTTGAGCCAGTCATTGCTTGGCAGATCTCGCAATTTTTGCTCCATTTTTATAAAAACACATCTTGTAGGCAGGATAAATTTTGCAATGAAAGTCTTGAGCAGTCCACCTATGTGTTTTTTAAATTAATCATATTTATGACTCAAGACAACTATTTTAGAGTACTATTATTCTTTACTCAACAAATAAGAAATGTGCTTAGAGACTCCAGGTTGTGATTCTTGACTTTAAACAATCTATTTTCAACACCCTCTGTAAAAGTCTCCACATGTATATTCTGCTGTTTTTCTCTGTGTGCTGAATCAAAATGGGTAGGTGAGACTAAAGCAGCTTAGAAGAGGGAGTTTTAATTCTTAGAAAGTTTTTCTTCCTGCAGTTCTAACATAATTTAGATTATTCTAATGGTCATTGGTATTCTCTACAGGTATTTAGATATTTCCAGATTGCTACCAACCTACTTCTCTCAACACTTTCCTTCTCCAAACTAAGAACCAGATCCAACCTTCCAAACACTCTATCTAATTTATAACCTTTGTCTTATCTGGCCTCACCTACATTTATTATCTTCGGGACTATACCAAGATTGGACTCAAAGTTACAGGTCTGGTTGGACCATAGTTAACTTCAGCAGCATCACTGTGATTGTTCTACCAAGCATGAACTCATATGTACGTCAGCTGATGATATATTAGCAATTTTTGCTACAGTTAGAGCTCTTTGTTGACTTATATCACTGCTACTCTTCCATAGACGTGTAGCCTCAGATGTGCATTTTTCTCACAAGCCATATTACTTTCATCTAGTATTGAGAGAACTGGAGTTAGGACCTAACAGAACACATATTACTGGCCCACATCAATTCTTCCTTTCTAGATTAGACTCAGTGTTCTCAACTGCCAAGTAGTTGTTAGATCTGGTTGTTATTCTGAGTCTTGTTTTTTATTCTGTACTTTTCTACTCCTGTGGAATGCTTAATCAAGAAATCTTCCATATATTCATACAGTTACATAACACACTGCAGATTAAAATTTATATATAACATAATTAAACCCTGATTATCTTTTTATGAATTTTTTTTTAGAAATCACTACCAGGTATAAAGTTAAAAAAGTTTAAATCATAAAAGAACATGATAAGTGCTCACCAAATATCTTTTGTAGAAATGTAACTAACAGATTTGTTGGCTGTACTGACTGGTTTTGTGTGTCAACTTGACACAAGCTGGAGTTATCACAGAGGAAAGAGCCTTGCTTGATGAAATGCCTCCATGAGATCCAGCTATAAGGCATTTTCTCAATTAGTGATCAAGGGGGAGGGCCCAGCCCATTGTAGATGGTGCCATCCCTGGGCTGGTATTCCTGGGTTCTGTAAGAAAGAATGCTGAACAAGTCAGAGGAAGCAAGCCACTAAGCAGAACCCTCCATAGACTCTGCATTAGCTCCTGCCTCCAAGTTCCTGCACTGTTTGAGTTCCTGACTTCCTTTGGTAAGGAACAGAAATGTGGAAGTTTAAGATGATTAAACCCCTTCCTACACAACTTGCTTCTTTATCATAATGATTTGTGCAGGAATACAAACCCTGTCTGATATTGGCTAAGACTGATTTGTTTTAAATTCCAAGAAAATATATGGAGAATAAAAAGAGAAGTGTTCATTCAATGGCCGATGAGATAGAACAATAATGTTTAAGGACTAAGTAAATCCTAAATTTAGAAGTTAAAAGTGGATAAAAAATGAGATTAAATGGTCTCAAATATGGTGCATCTTTAGCATCTTCCACATGAATATAGCTACCGTTGCTGATAAGCCTTCATAGCTCTCTCACCATGTGTTTATGAACAGTAGGCTTAAGGAAAATATTTGCTACACACAAACACACACACACACACACACACACACACACACATACACACACACACACACATACAATGCAGACTGTCTACTCCAAATCATTGAGCTATGGTCATGTTCTCAGCATAAAAAATAAAACAGAAAAAAATGTACAGATCAGACTGATCAGTCTAAATTGTATGCTCAGTGAATAGGAATATAAAAATGGCTATTTGGCATATCATTGCTATCAATTTGAACATGGCTGTGCAAACACTTAGAGTTATTTGCCAGTAACCTAGAACACATTTCAAAGCAGTAGCTACTGTTAATCTACAATTAATAACAAGAAGATCCTATGAGATCAAGACTCAAAGTACCATGCTACAAAGGCCAGTAAAAGAAGTGCTGTGGGGATGAATCCTCTTGTGTTTTCTAAGAACCCCTTCTGGGTTTTCTATGTTTAATGTTTTCAGCCTCCTTGCTATGTTTCCTCTGTCATAGCTACCAGTTCTAATATTGTACTAGTATTGTTCACATTTGCTATTTTATTTATTTACACTTCAAGTGTTATCCACTCCCCTAATTCCCGCTGAAACCACCTATCCCATCCTCCCTCACCCTGCTTTTTTGAAGGTGTTCCCTCACCCACTTATCCACATCAAAATACCTGCCCCGGCATTCCCCTACTCTGGGCAATTGAGTCTTCACAGGACCAAGGGCCTCTCTTCCCATTGATGCCCAATAAGGCCATCTTCTGCTACATACTCAGCTGCAGCCATGGGTCTGTCCATGTGTACTGTTTGATTGGTGGTTTAGTCCCTGGAAGCTTTGGGGTGTCTGGTTGGTTGATATGGGCTGCAAACGCCTTCAACTCCATCAGTCCTTTCTCTAACTCCTCCACTGGGGACCCTGTGCTCAGTCCAATGGTTGGCTGTGACCATCATTCTCTGTATTTGGCAGGCTCTGGCAGAGCCTCTCAGAAGATAGCTATATCAGACTCCTGTCAGCAAGCACTTCTTGGCATCTGGGTTTGATGTCTGTATGTAGGATGGACCCCCCCCCCCACCAGGTGGGAGGAACAGTCTCTGGATGGTCTTTCCTTCAGTATGTGCTCCACAAATTGTCTCCATATTTCCTCCCTTGAGTATTTTGTTCCCTCTTCTAAGAACTGAAGCATCCACACTTTGTTCTTCCTTCTTGAACTTCATTTGGTCTGTACAGAGCTAAACAAAGAATTCTCAACTGAGGAATGCCAAATGGCTGAGAAGCATCTAAAGAAATGTTCAACATCCTTAGTCATCAGGGAAATGCAAATCAAAACAACCCTGAGATTCTACTTCACACCAGTCAGAATGGCAAAGATCAAAAATTCAGGTGACAACAGATTGTGGCGAGGATGTGGAGAAAGGGGAACACTCTTCCATTGTTTGTTGCAAGCTGGTACAACCACTCTGGAAATCAGTATCGCAGTTCCTCAGAAAATAGACATAGTGCTACCTGAGGACCAAGCTATACCACTCCTGGGCACATATCCAAAAGATACCCCAATGTATAACAAGAACACATGTTCTACTATATTCATAGCAATCTTATTTATAATAGCCAGAAGCTGGAAAGAACACAGATATCCTTCAACAGAGGAATGGATACAGAAAATGGGGTACATTTACACAATGGAATACTACTCAGCAATTAAAAACAATGGCTTCATGAAATTCCTAGGCAAATGGATAGAATTAGAAAATATCATCCTGAGAGAGGTAACCTAGTCACAGACGAATACACATGCTATGTACTCACTGATAAGTGGATATTAGCCCAAAAGCTCAGAATACCCAAGATACAATTCACATTTTCTAATTTTTGACTAAAAAGTTGATATTTATTTCATCAAACCCATGGCCTTGAATCACTGTTGACTGTGTACTCCTCCTACTTTCTGTCAACTTACATAAGTCACTTATAACATCCTACCTCATTGTCTTTCCTGAATCACCTTACTTTCTCTTTGCTTCTTGGGATGCTAAGGCTTAAGGCTGATGTACACTTTACAGAAATTATACTGGAAATGCAGGAGATTTCCAAGATAAGTCAAAGTTTGGGTGGAAATGGGTTGTATTCCTGACTATGAATTAAATACCAGAAAGGAGGACTCAAAGTCTGGACAATGACACCAGGCAATCTACAAAAAGGAAGTGATATGCTTCCAGGGGGGGTGATACTGCTAAGGATCTTCAGATTATTCTTTAGGGATTTTTGGAAGAATACTTAATGCTTTGCATTTTTCTAGCAACTGATTGTACATCACTTATCCAGGAGTTTCCTGTCAATTCTGAAACAAATACCAGTGACTAAATGAATAGATGACATACTGACATCTTACTAGCTTAGTTACCAACCCATCTTGGTGAAACAACTGACCTTGTAATTTAGTCTCTTAGTGCATAGCATTCTAACAGTGAGTTTCTGGGCATCATAGCCACTAAGATCCCTTTAAAGCATGAAGACTGCATCTGTCTTCCTGAAACATTCAGAGTCTATGTCCCTACTGGGTCAATGGATTCTTCTCTTTCTCTAATTATGGGGCGGGGGTGGGGGGGTGGTGGTATTGGGAGGACAACTTATAAAAAAAAGTTTCTATTTTCATACTAGAGACATGCACTCTCTTTCTCAGGGTCTTTAATCTTCTAACATTTATCCCTTCAGTTGTATCCCTAATGCACTCTTATCCCAAGATGTTTGTCTATTAAATTAAGAGTTTTGCAGAAGTGGGGAGCAATTTTTAATGGCTGTAAATCACCTGGAAGAATAAACTTCTCTCTGCTCCCACCTCTGCTGCACCAAATTGCACTAAGACTGCCACCACCTTCCCTCGGGCCTTGCTCACAGAGATAGACAGCTCCTCAGTGCATGGAACCTGGACAGACTTGTCTATTCATCAACCCACCCCTGTCTCTGGAGCCAGCTTGTCCTGAGGGTTGACAGTGAAGAATTTACATAAGTCCTTGATTAACCCTAAAGAACTCCAAGAGCAACTTACCTCTCTGGTTCTCCCTCCCTTTCTGCCTTAGTGCTTTTGTGAATATACATTTTGCTTGCTGCTTCTATTTTGATGAGTAACCCTTGATTAGAGTCATGTCTCTGACTGAAGTTCTAATCAGTAAGAGAAAAAAAAACATTTCTGTTACTGTTTTTATGAACCAGATAAAATATTGCATCTTCTACTATTTATGTTCTCATATTTTACTGGTAGATTATAAAATATCATTATTCTCACATTTATGATAAAGGAGATTATATTCAAATATTTGTCAAACTGTGCTAACAATTTTATAATTTAGCAACTGACCTGGGTATTTATATTGGAAACTTTATATTGGAAATGATCTGATACCAAGGCTGAGACATGTTCATTACTTCATGGGTGTGTTTCACATGGCTATCACTTGTTACAGAGTGCATCCGACTACTGTTAATTGGTGACATTACCAAATTGACATAGACTACCTGAGCCATATTCACAGGTTATTTTAAAAGTATTCACCGGCAAAATAGATAATCTAAAATATCATCAACACAATTTTTGTCCTATCTCTATAATTTCCTTTCTTCTGCATTCCACGGCAAGGTCTCTAAGTCTTCCTCCAACTTCTGACTGCTTATTTCGTCCCACAATTTAGCTTCCTATGATCACATACATGCCTCACAATGTCTACAAGATGGCAAAGCAACCCTTCAATAATGAAACACTGGGGTAATAACAGCAGCCATGCTCTTCCTATACCTATCTCAAAAAAACATAGTGACCTTACTCTACCCATAGAAAGCTGCTTTCCTAGATCTGCTTAAGTTACTACATTTTAAGAAAATGTTAAAGCCCTCAGTGTTCTTCTTTTCTCCCCCTCATGATGGAGTTTATCCAGAATCCCAAGAGCTTTCACTGCTAAAAATGACACAAAGATATTCATATGTGTGTGTATATACACATATAATATATATATTTATACATATATAATATAAAATATTATATGTTAATATGACATATAAAATACTATATATTAATGCATATATAATTATATGTTAATACGACAGGACCCAATATCTGAAGGTTAAAGATTCTAGATCTCTCAATTTTCATTGGTAATATAGATCAGACCCAATATACTCTACAGGGAATTTCTATATATTAAATGGGCCTATTAGCAACTACGGTGACTCATTATGTGTTAACTTTGCTAGATACTCAGAAGACAAAAATAAAGTAGACACGGGAGGTGGTTGGATCGAGTGAACTGGGAGAGAGGTTGAAAAGAGGAAAGGGGATGCGGAGAAGATATAAGGAAAGGGCTGGGAGAAGTCTAGAAGAGAGTGTAAAATCAACGGGGTGTATCTCTGGGACTTTCTTGAGACCTGGGACAGGGGAGGACCAGGGCATCTTTGACTGTGAACCTAGCTGTGACTCCTAGTAGTAGGGAATATGGATACTGAAGAGGACATCTTTTGTAGCCAAGCAGAGCTTCCAGTGGAAGAAGAGGGGGCGACAACTCATCCGCAAAACCTTCACCTCAATTTTTTTCCCTAAAAGATGCACAAAAATAAAGATGGAACAGAGGTTGAGGGAGTGACCTGACCCAACTTGAGACTCATCACATGTGAGAGAGTCAAATCTTGGCACTATTAATGATAATCTACTCTTTTCATAGATAGGAGCCTAGCATGCCTGTCTCCCAAGAGTTACACTAGCTCTGATGGAAACCATCGCAGAGACCTACAGTCAAACATCAAGCAGGATTCAGGGAGTCCTTTGGAAAAGTGGGGTACAGGATTGAGATCAGGAGAGGTCAAGGACACCACAAGAAGACCTATAGAGAGAGTCAACTAACCGGGACTCATTGCTGCTCACAGAAACTGAATCACAAATCAAAGTGCCTGCAGGGGTTGAGCCTATGCCCCCTACACATTTGTAGTAGATGTGCAACTTTGTCTTCAACTGAGTCCTAGAACAACTAGAGCAGGGTCTGTCTCTGAATATGTTGCCTGCCATTGGAACCCCTTTCCGGAACTGGGCTGCCTGGTTGGGTCTCAGTGGGAAAAGGTGCACCAAGTCTGGCTTCGACGTGATGTCCCAGGGTGGGAAAGTACCAAAAGGGGGCTTCTCCTTCTCTGAGGAAAAGGGGAGGACAGCAGGAGGAGAGATTTGTGAGGGTGGGACTGGTAGGAGAAGATGACTGGGAGCTGTGACTGGTGTGTAAAGTGAATAAATATAAATAAATAAATGGGAAAAAGGGGAATTTTTCATCCTTCATATTTCTAATTAGTTTACACCAGAAGGGCATTCTTTGGTGAGTTTGGGAAGGTGAACAAACACCAATTTAATAGCTCATACACAATGCTGTAGTTCTGCTAACTAACCTTATTGGCTTGATGCAGCATGTTGGCTTATGCTCTAACTGAATTCTCCATTTATGGACCCAATTCATATTTATTTCTGAGACAAAAAAAAAATCATGATTGCTGGTACAGGCTGTCAGTGTAGGAGAAACAAAAACTAAGGATGAGTCAGCTCATTCTTAAAATCACAGCTTATACCTGTGCACTGCAATCACCAACTTTACATATGTCTTTTGTTTCTGATTTTCAGACTTTTGAGCTTTGAGCTTCTGTGGGCAGAGGCCTTACAGAAATATATAGCCAGCTTTAACAAATAAAATCAAAGATTAATAACAGATAAGATATATGCATATCTTTGTCCCATATATGAAATGAGCATTACTGTGTGCATACATGTGTATACCTAGTAGTTTTGCTTCCCTGACTTGGTTGAGACAAAGCCAATATAAAGCATAACTTGTTAGTAGCATAAAATAATAACCACTTATATTTAAGTCATGAATAATGACTCTGTCCCTGACTTAGGTTCAATGTTGAATCTAAGAACAGTAGTCACTTGAAGATTACTCAGGTGAATACAGATGTTCAAGAGGAAACACCCCACAGGGGAGACATTTCAAGCCATTGGCTGTAGCATATGTATAAATGATCCCATAGCCAAAAGAAATCACACGGCCAAAGTTCACCTTGCCAAGGGGCAGAGAAGTATACTTGAGTTATATGATGGGAATGTTTTCAAATCCATGTGGGAACAAGTGTGGTTGCAGAATGAGGAGTTGCAACTACATTTAATAACAAAGAAGTTCAGACCAGGGTTCTAGAAAGTGGCTTCTGCCTCTTATGAACCATGCCATGACAAGGTGTGGTTCTAAATGAAGTGAAGGCAGATCTTTCAGTGTAGATTCTTTTTTTTTTAATTAGATATTTTTTTATTTACATTTCAAATGCTATCCCCTTTCCTGGTTTCATCTCCAAAAATCCTCTATACCCTCCCCCCACCCCGGCTTCCAAACCCACCCACTTTCACTTCCTGGCCCTGGCATTCTCCTATACTAGGGCATAGAACCTTCAGAAGACCAAGGGCCTCTCCTCACATTGATGGCCGACTAGGCCATCCTCTTCTACATATGCAGCTAGAGACACAAGTCCCACCATGTGTTTTCTTTGATTGGTGATTTAGTCTCTGGAAGCTCTGGGGTTACTGGTTAGTTCATATTATTGGTCCTCCTATAGGACTTCAAACTCCTTCAGCTCCTTGGGTACTTTCTCTAGCTCCTTCATTTCTATGTGTAAATAGCTATTGGAAATTGGGCATTGAGCAATTTATAAGAGTTTGTTTGAGCATGGGGATAAAAATTCTTATCTCTGTAGCATGAAAACTTGGGTTAGATCCTTTATGAACCTATGGAATCATGGTTTCTTCAAATCCTAAAAGTGAAAGCAAATCTGTTTTTTTTTAATCTTTTAAGTTTTTTTTATAAAAAACATATCTCTGATAATACACTTTATGTCATAATAGTAAAATTTTTGGTAAAAATGAACAATTATCTTCAAAATTGTTATGTTCAATATCATAAGCAATTGTCAAAGTTTTATTTATATCCTCAAATCCATTATGACTATATATGCATACATTTCTCTCTGTCTCTATTCTATCTCTCTCTTACACACACAAACATACACACACACACACACACACACACACACACACATGAGAGAGAGATTTTAATATATATTTCATCATTTTCCTCTTATTTTTCCTCTTTCCAAACCCTTGCATATACCCATATACCTCTTCTTGTTCTCTTTCAAATCCATAGCCTTTTTCCATTAGTTTCATTTATTGCTGTTACATACGCACGCACATGCATACACACACATGCACACACACACACCCCTATCCAGCCTGTTACTCAAGTGTAAATTGCAAATTTCAGGGTTGACCATTTGGTATTTTATAACAAATAGGTAATGTCCACATTCCTTCATACTGTTGGTTGCTGTTTTATTTTGATGTAAGTTGGCCACCACTTTATTTTACAGTTTGGAAATATATTTTATCTATTTAAATATCTATTATTCTCAGTGTGAATTTGCCAGATTGTATTTAAAGTCTACTTTAACGATGACTGAAATCATTCCAGATGTGCTTAACTTATCTGTTGTTGAATAGAATATCTTTATGCCTGCCTTTGTGTAATAAAAATATTTCCTGCAGAATTGATCACTAAGAAATATTTTGGCTGAAAAGTGTTAACATTATTTGGTAAATTTGGAATAACACCCATATTTTCCTTAAAACTCTGTATTATCCAACTTACAATTTATTTTTCCAAAACTGCATCACAACAAAGTATCATCATTTTTAAGGTTTTGTTTGTATAATTTTGTGGTTGGTGGCTTGTGTTGTTAGAGATATTATAATTAATGGAGGCAAATAGATAGAGGCAGAAGATACACTTTTTATATTGGCAAAGAATATAAAACTTAATTGTTGGACTTAATGAAGACTTATGGTGTTCTTGCTCCTAAAGAGGCAAGATTTGTTGTTCTTAAAGCCTGAAGCAAGAAACAGTTTTGCTTGTATTATAATCCATGGTAAAAATTCTACCATGTCTGAAGGAAACTAGGTTGTGATGGGCAGAGCAACTATCCACTCCCACGTTCTGAGATTCTGTCAGTATGTCCTTACATGAGAAGAAGAAGGCATAATATAGTAATAGCTAGGAATCTTGAGAAAATATAATTTTGCCATTTGTCTGTGGATATAATCTAATCTAAGAATAATGAGTAGTTAAGAACAACAAACCTCTAGATGGTCCATCCTTTCGTCTCAGCTCCAAGCTTTGTCTCTGTAACTCCTTCCATGGGTGTTTTGTTCCCAATTCTAAGAAGGGGCAAAGTGTCCACACTTTGGTCTTTGTTCTTCTTGAGTTTCATGTGTTTTGCAAATTGTATCTTATATCTTGGGTATTCTAAGTTTCTGAGCTAATATCCACTTATCAGTGAGTACATATTGTGTGAGTTCTTTTGTGATTGGGTTACTTCACTCAGGATGATGCCCTCCAGGTACATCCATTTGCCTAGGAATTTTATAAATTCATTCTTTTTAATAGCTGAGTAGTACTCCTTGTGTAAATGTACCATATTTTCTCTATCCATTCCTCTGTTGACGGCTATCTGGGTTCTTTCCAGCTTCTGGTTATCATAAATAAGGCTGCTATGAACATAGTGGAGCATGTGTCCTTCTTACCGGTTGGAACATCTTCTGGATATATGCCCAGGAGAGGTATTGCGGGATCCTCCGGTAGAACTATGTCAAATTTTCTGAGGAACTTCCAGACTGATTAGAAGATGGCCTAGTCAGCCATCAGTGGAAAGAGAGGCCCATTGGTCGTGCAAACTTTATATGGCTCAGTACAGGGGAATGCCAGGGCCAAGAAGTGGGAGTGGGTGTGTGGGAGAGTGGGTGGGGAAGCGTGTGGGGGACTTTTGGGATAGCATTGGAAATGTAAATGAACTAAATACCCAATTTAAAAAAAAATCTCCTACACTGTGAATTAAAATAAATAAATAAATAGTTTCATTTACATTTAAAAAAAAGAAAAAGAAAAAGAACAACAAACGTTTGCTAGAAGTGATTAGGCAGGAAGATGCCTGAAGAGGAACAGTCATGAAGATGGATGTCATTGGCTCTGAAGATGGGGAAGTAGGTCTTGAGCCAATGGAAAGACAGGGATACTATTCTAGAGCTTCCAGAGTTGTGTGTGACTCTGGCAGGATTTACATTTCAAATCTCTATAAGAAAACCACAACAGATGTGTGTTGTTTAAGCCAGTAAGTTTGGAATAAATTGTTATCTAGGAATATAAATCCCATAAACTAACCTGATTGCCTGTATCTTGATCTGAAAACCAATGTGTATCTCCTCTTTGCTTCTTCATGAAGAGATATGAGCTATTCTTCTGCCTGCTAATTAAGTAGAAGGAACAGACTAAATCAAAAATACTTACAGTATTAACGTTAAGTCAATTTATACAATTTTAACAGGTATCATCTTTCTAACAGGTCCAGATGTAATATAAAATCTATTTCACTTAATGAAAAATAGTATCTTAATTGTGTTTCAATCTTCATTACTTAATTGTGAAGGAGGGTGAATAATTTTTCATATATTAATTAGCATCTTCATTTTCTAACTTATAGCTTTGACTAATTAATCAAATGAACTGTTTGCAGTATACCAATAATTTGTAAACACTCTATATATCTTCTTACTCTTTTTTCTGTTACACATTTCCAAATGTTTCTGTCTTTAATTTTAGATGTATATAATCAGTTGAAGAAACACACACATATAGAAAATATTCCTGTTCTTAATCTCTCTCTGTATCTACCATTCTTATAAGTTCCTGATAAATATCTTTCTAAGCAATTTTGTTCTCATTTCTGTATACACTAAACTATGTATAGCTGTTTGTTAGCCTATGAGTTTGTAGATTCTGTTGTCTGTCTCTCATCACACAATAGGAATAAGAAATTTGTAAGTACATACTACCATGTGCAGACTTACATGAATTTGATCTGAGGCCCTCATGCTTACTGAGCAACCATTTTATCTGCTGACCTGTCTTTCCAGTGGTATAGCCATAATCAAATATATATATATATATATATATATATATATATATATATATATATATGTTTTGCGCGCACCGGACTGGCCAACAATGACGCTGCAACAGGATCCTTCTGCACACGTTTATTGGGAGAGCTTGATTGCAGAGGTGAAGAGACCACGAGCCCAGAACTGGTGCTGCTTATATAGGCCTAGGAGAGGCATGTCTCACACCCGGATTGGTTATGCACTAAGCCTCATTTGCATGTTCCTCATCTGATTGGCTACTCTCTCTCTGTACCTCACAGGACCTCATTAACATACCTCATTTGCATGTCTCACATATGATTGGTTATACTCTCAAAGCCTCATTATCATGCCCGGGCCAGGCAGTGTCTTTGTAAAAAGCTTTACTGCATATGTACACATTGGTTGTTTGTCCAAACTTATACGTGGTGGCCAGCAGTAGTCAGTGCCACTCTGCAACGGCACATGTGGCTTCCCACATATATGTATTAAATATAATCAAATAATCATATATATATATATATGTATACACATACCATATATATATGTATATACATACCATATGTGTATGTATATATATGTACATATACATATATATACATATATATATACACATACACACACACACACACACACACACACACACACACACACACACACACACATATATATATATCAAGGCCTGGTTGCCCCCAGCGGGCAGAGAATCTGCATGTACAAAAGGAATGCTTTGTGACTTTGCTCCTTAATGTAAAACTATTGGTTGAATAAAGACACCTATAGCCCAGTGCTTTAAAAACTTATTATAAGTATAAAGGTTGTATGCCTTTTATCTGGGAACTGAGTGATAAAAGGTGGGGTAGAAACACCCAATTTGTGATTAAATATTTACTACAACATAATTCCATTGTTTTACCCTTCCCTTTCCTCCCTCTAAATCCTCCCATGTACTCTCCATCTTACTCTAATTCAATGCCCTCCCCTTTTAATTTTTGTTATATATACACAGATATGTTTGTGTTTATAGATATGTATTCCTTTATATACAAATAAAACCTGTTCAAACCATTCAATATTTCTTGTATATTTATGTATTCAGGACTGACCAATTTGTATTTCATAACCAATAGGATATATTTCTCTGGGGAAGATTATTTTTTCTTGGTCATTGCATTCTTTTGGTGCCTGGATTACTTTGTCTAGGGTAGAGAACTTTTGAACTTTCTTTTTTCCATACTAGAATGTTATTTGTACTGTCCTTATTCTGGTCATGTCTAGGCAATCCTGGTGGTGACCATCATCCTTCACAATTAAATGATAACATTGAAACATAATTAAGATAGCTTGTTTTATTACAGATAACCAAGAATTACCAAAATACAGAGTTCTAGAGCTCAGTTCTAATAAATACAGCTACAACCCAACTCCTAAACTTAAGGTTTGAAGAACATTGAAGAAGCCAATGTATTGAAAAATTGTAACAACCAGAGTAACAGGAAATCTACAGTGAATTTGTATTTCCTAGATTTCTAGAAGAATTTACATTTACATTTGTTTTTATGAATTGTCTTCCATTCTTTTCATTATTGTTTAGTCTGTGCTTATATCTTTTTTATGAAACTAAACTTATTTGAATATAAAAACCTTAGGGTTTTAATTTTCTTTTAATGTATAAGTGTTTTGCCTTCATTTATATCTGGAGATTAGATATATGTTTTGTGTCAGGTGTCAGAAGAAGCCACAAAACAGTGACAGATAACAGTGAAACTATAGTTACAGATGATTGATCACTAGCTGCTCTATTGGTGACAGGAACTTAAAGCAGGTCCTCTACGATTGTAGCAAAAACTCTTAACCATGAAGTTATCTCTTTCCTGTCCCAGAATTTTAATTTTTGACACCATACAGAGCTTTTGCAAATACTATTTTCTGAATAATTCACCATGTCTACAATGATTAAAATGCTACTGCTATATAGTACTGCATTTTCAATATGATTTCTATACTTTTGATATTACTCTCATCTACTATTTCATTGAATAAACACTGAAGTTTTATTTAGCATGGAATTATGACATGCTGCATGCCAGACCTATCCTCATTTTCCTTCTGTTTCAGGTCATTTTTATGATAGTTATACTTTCAAAAAGTATTTCCAAGATCAGTCCTAAACAAAAGTTGTACACACACACACACACACACACACACACACAGAGAGAGAGAGAGAGAGAGAGAGAGAGACAGAGACAGAGACAGAGACAGAGAGAGACAGAGAGAGACCTAGAAAGTTAATAAAATAAGGAAATTCCAGATGGAAGCCAAATTTAAAAGAACATTTTTCCATCATTTGTCTTTTATTGGGAAGATAATTTCTAATTCTGGTGCCATTTAGCGAAGTTAAAATAGAGTCACTCCTAGCATCTGTCACACACAAAAACCAAAAATTTTTGTGGGACAACTTCTGGAAGGGGAAGGTCTAAAGAAAGCGTGGAAAAGAGCCCCAAAACATCCTAGTAAAATTATCAACATCCCTTGATCCCAGACACACACAGAGGCAGTGCAAATATTGGGTGCCCTGGTTAAAGAGAGGGAAACAGAATTGTGAGTTTTTACAAAGAAAAAAAGTTATTGATCAGTTTCCTGTATGTATATGCATACTAACATCTTTAGCTAAAGATGTGTAAATGAAACATCATATCTTTAAACTAATAAGGATATCTGTGAAATATAGAGGTTACATTACATTTCTCATGTCATTTTGAACATTACAAGCAAGTACAGTGCAAAGGTTTCTACTCTCTTCAACTCAACTCTGGAAATCCTAACCGTTTGCAATAATTACAAAGAGACACAAAAAAAGAAGACACTGATTCAACTCTGTGGAGATGATATGATGTTCTATGCAAAGAAAATCACAAGGAAAATATGAAGCTATTAACAATAACTAGAAAATTTGACAAGTTATCAAATATAATATTTTGTTTAAAATAACAGCTGTAACTATCAACTACCTATAAAAATAAACAAAAATCTATACTGCTAATATGAAATCTCGGAAGGACATGAAGAAGAAGGTGTTCTTATTTATTGATGGTGGAATGTCAATATGATGGTCAGTTTTGAAGTTTTGTGATTTGTTGCAAACTTAACACTCTGGCAAGTTAGCTCCTTAGTATTTACAATGCTTCAAAATTGTGTCCTTAATAAAATTAGTGCAAGGATGTTTATAGCAGCTTTTTTATAGCAGATTTTAAAAGTAATTTTTATTGGATATTTTATTTATTTGCATGTCAAATATTATCTCCTTTCCCAGTTTCCCCTTCGCAACCCCCCTATCCCATCCTCCTTCCCCTGCTTCTTTGAGGGTGTTATAACAGCTTTAAAGATAGTTTCAAACATCAGAACAACAAAGTAATTTTTCAGCAGATAAATGGGTAAATAAATTTTGATGCACATGGATAATGGACCTTGGACAGAGGTGAAATTAAATGATCTACTGAGCCATGAGAGGGCATGGAAGGAACATAAATGCATATTACTAAGGGAATGAAGGTGATTCAAAATGGAAGTTTCATTCCAGTAGATATTCTGGAAATTTCAAAACTCTAAAGAAGTGGAAAGATCAGTGAATGCAAAATTGGATGATGCACAGCATCATGGAATTTTAGGGACATGAACATATTTTATATGGTATCGTAGTTGGTGTAGTTGTTTCATATATACATTTATTGAAACTCAAAAATTGTATTATAAAGTTTGAACCTCACCACAAACACTAGAATGTTGTTTATAGTGACTTTTCAAGACTTATTTCAGATCAGACCCTACTCTTTCACAAATACAAGATTCTGGAACCTTTCACTATCTTAGTGACTTGTCTTTGAAATTTTTCACTTTCTCCAGAATGTACAAGTACAATAAGGATTCAATAGTATTGCCCAGGTTGGGACAAAGTAGACAGGAATGATCTCATTCTTTATCTAAGGCATTTTACTTCCATTAATACAAGGTAGAATTACAATAGCTTTTCTAGGCAACCATAGCTCACTACTATTGAACTTGAAACACGTCAGCCTCTATTTCCATGCATTACTAAATATGCTGCACTTCTCCTATCTTTACCTGAAATGTACTTTTTTAAAATTCAAGGACTTTCCTCAGCAAGTGTTTTCAGAGTGCTGAGTGTCTGGATGCTTGGTTTAGTGGCCACCTACCTCTGAGAAAGCTGTTTCTCTAGATTTGCGTCATTTTCATGATGAATAAAGCATGGAGAATCGCTCTCAGCTGGTAACGATATTCATAGACTTCCCAGATTGGAAAAGACCTTAAAAGACCTGCTCATCCCTCCTCCTGTCACCAAGCATGATGATAGCTACACTCATCCTCTCCAGAGAGAGGGCAGCAGCTGTCACCAATCTCTCTGGATCTCCAGGCTGTCCCTCTGTGACCCAGTCTCAGGTTAGCATATTCCTGTTGATTAAGAGTTTTGAGAGCCTTGGATGAATGCAGTACTGAAATTACCAGGAAGTAGTGGAAATAATTTGCCTGCACTCAGCGTCTTCTGCCTATAGCATCTGCCAAGTGAGGGGAATTGTGTGCAGGCAGAGATGTTGTGCATGCCATGGCAATGAGGAGGCCTGGAGATCCTGCACCATGGCTAGATAATTGTTTATTTTCAGCCATCCATGTGCAGAGGATGCTATGAATAGAACTCCAGTTCACCGTATGCTTCCCATAACAGCAAACGGACAGATCTTCCTATGGAAAGTAGCACTGTATAGGACCTGATAGAGGGTCATTCTACTCAAAATCACTCCTGAGACCTGAAGACTTTTATTGGCAAGAGTTGGACCTTCTCACTGTACGATTGTTTTTGTGCTCCCTTGATATTAGTGTTACACATTTGTCAGTTTTGTAGATTTTGCAGTGCTTTTAGTGCTTATAGTAGTACTTGTAGCAAGATATATGTTGTTAGACTCCCATACTGGCCATTACAGATCCAGAAAACATTAACTACCCCCAAATGTATATTAATTATGGGAGTGTTTTAAACACACATACAAAAGGTGTGTTAGTTTTTGAGACTTCAACCTCCAGGAATTTGAGTTTGGCTGCCCTTTTAAGTCTATGTAGCACTTACTAATTTATTTCTAACAGAATGACTGTGGCAAGTACAACCTACTAGGACTCTAATTTAAAAAAAAATAGTGGACACAGCCTTCACCAACAAATTGAGTCAACAGAAATCGCAATGGGGATAATGGCTACCTAGTAGTAGCCTCATATATTGCAATCTGTGCAAGAATATAGCTCCCAACATGTTTACTTTATTTTCATCTATGAAAATAAATTTATATATATATGTATATATTTATATATAATTATATATATATGTATATATTTATATATACAGACAAATACAAGTGTCTACAACCATGTAGACATAAGATGATGTTAGGTGTCATCCTCTATGCCTTTACACATTACAGCCTTGAAATAGGATATTTCATTGAAAAGACTATCACAGTTTGTGTTAGGTTGACCGACTGACAAGCTCCTAGGATAGACCTGGCCCAGTCCTACAATGCTGGCATTAATATATACAGAATTTTTGTGCCAGAATTTTGCATGGATGTTGGGTGTTTGAACGCAGGTCTTTATACTTACACAGAAACTGCTCTTATCCATTCATCTGTATTTCCATCTCCCTTCTTTAAATGCAAAATTTTTTAAAAATCCAACTTTTGATGTCTCAAAATTCTTTTCTTATTTTTAATTTTTTTATTGTGCACATATGGGCATTTTGTATGTATGTTTATGTATTAATTCATGCCTCGTTCCAGCAGAAGCCAAAAGAGGGCACTGGAACCCCCTCATCTGGAGTTACAGAGACTGCTATGTGTGTCCTGAGACTTGAACCTGGACTTTCTAGAAGAGTAGCCAGTGTTCTTAACTGATCAGATATTTCTCTAGACTTGATAAATTAAGATTTACAACAATTTTATCTTTGAATGTGTTCTATAAATAAATAACAACGAGAAAGTATGCCACATCTTTTAAGCAGAAGAAATACACATAACATTCATATGCAGATTTCTATGTCATCTGTTTATATATAGTACTCTGGTTGCTTCCATGAGCACTGCTACCAAGGGACATGTGGTATAACATTGTTGCACGAGATCAATACCATTAACAAGGTGAATGTGTTAACTGGGAAAGAGGAATACGAACATCCATTAGGAGCCATTCTTTTTTTAAGAGAAGCAATACAGTGGTGTACTGCCAGTCATTAACACTGACAAAACCTCTTCTATCCTTTCTGAGTCAAATTGTTCCACTGTTTTAATCATCTGCATATACTAAAAGTAACAGCAAACAGAATATCTGAGAATTCTTGTTTGATTTCATCAGTGTGTCAAAGGTCTATTATTGGTTGAATTTTGCATATCAGAATGTGTACTAAAGATAGTTGAACTTGCTTGGTGCAGCATCTTTTCTGGTTACAAACAAATACATAAATGTACAAACCTCAACAAATAAAGTTTACAAATTTTATGCTTCTAAATATAAGATAAATGTTCTTGTCTTTATATTTAAAACTGTCAATGATAAATATTACATTTATGAAAATAATTATTTTAATGGGACTTAACAAATGATCATTATGACAAGCTGAGAAAGAAATTGTTGACAGAAAGGAAATGCATACAATTTAGAAACTTTAATATTTTCACTGATGTTTGGAACAGGACTTTGCAAAACTTCATCGTGCACTGGTCCTGCAAAGTTATAATCAGCTGTATGTATAACTCAGATATTTTATGAGCACTGCTTTGGAATTTTTTCAAAGTAATTAATTCCAATATAATCATCAGTAAATACCAAGCCAATCCAAATTCAAGGCTATTTTCCCGATACCTAAGAAATACTCTTCACATTATTAAGGTCATGGGAGACAAGGAATACCTAATGATTACCATAAAATGAAGGTGATGTCGTAGAGACTAAATCATTCAATCAGACATCAAATGCTTAGATTTCTTCTCTTTATATCCAAGAAACACAAGACCTATTAGAATGAACAGAGCTTGCCCAAAGTAAGGAAATAAGTCAGTAATAAAGATGCCTTAAAATCCAACATTCCAACAAAGGACTCTCCAAAATATCAGGCTAAGTTTTATACATGTTGGCCTCATCAATAATCTCATTCTGTCAGAAACACTGGCAGAAAATCAAAGAAAAGAATGAAGACTTTCCACTATCCTTCAGAAAGTGCATGCACTCTCTTTGCTTTGGAAGATTTAAGACCTATGTCATGGTTTACTCTTTGTGCTTCCAAGTCCAACACTATCCCCATCTTCTGAAAATCTATTTGAAATATAAAGTATTGAGTCCCATCCCAGATGAACTAAATTAATATATCCAGAATTCTGGGCCCAGGACTCTGATTAATGAGACTTCTTAGTAATTATGCTATTTACTAGAGATGAGAAAGACTACAGCATAGAAGAGTGAGAGAGAGAGAGAGAGAGAGAGAGAGAGAGAGAGAGAGAGAGAGAGAGAGAGAGAGAGAGAGGTAACCAATGGCAACAATCCTGCTAGCCTTCTAGGCTGCTTCAGTTATATTGTTTGTTCCATTAGGCACCTGCTTTTCCTTCTCCTTAATAGACTCCCTTTCCATTAGCATCTGAATTGGAAGGAACAGGTGAGAGGAACATTTCCAGCTGGAGCAGGGTCAGCTGCTTGGCTTGGGCTACTTCTGATCTATTCGCCTTTTTTTTTATGGTGAGGATTGCCATATGTATTATCAGTATAAAAGGTTAATGAAGAAAATATAAAGGATTTATTTTATGGCTACCAGAGATTTAGTACATTCTCATATCTCTTTTTATTGTGTTTATATTTTTACTCTAAAATTTTGTATGCTTAATGTTTTCAAATCAACTATTTTTTTTGCATCCACTCTCTCTCCATCCCTTTTGTTCCTAGAGTGTACTTCCCTGCCCCTTAAAATATTGATAATGTCATGATGCCTTGGATTGAACAAGGGAATACTAGCAAATGTGATAGGAGGTTTTAAATTATTTCTGTATCAAATTCCCTTTTATTTGTGGTGAAAGAAGAAAAATAAATGCCATTAACATGATGGTTTAAGTAACATTTCTTACAGCACTTTCAGGTGGAAAGTTCAAGATCAAGGAATTGAAAAAGGCAGAATCTTGGAATATATTCTTCTTCTCTTGTAGATAGACATCTCTCATTAAATCCATATGTCACAGAATGAGGGGGAGGGAAGGAAAAGAGAGGAAGAAGATTAAAATGAATGATAAGCAAGAGAGGGAGATGGGATAAGAGGAAAGGGAGAGAGAAGAGTGATGAAGGAAAAATGAAGAGAAAAAAAGAAGAATGGGATGAGAAAAGAAAAGAGGAGAGGAGAGGAGAGCAGAGGAAAGGAGAGGAAAGGAGAGGAAAGGAGATGTTCCTATACCTCTTCTCATGAAAGCACTACTATCATTGGGAAAGTTCTAACTCTTGTGACATAATACTCTTCCCAAAGATCTGCTCCCAATTACTATTACATTATGGATAAAATTTCATCCCATAAATTGTAGTGTGACATGGAATTGTATGCAATCCATACTATATATGCCATAATCTTACTTATTTACTATCTCTAAATATAAGAATGTCTTGCCCTAGGTAGACAAGGATATGTATAGACTATCTGGATCATGCATAAATTCAACCTGTAGCCTAAATACATGGCTCAAATATACATCTACATACAAACACCACAAATTCAAAAGGTTATTTATGAACATGAGAAATTAAATATGGGTTGTAAACCATAGAGTCTTTGGTGTATTAAAATAAACTAAGATAAATTCAGGATCAATGGCAGCTAGTCTTCACAAGACTCCTCAAGCATAAAGCTGCCAGGGCCTCCATAAAGATATCCTAGATATACTCACAGTGATAACCAAAGATATTTATGCTTCTTAGGATATAGAACATGAAAATACCATTGCTCCCACAATTAACACTAAAAGAAAATATCAAACCTAAGACATTTGTAAGATATTGGAAACAATTGGTACATATAAGCCTAGTGAACCAAATTGTGGAATGAATGGCACCCTTTATATATACGTAAAGACCAGCGTCTTCTTCTTCTATGAAGCTTCTCAAATATTGATTTATAAGAGACTAGGATCTAATAGTACATGTTACATCAGAAAAAAATATCCTTGCCATGTGACCTGGAAGGATGAACTACATTGATTTTACAGGATAAACAGAAGCAGAATGGATGATATTCTCATCCCCAATTGTAAAGAGGACTTTGAATTGTCATTAAAATACCACATATACTGTAACTAATTTTAGTGATTTTTTTACCACCACCCCCCTTAACCACCACTCTCTTCTTCTGAAACTTCTTCACAACATACCTTCATCCTACTTTCATGTTTTCCTTTTGTGTGGCCCACCAAGCTTATGAGATTATCCTGCACAAGCTTAAATGGTAGCTTATTATTGAAGCAAAGGAAACTTGTCAGTGGTTATACTACAAAAGAAAATGGCAAGAGTCTCATAATTCCTATTCCATCCATGATGAAATGGTAACAAGCGCTGTCTTGTGCACGTTTTCATAGTCCACCATAGTTGGAGTGAGTTCATGACTGCAGTGTCTATGACATATCCAGAAAGCATCTTCTATAAGACTTTTGATGACTGCCCTGTCAAATTGAGGATCATTTGAAGACAAAACTGGAGCAAGAACAAGCTTTCTTTGTGTGTGTTCTATTAAGCTCAAAGTCCTGTTAAAGAGAAAGCCAGTAAAATATCCAGGGCATGTCTTGACATTCGTTATTTGAAATCACAGGTGAACTAACATCAAATAAAGCTGTAACTTAGATGGGCCCTGACTCAATTCATGATTAAACTTAATTGAAGCCATTATCTTATTTCGTTAAATGACTGAGTTAGTAAAAGATTTGGCTCTTGGGTAAAATGACACTTATTTGAGTCTCTAAATTTGTCTAAATTATGATATGCAGAAAGTAAAAAAAAAAAGTCTGTTAAAAGAAGTAGAAAACTGTTATCAATAAACAAGAATCAAAAATATTTGAAAACAAAGATCCATACATGATAAGATATTGGAAGTAGTAGATAATATAATTTGGAAAATATTATAACTAGGAAAATAATTTGGAAGAAAGAAAAATATGTAAAAGGTACAGAACATTAATGAGAAAAAAAGAGTCTCTAAAACATGTTTAAATACTTAAAGTACAACATCTCAAACTAAGAATTAATTGAATGGCATTAACAGCAGAGCACACACAACTGAATAAGGGAACAGTGAGTTTAATGACAATTCAATGGGTGTTACCTAACCTGAAGCACACAGAAAAAAACAAACCAAAACATAACAAAACAGGATGAAAATGATACAGATAGAAAAAGATCAATGATGAAAGAGGAGATTCAGAATGCACCAATAGAACACAAGAAATAGTAGAAGATATATTGGCCATGGCTTTTCCAAAACTGGTAAAAGAGAACAAACCATAGATTTAAAATATCCTTGTAACTTTCCCAGACTGACAATTATTCTACTCAGTGTCCAGGAACCAGGGATCATCACTGAATCTCCTGGTTTTCTCTCATATCAGAGTCCCCTCTCCTTCTGTTCACATGATTGCTTGTCATTCTGACTCTGGTAACTCTTACTCTCTTTCCAAAAGTTCCCCTATGTTGAAGAAATCCAGGAAAAATAAAAATAATACCCTATGCCACCATTACTGTCTTACTTCAATTAATCAACCTTAACATAAAGCCAAGAAGTGAAGTGATAAATATCTAATTTTTAAAATGAAAATATCACATATTGTGAATACAACCTAAAGAAATATATTTTAAAGTGGCCACTATTTCTGATTCACCATGAAGTGACATTTCTGTCCAACTAAAGTACTTTCAATTAACTCACTAAAACAACAATAAGGAAATTTGAAGAGATTTGTTAATAGGAACCAGAAAGAGCAGGAAATCATTAGTTTAGGGATAAAAAGGTATTATGGTGAGCCATTCGCACATTGGGTGGAAGGACCCTAATTCATCATTCTAGGCTAGACGAAAAGTTTGTATA
Organism: Mus musculus; assembly: GCF_000001635.26. Taxonomy (NCBI): domain Eukaryota; kingdom Metazoa; phylum Chordata; class Mammalia; order Rodentia; family Muridae; genus Mus; species Mus musculus. The sequence continues at coordinate 69,102,778 of NC_000070.6, forward strand.
AGCCTCTAAGACATTACGTGTGCAACTCTCTAAGAAATGTTTCTACTCTAAGGAGAAATGAAGTATCCACATGTTGGTCTTCCTTCTTCTTGATTTTCTTGTGTTTTGCAAATTTTATCTTGGTATTCTGTTTCTGGGCTAATATCCACCTAGTCAGCCATCATTGGGAAGAGAGACCCCTTGGTATTGCAAACTTTATATGCCCCAGTACAGGGGAATGCCAGGGCCAAGAAGTGGGAGTGGGTGAGTAGGGGTACAGGGCAAGGGAAGGGTATAGGGAACTTTAGGCATAGCATTTGAAATGTAAATAAAGAAAATATCTAATAAAGAAAAGAATAATAAAAAAAAACAGAAAAAGAAATGTTTCTACATTCCCTCTTGTCTTTGCCATGACAAAACTAACCACCTCCATAGTCTGCTTGTTGCAGTGAATGTGCTGCCTGATCTCCTGCTGTGGATTTTATTTGAATGTCTATAAAGGCTTCCATGTTGATGGCTTGATCTTCCTGGTGATATTAATATGAAGCAATGGGTTTTGAGTAGTGTCTTGTGGAAAATCTCTTAGGCTATTAAGAACATATCTGATGATTTGGGAACCTTGACTACTTCCTCTTTCTATCTTCTTTCCTGGCTGTAAGTGAATAGTTTTCTCAGCCTCACCACGTCTCAAAGTAGCAGTGCTAGCCTCTAAACTATGATTCAAAATAAACATTTTTAATATACATTTGTCCTGTGTATTTTGTTATAGTCATAGGATGATAACCCTGGTCTCCAAATGATCAATAAATTTATATCCCATAGCTTTCTCCTATTATGGTATCTCCTTTCACATTAAACAATATTCTATATATTAATAATTATTTCTTCCTACCCTTCCTTATAATATACTTACCAACCTCCCTGAGTATTTATGCCAACCTCAAAAGCTTTTTTAAAGATATACTTGTGAAGTGTTCATTCAAATCAAAATAACATTAACCAAATAACAATACTCTGCAACCCTGGTACTATTTGAGGAAATAGGAACGACAGGTAAAATACTTCTGCATGAAAAAAAAAAAAAAAGAACCAAAGAAGCAGCCTGAGGGTCTTTGTTCTAAAGGATTCTGAGGCCTTTCCCAAGCATTATGGTAAGGGATGTTGTGACTGATTATTAGCATCTGCCTGAAGCAAGAAATGAGAGAGAGGCAGGCAGCACTGTAAATACCTGCTGTTCTAGCTGGAGGAAATATACATGTATATTAAGGGAGTTCTTGTCCCAAAGAATCTCTCAATCTAATGGGAAAGACAGACAGATACATAAACCACTAAGCCACCAGAAACACAAGCCACGAGTGAAATATTAACAAGACACTATGATAATATTTTGAAGAAAAATATATTTTGACAGTGTGGATTGATACAAGCCTTGCGGAGATAACCACATTTGAGCTACGGTATAAACAGAACTAAATCATCTGCAAGTCCATGGGAGTGTTAGACCACAAGCTGGTTTTGGATTTGTCTTGTGTCACCACTTCTTTTTTTATCTTTTCTTGCAAACAAAGTAGTTTATTTTGGATGTTATTTTATGTACTTGCATTATTAGAGCTGTGGATGCTAGCATCTCCAAATACTCCCTTCTATTGCTTTAGAATGATAGAATGATACTTCACCTCCTCCCATACTGTGCTTTGTATGTTCTTAGTTTCAAGCCATTCTCTTTTACATCCAGGAACTGGGATCCTTGTCCAGGATACATGGACACAAGAGGATTGCCACTGGATTATAGTGAATGGATTACCACTAGTCTGTGTCAGTTGTCCCCTGTGAAATATGATTTCTTCCCCCAAACTATACAGAATACCTTTGAAACGAAGGAATATTTATAAATTTGTTACTTATTTTGCACCAGACACTGTCTGATGAGATACAGGTGTTGAATTCAAAAGAAATTAAATACCCTATTATGAACTTGGCATCCAGACAGTAGCTGAGCAAAGAAAGGAGGAGGTGTTTATTCTGATACTGCCTGTGTTTTGGTCTGAGTTGAAGAGAGAATTTTATTACTTCTGAGTCATCATGTTATCATATTTCAGGTGAGAGGGGTGGAGAAGATGATCTTTCTGGGGTACGCGGACATCAATTTTGCTATGTTTATAAAAAGTGTAATTCTATCCAAGCATAGACTTATTACAGGACAGGAGATTAGAAACAAGCACTGAGAAGATGCTTTATGCCACCCTCTTTATGGTAAGTGGGGATTCTGTTATTTCTGATAGAAATATTGGAAACCTAAGAATTTTTTCCTTTCTTTCTATGAAGGGATACAGAACCTGTAATGTATGTCCCAGTCTTATCATTTACCTAGCAGAAAGCAGAAAAGAGAGGAAATGGAATGAGTTAAGGCCAGATCAATCCAGAAATCATTTGATGTGGAAATCATGGGAAAACTAGTTTGTGATTGAGCATAGAGCAGAAGGAATTATCATGCTAGAAGTTTGAATTTTAACCCTACTCTTGCCTCCCAGTGAAAAATCATTGTAATGAGTGTTCTGAAATATCTAGGAAAGGTTGAACAGATGGATAGAGGCATTGAAAGATAAGTATCTCTGTGGAACAGTAAGTTTTAAATAGACTCCAAAAAATTCAGAAATCTAGCCAGTTACTGACTAAGAACTTGGCACATTGGGGCTGCATTTAGCAGTCATCTTCATTTTTAAAGTAAGTAATAAGAAAACAGCAATAACAATCAAAATGTACTCTGTGAATCAATAAGTAGCATTACTTACTACTCATTTTTGACTAAATATAAAGGTTTTTGGAATTCAGAGAAGATAGGTCAAATGAACAGAATGGGGTTGGATTTGAAATTTTCTTGCAAAATGGTTAGTGGTGATATTTCCAAATACATAAATACGCTTATGAAAATGAAAGAAGAAAGCAGGACATGTCTGCATGTGTACATTTCAAATTAAAAGACAAGTATTAAAAGGCAGTATCTCAGGAAAGATCAAAATAAGCAAAGGCATAGAAAAGAGTTCACTACATATCTATTTTAGGAATCAGAACAATAATTCTGAGTTGAATGGTTGGTAGAATATACTGGGATATACCTCGGATAAAATAGCAGATGACTTTGAAAAGCTTTCAAATCAGACAGTAATGTGTAGTTTTCCTTTAAAGCCTCATCCATAGTCATTGAGTACAATAGAGAAGAGGGAGCAACAACATAGAAACATGATTCTTATTCCCTATTGAAAAGGCAGTGACACTGGAGGATGGATAGTTGATTAGTATTGAAAGCTAGTTAGACTATTGAAAACTTATAGCACACATGGGTAGATGCTCAAAATATCTGCAAAGCAAATGGCTACTGAAGTTGAGATTAAATATCAACATGGCAGATGATTCAAATACATAAATATCATGACTTTATGAAAAAGTTGAGTGAGTGAATAAATTGTAGGCAAAAATGCCTCTCCAAATACAAATATGTAACACACTCTCTCTCTCTCTCTCTCTCTCTCTCTATATATATATATATATATATATATATATATATATATATATACATATACATATTCTCCTGTAGGAAAAAAAATGACAAAATTCTCTTTCAGAACTCTATTTAATTTTGACTCTGAATTAGTCAACAAGGGTTGAGATCTGCTTTCTCAATGTAAGCTTTGTTCTTTTCAGTGTCAGGAATTCAATAAAACCTATTTTTAAATTTACTCATGATGGTTCTCATGTATGTAATTCATCAGACTCCATCACTGAAATGTTACTGAGAATGGCACCAAATCCGAGTCATGTGAATAGGGAACCTGGAAAGAGGTTGAACTTTTTAGAGTGCCTCCATTGATGTCCCATGATAAACTGGTGACAATCCTATTGATGTAACATTCTTCCCTTCACAGTTAATGGCAAAAAGCAATGGCATGAAGAAGATGAGCCAAAGCCAATCTGCAGATGCACTGGTTTCATGTGACTCTTTCTTGAACATGTAGTCTTCCATCTATACACTGTACGGGTTAAACTGATAAATCTAAGGTATGTGCTGTTATTGTTGTTGTTGCTGCTGTTTTAATTAAAAATGATGTACTGTAGCTAGAGAAAGTAACCAAGGAGCTAAAGAGATCTGCAACCCGGTAGGTACAATATTATGAATTAACCAGAATTAACCCGGAGCTCTTGACTCTACCTGCATATGTATCAAAAGATGGCCTAGTAAGCCATCACTGGAAAGAGAGACCCATTGGACACTCAAACTTTATATGCCCCAGTACAGGGGAACGCCAGGGCCAAAAAGTGGGAATGGGTGGGTAGGGGAGTGTGGGTGGGGGGGAGGGTATCTGGGACTTCTGGGATAGCATTGGAAATGTAATTGAGGAAAATACGTAATAAAAAAAAAAGAAAAAAAAAAGATGTCCTGTTTATGAGTCTACTTCCAACAACTGCTCAGGTCTAGGATGACAAAAAATAAAATGAAAAAAAAAAAACTAGAAACTAGAAAATGTATTATAAGAGTCACAAGAAGTTTGAGATTCCTTTTTCTAGTGTGACTTGATTCAAAGAACAAGGTCTCCTGGAAGAGTTTTGTTCCAAAGATTGAAATAAAAATGTATGCATCTTTTCTTGTATGCTGTAAACACATTTCTTGGTCACATTTATTCACTTATCACCTTAGAGGATGTATGTTGCTGTTCTTGCTGGATAGGTACCTGGGCGATTTATGTTTAAACTCAGCTGTGTCCTTTTCTTCTAAGCATGTTCCTTTGTCATGGAGCACAGAAAGGGTAACAGGCATCAAGATATTTTGGAATTCATCATGACCATCACTAATGTTGCTGTAATCCCTGTATGGTGGACAGTTTTAGTTGCAAAGTGGACTTGAACTTAAATGCCTGTATCTGGAGAAAATGGAGTAGACAAAATGTCAGAAAATGTGCAGCACATGGGCCAATACACTGGCCAGCTGGGTCTGAATAAGAAAGCATATATAGAGGTTTCCAAACAAGTGAATGCTGTTACCAGCAAATCATTCATCTACTCCAGCTGTTTAGAATGTACAAAGCAGAGAGGGAAAACTGCAATGGATAATCAAAACTAAAGGATGGAAAGAGAGGTGTGCACACATTGGCTGCTGTCTGTGTCTATGATAGGACTGAGGAAAGGCATGAAGGGAAGGAATCTTAGTTTGCTTTCTATTGCTGTGATAAGGACCATGGCCAAAAATAACTTGGGGAGGAAAGAATTTATTTCAGTGCACAGGTTAAATTACAAGAAGTCAAAGGAGAAGCCTGGAGGCAGAAATTAAGGCAATGACTATGGTGAAATGCTACATACTGGATATGCCTACAACATTTTCAGCCTATATATATATATATATATATATATATATATATATAATTGAGGATTACTTGCTCAGGGATAGAACCACTCACAGTGAGCTGAACCATCTCACAACAACCATTAATCAAGAAAATCTCCCAATGAGTTCCCTACATGCCAAACTGATGGAGGTAATTCCTCAACTGAGTTTCTCTCTTCTCAGATAACTAGGATCAAGTTGAAAGAATAATAATAGGAACCTGAAAAAAGTTTGTGTTAATATTACAAGTTTCATTCTTTCATAAATATTTAACAGATTTTATATGTTTTATAATACACTTCTTGGTATTTTATAACAAATCATGCAGAATTTGAGTTAGAGACAAGCACAAATATGTGAACACATGAGTACAAATATAATCCACTTATTTAATGGAATAAGAGCTATGAGGATATGTACTGAGTGGTCCTGAGTTGGCCTGGAGGATGGGTGGCACTGTAGGCAAGAGGGATAATATTTGTGAATATACTGAGAAGGAAATACTTGGGTGTTTTCTAACCTAATTCTAATGGCAATCTGTGAAATGAGTTCGATGTGGTGGGCATTGTATGGCCTAATCTGGAACTGGAGAAGTAGGTGTTAATAAATTCAGGCAGGATATTATGGGCTACACTGAGCAATTTGACAGTGGGTGATGGGGAAACCACTGTGAGCTCTGTTCACTGAGTGCTATTGATGCAAGAAAAAGTATAGTGAACTATATGGTATATGTATTTTTACCATGTGTAAATGCACAGAAATATGAAAGTTTACAAGTGGATAATCAGAGCCTTGTAACTTCTTGTAGACATGAACTTGTTACCTTGTTAACAAGTGTGGGTGGCTAGAGGAAAAGAAGTTTTTATGAAGAATCATTTATATATCAGGGACTGCGACAAAGTTAGCAATTCTCTTTTCATTTAATCTTTACAGCATTTCTATGGAATTACAATAATCTGGCTTATAAAAGGTTAAAAATATTTCTTTTAGGCAAAAGTCCCCGTATAATTTATCTATTCATCCAGCTATTCATTCATTCATGATTTTTTGCATACGTCTCCACCACAATTCAGCCATTAGCTTATTTATTCACCCACGAAACATTTTATGAACATCTACAATGAAGGTGTCCTATTAGACATTGGGATTCTGTTGGTGAACAAGATGTGTTGTATACCCTGAAAGAATTCATAGTTCAGTAAAACTGCAAATTGTTAAGCCCAAATTGCAGTTTACTGGAGAAAGTTCTGTGATGTGCATAAGTCCATATTGGAAAAGCAAGGAGAAAACACACAGTCCCAAGATGTTAGGTGAAAAATATTATCCAAGATTTCTCCAGAGTATTTTCCTGAGTAGATATAACTTTGACACCCACAGGGTATTCATTTGAACTGATTATGCAAATAATTATGTTGAATTTTTAGTAAACTTTATAAAAGCATGTGACCCCTTATGACTATGTCTGACTGAAATTTCCATGGAAAACATGACAAATAATTGCAACCAAGGCTGTTAGATAACAGGCACTCTCACCTACAGTCCAGCCCAGGCTGGAGACAGACTGATGAGGAAGCATTGTGCTCTTGGGCCTTTGTAAGCCCTGCCCAAGACACGGCTGCATTTAATGAGCTCTGCTGTGGCAGAGGGGCACTTGGCACTTCAGTTGATAGAAATGGCCCCTCAGGCCACACTAAAAATGAAGTGCACAGGCTGCCAGTACTTTGGAGCGTGAGAGGAAGAAATCTGTACTGAGTGAGGAAGAGCTATTAATTATAATCTCAGCTCAGGCTTAAGACTGGTGAGAAGTGCTTCTCCCAAAAATCACTTATCTCAGAGAAGGAAAGAAGGCTATCACCTTCTGTTCCATCTTAGGAACTGACTGGGACGCATGAGGATATGTGGGAACACGTGAGCACACACATGCACGAACTCACACATAAACACCATTTGCACATAATACACAAGCACACGTTCAAGTACTAATAGCCAACTATGTCAAGTAGAATTTGCTTTCAGTGTATTTTTTCCATTCATCCCTTCAATGCCTTTCTTTCTTGTATCAATATACACAGTCTCTTCCACTTCATCCTCCCCTTGTTTTCTCCAAACTCTTTGCTGACTTTTAACAAGTCTAGGCAAAAGGGCAAGTTACTTATAAAAGATACTATTTTGCATTGACATATTTTTCCCCGACTGTGATCCCAGGAAAGGAGCCAGTATTCCTGACTTGCCCTTTGAGGAACATTATTATATATCATTCATCCTGGAAAATCACAAGGAGGAAAGTATTATGTTTTCTGCTGTTGTTGTTGTTCTTTGTTTTAATTAAGAGAGGTGAAAACGGTTTCACAAGTCTACAGAAGGATTGGTTCCCTGCATCCACATCAGCTGAGGCTAAGTGATAGACCCTGTCCTGGTGACTGAAAGGAACTTTGAATCTGGGAACAAGAATAAGCTTCTCATCTCTACTCAATCTATTAAAAAAATATGCAAGGGATTCCAAGCTATGTGTCACACAAAACACAAAGGAAGACGAGGTGCTCGCTTCAGCAGGACATATACTAAAATTGGAACAAAACCGAGAAGACTTGCATGACTCCTGTGCACAGATGACATCAAAATTCATGAATTATTTCCTATTTTAAAGCAATGTTTAGTAAGTCATTAGCCAACATCTAACCAAAATGGAAAAAACATGAAGCAATCCAACTAAAAACTGAGACAAGACAAGGCTGCCAGCTCTCTCTTTAGCTACACAATATAGTACTTAATGTTTAAGCTAGAGCAACAAGACAAGAAAAGGAGATGCAGGAAATAGAAATTGGAAAGGAAGAATTCAAGGTATCACTATTTGAGGGTGATGTGAGAATATAAATGAAAGATCCCCAAAATTCTACAAGAGAACACCTGTAGCTGATAAACAGCATCAGCAAAGTGGTTAATACAAAATTAACTCAAAGGAAATAGTAGATCTTCTTTATAAAATTAAAAATGGAGTGAGAACAAAATTAAGGGGAAAACACCCTTTTTAATAGCCATGAAAACTATAAAATATTTTGATGTAACTTTAACCATGCAAGTGAAAGATCTGTATGACAAGAGCTTCAAGTCACTGAAGAAAGAAATTGAAGAAGATTTCAGAAGATGGAAAGATCTTCTATTCTCATAGATAGTTAGGATTAACATAGTGAACATGGCTATCTTAACAAAAGCAATCTAGAGATTCAATACAATCTCCATCAAAATTCCAACAAAATGTCTTACAGATAATGAAAGAGCATTTCTCAACTTCTTACGGAATAGTGAAAAACCCTGGATAGCCAAAACTATTCTGAACCATAAAAGAATCTCTGGAAGAATCACCATCCTTGAACTCAGGATGTACTACAGAGCAATAGTGATAAAAACCACATGGTATTGGAACAGCAACGGTAGGTTGATCAACGGAACAAAATCAATGTTACCAAAGAAATAACACCGCACACCTATGGACACTTGATTTTTGACAAACAAGCCAAAACCGTACAATGAAAAAAAGAAATCATCTTCAAGAAATGGTGCTGGTCTAACTGGATGTGTGCACGAAGAAAGGCCTCTAGCACATATGTAGCAGAGGGTTGCCTTGTCTGTGTTCAGTGACAAAGGATGTGCCTTGATGCCCCAGATCGGAGGATAACAAAAAGGGGCAACCTCTCAGAGGTGAAGGGGAGTGGCAATGTGGATGAACTCTGTGAGGGGAAGGACTGGGAGCATGGCAGCATTTGGGTAGTACAAACATAAATAAAATTACAAGAAGAAGGAGGAGGAGGAGGGGGAGAGGGAGGAGGAAGAGAAGAAGGAGGAGGAGGAGAAGGAGAAGAAAGAAGAAGAAGAAGAAGAAGAAGAAGAAGAAGAAGAAGAAGAAGAAGAAGAAGAAGAAGAAGACGAAGAAGAAGAAGAAGAAGAAGAAGAAGAAGAAGAAGAAGAAGAAGAAGAAGAAGAAGAAGAAGTGGTGGAGTGGTGGAGGAGGAGAAGGAGGAGAAGGAGGAGGAAGAAGAAGAGGAGGAGGAGGAGGAGGAGGAGGAAGAGGACAGACAGACAGAAAGACAAAGACAGAGACAGAAAGAGAAATGTAGGGAGTGAAGGCCAGAGTCAACACAACAGCAAAGTACAAGCCACGCAGGAAGACATTTTGTGTATTGCTGTGGAAAAAGGAATGGATTCCTCCCAGGTTTTCTTTTCTTTTCTTTTCTTTTCTTTTCTTTTCTTTTCTTTTCTTTTCTTTTCTTTTCTTTTCTTTTCTTTTCTTTTTTGACATTTTTAAAAATTGGTTATTTATTTCATTTACATTTCCAATGCTATCCCAAAAGTCCCCCACATGCTCCCACACCCACTCCCCTACCCACGCACTCCCACTTCTTGGCCCTGGCATTCCCCTGTACTGAGGCAGATAAAGTTTGCACGACCAATGGGCCTCCCTTTCCACAAATGGCCAACTAGGCCATCTTCTGATTCATATGCAGCTAGAGACATGAGCTCCTGAGGAGGGGGATATTGGTTAGTTCATATTGTTGTTCCACCTATAGAATTGCAGATCTGTTCAGCTCCTTGGGTACTTTCTCTAGCTCCTCCATTGGAGGCCCTGTGATCCATCCAATAGCTGACTGTGACCATCCACTTCTGTGTTTGCCAGGCCCTGGCATAGTCGAACAAGAGACAGCCATATCTGGGTACTTTCAGAAAAATCTTGCTAGTGTATGCAATGGTGTCAGCATTTGGAAGCTGATTATGGGATGGATCCCCGGATATGGCAGTCTCTAGATGGTCCATCCTTTCACCTAAGCTCCAAGCTTTGTCTCTGTAACTCCTTCCATGGGTGTTTTGTCCCGAATTCTAAGAAGGGACAAATGTCCACACTTTGGTCTTCATTCTTCTTGAATTTCATGCGTTTAGCAAATTGTATCTTATATCTTGGGTATTCTAAGTTTCTGGGCTAATATCCACTTACCAGTGAGTACATATTGTGCGAGTTCTTTTGTGATTGGGTTACATCACTCAGGATGATGCCCTCCAGATACATCCATTTGGCTAGGAATTTCATAAATTCATTCTTTTTAATAGCTGAGTAGTACTCCATTGTGTAAATGTACCACATTTTCTATTTCCATTTCTCTGTTGAGGGGCATCTGGGTTCTTTCCAGCTTCTGGCTATTATAAATAAGGCTGCTATGAACATAGTGGAGCATGTGTCCTTCTTACCAGTTGGAACATCTTCTGGATATATGCCCAGGAGAGGTATTGCGGGATCCTCCAGTAGTACTATGTCCAATTTTCTGAGGAACCACCAGACTGATTTCCAGAGTGGTTGTATAAGCTTGCAATCCCACCAACAATGGAGGAGTGTTCCTCTTTCTCCACATCCTCGGCAGCATGTGCTGTCACCTGAATTTTTGATCTTAGCCATTCTGACAGGTGTGAGGTAGAATCTCAGGGTTTTTTTGATTTGCGTTTCCCTGATGATTAAGGATGTTGAACATTTTTTTTCAGGTGCTTCTCTGCCTTTCAGTATTCCTCAGGTGAGAATTCTTTATTTAGCTCTGAGCCCCATTTTTTAATGTGGTTATTTGTTTTTCTGGAGTCCACCTTCTTGAGTTCTTTATATATATTGGACATTAGTCCTCTATCTGATTTAGGATAGGTAAAGATCCTTTTCCAATCTGTTGGTGGCCTTTTTGTCTTATTGATTGTGTCTTTTGCCTTGCAGAAGCTTTGCAATTTTATGAGGTCCTATTTGTCAATTCTTGATCTTACAACACAAGCAATTGCTGTTTTATTCAGGAATTTTCCCCCTGTACCCATATCTTCGAGGCTTTTCCCTACTTTCTCCTCTATAAGTTTCAGTGTCTCTGGTTTTATGTGGAGTTCCTTAATCCACTTAGATTTGACCTTAGTACAAGGAGATAGGAATGAATCGATTCACATTCTTCTACATGATAGCCGCCAGTTGTGCCAGCACCATTTTTTGAAAATGTTGTCTTTTTTCCATTGGATGTTTTTTGCTCCCTTGTCAAAGATTAAGTGACCATATGTGTGTGGGTTTATTTCTGTGTCTTCAATTCTATTACATCAGTCTACTCGTCAGAAGAAGAAGAAGAAAGAAGAAGAAGAAGAAGAAGAAGAAGAAGAAGAAGAAGGAGGAGGAGGAGGAGGAGGAGGAGGAGGAGGAGGAGGAGGAGGAGGAGGAGGAAGAAGAAGAAGAAGAAGAAGAAGAAGAAGAAGAAGAAGAAGAAGAAGAAGAAGAAGAAGAAGAAGAAGAAGAAGAAGAAAAGGTGGAGGAGGAGGAGGAGGAGAAGGAGGAGGAGGAGGAAGAGGAGGAGGAGGAAGAGGAGGAGGAGAAGGAGGAGGAAGAGGAAGAGGAGGAGGAGGAAGAGGAGGAGGACAGACAGACAGACAGAAAGACAGAGACAGAGACAGAAAGAGAAATGGTAGGAGTGAAGGCAGAGTCAACATAGTAGCAAAGTACCATCCATGCAGGAAGACATTTTGTGTATTGTTGTGGACAAAGGAATGGTTTCCTCCCAAGTTTTCTAAAGCTTATTCCATCTGAAGGTAGAGAAAGACAGTAATAGAGAGAGATTTGCAAATCTCATAACCATTTCCATAGACATTACTCTTGAGCCTACAAAAATGACAATTCCCTTCACATTGTGAAGTGTGTGTGTGTGTGTGTGTGTGTGTGTGTGTGTGTGTGTTTGTGTGTGTGTGTGTGTGTGTGTGTGTAAGTGTGAGTGTCTGCATGTTTGCATGAATGCATTTTTGTGTATGCATTGATTCAGTGATGGTAATGCTGTGGGGCTGTCTGTATATCTTAGATCTATACATGAAAGTAATGGAGTTATTAGAAGCTTAAATTAATATTACTGAGTAGTATAGAAAAAACAACAACAACATATTGTTGGGGGAGGGAAGAATACAACCAGGAAGCAAAGCCACTTGATTAAGAGCCAGGATGTCTTTTACCACTGGCAGCATCAAAGACAACATCAGATTGGGTGACTGCCTACAAGTCACATCTTCAACTTTGTCCCCATTCCTAAGCCTTCCTCTAAAGCAATACTTTAGCACCCTGGATCTTCTCCCACATGTCACTCTTTGGGTTGAAGCAAAGTGCTTATGTTTAGAAAATGGTAGGAGGAAAATGTTTATGTATTAACTTTTTATACAGACAGGGAGTTACTTACATCTTCTGCCTAGAGATGAGGTTTAATTTTATTTGTACCTGGACCATTCAAGTCATTCTGTAAATATATTTACTTCTCCTTTTTGGCTTCCTAGTACTTGATTATAAAATGCTTTTTTTGGATTTGGCTTGTTAGGAATTTTTTGTTCTCACTTTGCACATATGGCACTATATCACACATATTGTGTTCATGAAGACACTATATAAATTATGGACTATGAATGGTGCTGGGGATTAAAGAGCATCAAGGAGAGTAGATCCTCAGTTGATTCTATTATTATCATCATTGTCATCAGCATCATCACAACATCACAGGTCCTCTATCAGAAGCCTGTGTATATTGTGTCTTGGGGCTTCCACGTTTGCTAAATAAGGATTATGTAAGATGAGCAATAGGACAAATGAATATTCATGGGACAGTAATAGTAGAACACTTCCAAAGGCCAAAGAATCTTCATATGAAAAAAAAACAGAGCTGAGTACAGTCCTGAGTTAAAGGGGATTGAATTACCTAGGCTTACCCCTTCATGGCTGTGGAGACATAGACCCTGCTGCAATGTGACAATTCCTTTAACCTTTATAAGTTAGAATAAAGAAGGTGCCATCAACTGGAATTTGTTACCTCAATTGATTTATTCTAAGTTACCACTAGTGTCCTCCAATTTTGCAGCCTGGGGGCTCACACTGATTTCAACCATATGTAGGATCAATTCTCTCATGATCGAGATGCAAGTAATGCTGATCAGAGATGGAGGGATCTTATACAAGTTCATACAGATGACCAGTTCCAGAATTAGTACTGGAACTTGGTTTGTTGGATTCATATTCTAGAGTCTATTAAATTGTCACACTTTCACAAAGCAAATTTCATGTCTGGCTCTGGCAGAGTTATCCATCATCTTCAGTTCTTTCCCAGCCCACCTTAACTCTGATTCTGTTTCCCAGTTAATTAGGGCCCAAAGAGGCAACTTTTCCTTTTTTTCATAAATTAGGTGTCTAATCAGGGCTGTTCCTGAGGACCCTGTGGCTTTAATGATCTATGCTCCCCCAGATCATGTGTTATAGAAACTGTCAGATGTCCGAGTGGGAGGAGGACACAGTATGACAGGTGGTGTCCCTGACTCCAGTAGGGAACTTGGCAGGGTTCGCTCCCCTAATGGGGACAAGGAGGGTGGGAGCTGACAGGAGGATCTGCCCACTTTGGTCATAAGCTATGATTCATCAAGAAAGAGAAGAGAAGGAGGGCACATGAAGTCAGTGCCATGGGACTACACAAAAGCTGTGTTCTTCTGAGCCCAGGAACTCCAGGGCCTCACCATGCACAAAAAGCCTGGAGATGACTCAGGCAAGCCCCAACTATAATCCAATGTTCTCACTGAGATTCAAGAAGGACACCACTTTAAAGATAAAAATATACCAGAATTATTCAGAGTTTTAATGATTCAGGTTCTCTATGCCCCAGCCAAAGGAATCTTCCTAAAATTTAAAAAAAAAAAAATGGGTCATGGCATTTTATTCCTTAAAATATTTCACAACCCCTGCTGTTGCCTCAGGACTCAGGTAGATGTAGACTCTGCTGACCCTCAGGTCTCCTCCCAGTCTTTTCTCTCTATTCACAGTAGTTCTTTTATTTCTCAAGAGACTTAGCTCACTCTTTCCGATACTGTTCTTCTCCTTCCTTTGCCTGTTACCACTGGTCTTGCTTTAGAGAAGCTTTAGTGATTATGTAGTCAGAACAGCTCTTCATGTCCTTCTTGGTGATTTTCTCCAATATTCTTTCTCATGGAAACATATTTCCCCTCTCAGCATGTAGCTAAGTTTATAATTATATGTTACTTTGGGATTATGTGTTTTTCTAAACACAAATTATCTCCAAGCCTTGTAAGAACAAAAATAATCTATTCTTTCCTTCCCTAAAGTGCTAGTCCCAATGGAGCCGGAAAGACACTGAAGACTGAGTCAGGGTCAGTTCGTTATTTTAGGGGAGCAATGTGTGTATAACCGCCAACTTCCTACACTGAGAAGTCCTAATTAATGTACACTGTTCACATTTCTTTACTAAGTGCTTTTCTTGTGACATACCTGTGTATAACTGAGGGCATGGTAACACTCTTTCCAAAGGAAAAGGTCTTCAGCTGTATAAAAAGTGGAAGGTGGCAGAAATGGTGGATCATTAGTCTAGCAACATCATTTTTTAAAATTCATAAGTGAGTCTAATTTCTAGGCAAAGATCTGTTAAAATCTTAGCATAAAATCTATATGAAACCAAAAGTTTCTGAATATTGTGGGATGACAATATCCACAAAGCAAGGCATTTCTATTCATCATTCTGTTATAGTAAGATATGTAAAATAGAGTAATAGAAATGGCTCACTTTGGATATAGGCAACAGGGCAGAGTATATGTTTGTAATGAATTTGGAAATACATAATAAACAACATATAAGTAAAATTTCTGTTATTAATTACACAATTCTTAAATGTATTATATGTAATGCCAGTAGTATAATGTTCTTCTCTACCAGGATGTAGCCTCCCTCCCTTTTAAAGACATGGCTATATCCATGAATGCTTATCCCATGTCCGTATTAAAGGAGCTAAGCTGATCAGACTATGGGAGTGACTATGTCATTCAACATCAGAATGAGGGCATGCAAATTAACCTTTAGGGAAAATGAGCTCAAGGGGCCTAAGAGTTACCCTTCTGGGTATGTTTAAGACATGATTTTGTGTGACAGAAACAGCACCTTGGATATAGATGACAGACAAAGATGGCAGCTAGACAACCTGTGTTCAAATCTCAGCTTTGTACTTTACAAGTGTGTTAAGCTTGGATAACTAACTTGACCTCTTTAAGCCTAAATCCTAGTTCATAAGCTGAACATAACAAAATGCCTGAGCTTAGAGAATTGCTTTGAAGATTAGAAAGTGTGCTAATGTGACCCTAGAATAATCATCGGCACATGCAGATTAGCATCCTTGATTTGGATTGTATAAATTTCATGCCTTTTTTCTCTTCTACCTTGTGGCTAGTTGTTAAGTACAATCTGGATTCTATTGGAATATATATGACTACATTATTTCCATATGTAAAAGCTAGTTGGTAAGATGTAAATCTAAGAAATGTTCATTTCCACCTGATTCCCAGAGATCATTTGTGGAAAGGTCTTTCTTTCTTAGAAGAAAACATGAAAAGCTTCATGTTTCCATCTGGACTTGTGATCTAAGTACATACTTGAAAAAACTGAGTGGGACTGTCACTGCTTCTGGAGTGGGAAAGAAAGCACATATTTACAAATATAATAGTGAAAACAAGCCTTCTTAGAGCTAAGCTCAAGGAACTAGAGTTTCTTCTCCTGATTCCAGAAGGGTAGGGACTCCAGAGGACTAGAATAATTTCTTTCTTCATTGTAGTTTTTTTTTTAATCCTGGAATTCTCTTAGCCTCTATTTAGATAAGGATGTACTTGAACTTCAAGATCCTGCCTCTGCCTCTGCCTCTGCCTCCTCTGCCTCTGCCTCTGCCTCTGCCTCTGCCTCTGCCTCTGCCTCTGCCTCTGCCTCTGCCTCTGCCTCTGCCTCTGCCTCTGCCTCTGCCTCTGCCTCTGCCTCTGCCTCTGCCTCTGCCTCTGCCTCCCAAGAGTTAGGATTAAAGGAATGTAGCACCATGTTCTACTCTTCCTTTCCTTATAAGTACAAAGCCTATAATAAAGTCTGAACAAATCTAGACTAATAGAGGCAAAGGTATTTTACATTACATACTATATCTTGCTGTTGTGTTCAGGTCAGGTCCTCGGATGTATAGGCGAACAAGGCAGGCAAGCACTGGTACTAGCAGCAGGGCTACCAGAACATGTTACTATAACTCATATTTCATAGGACATGTTATTTAATCCTTGCAATAATCTTTCAAGATCTTTCATTTTGAAGAGCTGACTCATATGACAAAGCCACTTGGGCACATCTCACACATCTTACTGGAAAGGCAACAAGTATGAAAACTCAGGTTCATCGAAGTATGGAGCATGCAGTCAATATCGGCATATCCATGTACTTAATAAAATAGCCATGGAAGGATGGAATGTGATGGCCATCTTAGAGCAGGAAACAATTCAAAGGAGAAAATAATGATCCATTAACACATAGCAGTGTGGAGGATATAGGTTAGTCTGAGTTTCAATGCAGAATCCATTGGTTACCAAGTCCAATGTGTAAGGAAGCATCTTGAATCCTGTGTAATTCTCAAAACTCTGGAGTGAAATTAAGATTGGCAAAGCAATTTCTCATCTAATGAAGAATTTTCCACAATGTATCATCTACAGGACTTTTGAAAACTTTCTTTAGTGAGCTCTAGTTAAACTTTTCCAAAACAAAAGCGTTGCTATGGATCCTTGGGGTATCAGATCTCTGGTAAGTGGACTTTTCCAATGACTGCATAAACTGATTTCTGAGTGACATTATCCTCCCACCCAGCATCTGGATCAGGCTCGGGATTCAGGCTCTACACACTGCCGAGGAATTCTTCAATCCTAGTGTCTGGAAGCTGGGCACACATACTTTATGTAGGCAGGTGAATGTGCTGAAGTCCATCTCTGAGAACTGTGGTGCATTCTGCTCTAATAGCAGAGAAAAACACAGGGGGACACCCACTGTATCCTGCAGGACCTTACTAAACAGGAATGTTCTAGTCCTGGCACATATTAGTCATGATGATGACTACTACTGACTTGAAGCAATGTAGGATGCAGCACATAACTTTGAAGGGGAAGTCTCCAGGCATGATCCTTGCCAGTCTTCATAATTTTCTGGTAATGCAATCATGGTCTAGAGGAAGCAGTGACATCTACAGCATTGTAGAGCCCTTAGTACTCTCAGAGGTTTCTATGCAACAAGAAGAATGATTCTACACGTACCCATCCTATTTGACTCTGGCCCACCATAATTATACTCATTCATTCATTCATTCATTCATTCAGTGACATACTAAAAATTTCTACAGATGACAACTCTAACTTAGAATCAGTGATACAATAAAAATTAAGATATCTGGTATTGTGGCGCCTACCCTTAAAAACTTTTGCAAATATCAGATCTTCATTGAAGCTTTCACAAGTTACTCCAAGCTGGAATGTGTATGTGTGTGTGTGTGTGTGTGTGTGTGTGTGTGTGTGTGTGTGTGTATTCAAGAAAGCTTTCCTCATTGTTTTATTAATTCAATCAACCATCCACAAACACTTGCTAACATTTTGTTATGTACAATGTTTATATTACTTCTTAACCATTAATTGATTAGAACTAAATGTCTCTCTATATATCTACATGCACACACTTGTAGTATACAATCTTAAATCTAGTTCACAATCATTTATGGTGATAGGGATTACATGTGACAGACCATTTAGGTTGGATGGCTTTCTAAAGCTTTGAGAATCATGAGCTGAGCTGAGATTAAATGGAGATATCAGAGTCAGGTGCACAATAATGATAGAAAAGTAGGGACATTGGGAGTAAAGGGTGGGGATGGTGGGAAGATAGGACGATCTTAGACAAGATGTAACTCCTAATTCATGCTAAAGAGCATTCCTCTTCCTCTCCTTGGCCATCATGCTCCATATAAGCAAGCTCATGCCTATGTATCTATCTTAGTTCCTTTTTCATTGTTCTAGCTCAGACTCATTGTACTCCAGATATACTGTCCTTCACCTTGATCCTTGGTTTTTCCAATGGTATCTAAGTGTCAGGAACTTTGTTCTTGCTTTTTTCTGCCTGTGTATAGGTACTCAAAAAACCCCACTATAAATTTAAATTGCTATGTACATTTACCTCCCAAACATTATATAGGATGAACTAAATATGCTATGAAATATCAGTTGCTTAACTTTGTGTTTCTGTGTGGCTTGTCTGACTGGAAGCTTGGGCTGAAAGCCACTGTCCAGTAGCCAAAGACTACCTGACATATATCAATCATATCATACCATATCATATCATATCATCATATCATATCACAAGCCTGGAGTGGGTCTAATTTTATAACAAATGTATATCATATATTCCCTATGTTAGTGAAGTCCAAAAATTGTAAAGTAAGTCATCAAAATTTGGCATCCATCCATATTATTATAGCTAAGTCCTCCAAACAGCTGTTTCTTATTTCACTCAGGTCCTATCCAGATGTTGCACTTTTATATCATATGACCTACAGTCATTTTTAATCCTTTCCTCTTGGTTTATTTTTATTCATAAGGCATACACTACCTGTCATTATGACATATATTTATTTATTTATATAATAATTATATACCTTTTTGAAGATAGGGAACTATCCTTCAAACTCATCAGTGTCCTTGATCAATTAAAGATGGAATCACTACCCTTCATTTATATCTAAATCAGAATTATTTATTATCAACTAACTTTGGGGGGAGGAGAGAGTGAAGAAAAATCAAGAAGCTGCTCTTATCCTTGGGAAGTTTGCAAACTGATCTGCTAAACCCCTGTATATAGGTAGGCTCAGAGATCTCATATCTAAAAAAGAATGCTTTGGTGTGACAAAAATATCCACTTAATACCAGAGCTTCTTAGAGCCAGAGAGAAGTTTTAGATGCTACTCTGAGAGTAAAGACCAAAAAGAGATTAGCATATTACAGAAATATAGCATGCACTCAGCAAACTCTTGAATTATGGAGTAAATGGCACATTTTGTTCATTTCTTTTCAGAATTTACTGACCTATATCTACTACAGGATAGAGTGTAGGATGAAATACTGACTATGAAGACCAAACAGAGCTGGGAACAGGGAGGGAAGGAATAAACAAGCTCGTACTTTTATTTATGAAACCCCATATGGACCATTTTCCTATCACAGAGAATAGTTTTTATACTATGTGACATTACAAATGCTGGATTAAGAATAGCTTGTCTTTATGAAGTGGCTGGCTCTTATGGGGCTCGGGCCATTTTACAGACATGTTCTTATTCATTCTGTTTCACATTTGCTATTCAATTACAAAAAAGGTTCATTGTTCCAAAAGATGTGTTCTTAGAATTATCCATTCTCCTGTTATAGTTACAAAGATTTACAAATCACCACAAATGGCTCCAGAAATGCTACTGAAGGAGAGGAGGTGAGTGGAAATGGAATTTCTCTGCATGTGTAATATATGAACTCATTAGATATTAGGAAGCCGTTCTTTGAATACTCACTTTAGAATGAAGGAAAACATATACCGTGACTTAGATGCAGCCATTTGATGTGAAAATAAAGGTAGGAGAAAAGAGCATTAATTCTCCACAACATTAGCTAAGGCTGTAAAAGTAATAGGTAACCAGTGTGGTTTGAGATGTAGGAAAGTCACTTACAGAGCAGGCTTGATAAACAAAAGGTGAATTGGACATCTTCCTGAGTTGAGCATAACAATGACTATGTTCTTCATTTACTATATATGCATGCAATACTATTTTCTCAGATATGTTCCTAGCTTTTCGCCACCTTGACTGCCTTACCTGACCACAGAATGGTTGGACAAGATGATCCCCATATTCCTTACACTAACAAGTAATGTGTGACAACAAAATCATCAGCATTGCCATGGGTGCTGCCTCATGCCTGGGCTGGTATTAGGTAATAGGTACCCCATATTTCCATGTTTTGTAGATTAATACAGCTGGTATTCAGCAGCATTCAGATTTTTTGATTTGATAAATATCTGTTCAATATCTACTATATTTTTGATGTGGAAGTGGTGATAGAGAACTTGAAGATGTGATAATTCCATAATTATACATGTAATCCAATCATCACATAAATTATACGTAAATTACAACTATATGTAAAATGTTAAGAAGCCCCAAATCACTGATTCAAGAAGAGAAGAGGCTTTCTGGAAGACCTGCCATGATCTGAACGTGAATAGGTAAGCAATAAATTTGGCCTGACATGCTAAGCAAGGGAATTAAAGCACAAGGAAATTCATCCTAGTCAAACAAAGGAACATGTAAAGCCACAGAGGTTCACAGGAAATTTAGGAAGTTTGAGTGAATGTGGACAAAATACATGGGAATCACAAAGTATCCTCCAGCATCGGCTCTCTGAAACTCATAGGAATGGGACCTAAAGGCACTGACCCGAAACAAGTCAGGTTTTCCTAACAGTCAGCTATGGATGCAGAAGAGGATTACGGAGCTCTACCAATTACTGTTCATATAAACCTGTTTTGTGCTCTGTAGAGAATCCACATGTTTTAATTATTTAAATTAAAACACAGCAATCTTTTCCCTTTGTACTTTCATCTTTTTAATTCCTCGCATCCCTTTTTACTACCTTTAAAAATCATGGCCTTTTACTCTTTAATTGTTATTATAACATGTATAAACACATAAATATATAAATATAACTGCTGAGCCCATTGGCTATTGTTTGCACATAAATAGTCCAGTCTTTTAATAGCCTCTTTAATAAACATCTACAAAAACCTATTTCATTCCGCCCTATGTAATTTGAACTATTATTTATCTTCTATATGGGAGCCACGTTAAAGCAAATACATCACTTATCGATGACTACAAATGCATTTTTAGATCTTATACCCACATTTGTCTTTTAACTTAAGATGGAGACCTACTCTTTTCTGAAGGGAAATGGAGGGGGGAGTGATGCTAGGGGAGATGGAAGGTTGAGGAGATGGAACTAGGAAATATAGAAGGAGGGGAAACCACGGCCAGGATAACTTATATAAGAAAAGACAAAAAAAATGGAAACAGAAGAAGAGGAGGAGGAGAGAAAGATGAGAAAAAAAGAGAAGAAGGAAAAAAGAGGAAGAGGGAGTGAGTGGAGGAGGAAAAATGAGGAAGAGGGAGTGGAGGAGAAAGAAGAAGGAAGAAGAAGGAGGAGGAGGGGGAGAAGAAGAAGAAGAAGAAGAAGAAGAAGAAGAAGAAGAAGAAGAAGAAGAAGAAGAAGAAGAAGAAGAACAACAACAACAACAACAACAACAGCAACTACAACAACAACATCAACTACAACAACAAAAACAACAACAACAACAACCACCTTATTTTCTGCACCATTTCTAGCATGGCATTTCCTGGTCTTCTAGCTTGCATAAGCTATTACAGCAATACCTCTGTTATGGTGTATACCAAATATCCTACATGTTTCCATGCACTCTTCCCCCCCCCCTTTTTTTTTTGGTTTTGTTTTTTCTGAGACAGGGTTTCTCTGTGTGTATCCCTGGCTGTCCTGGAACTCATTCTGTAGACCAGGCTGGCCTTGAACTCAGAAATCCACCTGCCTCTGCCTCCCAAGTGCTGGGATTAAAGGTGTATGCCACCACTGCCCAGCACATTCTCCCCTTTCAACAAGCTCACATGTACCCACATTATGCTAGCCAAGACAGCCAGTTGCAAGAAGACTGTTTATCATGACATATTTTTAGACAAGTTTCAGGACTATGACAGAATGAATGTATTTTTCCCTCCAAAATGCCTCCTTGGTGATCTGTTTTCCATTGTGGTCTAATCAAGAGATATGATCTCTTACAACTTTTAAGTCCTCTGGAACCAGCCCCCTCATTGAAGAAACATGTGAGAACTTATTTACATGTATTCACTCTATATCTATCTATATACACTCTAGACCTAGGTCTGTATCTATATTTGTATCTGTGTCTTTATCTTTATGTGTATCTGTATCTATATCTTATCTACTTCTATCTGTTTCTGTGTCCACATTTGTACCTAATATATCTATATCTGTATCTAGATCTCTATCTGTATGTATGTCTATATCTAATCTCATTTCGAACATTGTGTTTTCAGCTAATCCTCCTCACATCTCAATCTCTAGATTATTTGTCACTAAAGCAATGGAAAATACCAAAAATCAGGGCTGCCATAATGATATATTTTCTTTATTTTTTTTAAATGTATACCACAACTCTAATCAAGCACTTTTAATGAGCTGGCCTTTTTCATCATTTTCTGAATATGCTGTAAGATTTACATCCATTTTTTTTCAGCTTTAGCATGGGAAGTGAGCAGTTTCTCTCCATGATATATCTGACAAAAAGTCTCTAAACAAAGAAGAAAATACAGATGTGTAGAAAATAACAACAGGGTAACAGGACAAAATTGTCCAGGAAATTATTATTGTTTTAGCTGTGTTTATCTTATCTGCCTTCCTAGTTTGGGATCTCCTTTCTTGCTGATTCCACACTTTCTCCTCTTATCTAAGCTCACCCATCACTGGAAGTCCAGGCCACATACTTCCTGCTCAAGAACTTTATGTTGACCCCTGTAAACTTTATATTGTGAAGATTACTTTATCTGGCCTAATCAGGGAAACAATTTTAAAATGTAAATTTTGAAGGTCTTGGCTCTGGCTTCAATAACATCTGCAGATAACCATCTCATCTTGTTATATCTCTGAATATAGGAAAACTTTCTGGGATGTGTGTGCAAATGAAGTGGGGGAGGGCATTTTCTTTTTTTCCTATAATTTCTCAGAGTCAGATTTTCTCCAGTGCAGTAGGGAGGCATGTGTTCTAAAAAATCATTTGGACAATCTATTATTAGGCAGTGGTTTCCTATGTGGAAATCTTTGCCAAAAGTCTACACAATTATGTATGGTGCCTTGAAGCAAAGATGCCTTGCTTCTCTCTTTTCAGCTTTCTATTGGAAAAACAGGATGAATTAGCAGCAATACTAACCAAATGTAAGATGTGGTTCTGGGTATTTTAGACAAAAGTCTTCAGTCTAGAACCATTATGTTTTCAACTCTCAGAGTTCCCTTAGATAGCATGGACATGGTATCTTATTAGGATACTGGCTGTGATGGGAATCTGCTTCTCTGCTTTCACTTCTATTGTGACATTATTTTTCTTGCACTAGATGTCTTTTCTAGAACAATCATTTTCAAACTCAAATATGAGCATGAATCCCATGAAGTACTGTTAAAACAGATTTGTAAAAATGTTCAAATTTCTATTTTTTGTTGTTGTTGTTGTTGTTCTTGGATATAGTTTGAGATTTTGTGTTCAGGTAGTATTTTACAGGATTTTCTAAGGTGATTGATCTTGAAATTACAATTTGTTAAACCACAGAAAATTTAGTTTCTGACAATCCATGGAGTTTGAAAGCTAACTTCTGTCTCAACTTTAAGAGTGGGAAAATAAACCTTAAGCCCAATTAATGACTTCATTTTGTTGCTGTTGTTTGTTTTTTTCTCTTCACTTTTGTATAAAGGGTTACTCAGGAGTTCAGAAGAACCATAGAACATCTACAAAATTCCCTCTCACTCCTTAAGTTAGAAAGTTTTGTTTGTTTGTTTTCTTGCATGGAAAGCTAGGCATTTAAAACAGCATGAAACAACAATGAATTCTTGTTAGCTTTGACTATGGAGACATGAAACAAGCATCTATCCATTTTACATAGAGCGAGGAAGGCACCAAAGAAAGAATGCACATTGAGTCCAGCTTGAAGAGCCATTGAATTTATTAGACTTGCAAAGCATGAGAGCATATTTTGGGTGATGACCCAAAACACTGTTTCATTGTAAAATACTGTTACAGGTTTTCTGATAGAAGCTTCATATTGTAATGAAACTTTCAGTAAACCTTTTAATTCATTTATTGTCTGGCAGAATATAAATTCGAGCTGAGATACTGTAAGGGTAGACAAAAGGGTAAAATTGCTGGAATTCCATGAAAGAGTCATTATCTACCTTCCTTGCCCCTGTTACTATAGAGTGTTAACATCTGTATTATAATTACTATATTCCTACTTAAAACCATATTGCTTTGCTCAATTAGTTGCCATGACTACCAAGGTCATCTCTACTTCAAGATGGCCATGTGATACAGAAAAAAATCTATCCTACAGCATAGGTCATCCTTTATTATATTAACTGAGGAGATCAGCCATGAGAAGTACAAATACAGTTTCTCAAACTCTTCTTTGATGTTTCCAGTCCTTCTTCAAATGTGCTTTACTAGACAAAGAAACTCTAAAGCATTTGTGATGCCGTTTTCTTTATAAACTAGCTGGCCAGACAGAATAAGCATGGTAATTAGGAAATAAGGGCAAGTAAGTTTAGCTTAGCTTTAATGACTACCAGTTTCTCTATGTACTTACTTACTTATATTTTACTTTCACTAACAAAATGACCCTCAGAGGCAAAATTAGAATACCTAGTCTAAAAAAAACTTGCTTTTAAAGTTACCCAGTAGAGAAAGGGAGAGGGGAGTATAATTCAAGAAGACTAATTTCTGAAGCTACATACGGTGGCCTGAGAACAGGAGAAAAAGAAACAAGGTTAAAATATGAATGACATTAGTTGACTTATTGACTTGTTAAAGGTTCAGACCAGAGCTACATGTAAAAAACAAAACAAGTGCAAGAAAAATCCTTTAATCTCTGATTCTGGGAGAAGGTAGGTAGCATGCAAATGAACTAACAAAGGTCATGACTATAGGAACACTGAAATTTTTACCCTCAGACCTACCTTGACTCTCTAACCCAACTTCATTCTTCAAAGTACATTTGTCTTCTTAATGTATGGTCTCTATTTCAACAACTGGAATACAAGAACCCCAGACTTTCAGAAGGTATCTTCTGATTTCAGATTCACACCTAATAATCTGAGATCGAAATTGTTGACTTTCCAGTATAAAAGAAGACCACCTTATCTTGAGGGTAGGAAGATGGTGCTTGGTTTCTACAGTTATAAAGGTGATGAGGTCTCTTAGTGAAGTGAGAAAACATAAATCCAATTTAGCTTTGTCTCTGATCATTGAAAGACCCTCTTCAAGCTCATTTCAAAGTAGAAGACATCTTCTAAATGATTAGAAGCTGCTGTCCCTGGCTATCTAACATACTACCTACCTTGAACCCTCTTTAGCATCAGCTTTAAGGATTCCTGATTTTATGGGATGATGCTTATAAATCCTCAACTGTCCTAACCCAAACTAACCCTTCAACAGTCCACTTGTTCAAATCATTTGGATATATTGAAACCTGACCCATCTTTGGTCTACTCTGTCTAATCAGAATTCTCAGCTAGCCCCTAAGAGCCTATGCCTAGATCAGAATTTTAGTAATACTAAGAAAACATTGAGTACTCTGTCTCAAAGTAATGCATGCATTTGAGTTATTTGAGTTATTATAGCAACTGCTTTTTTTTTTATTTTGATTTTTAAAATGGGTTTCCAGTCACATTCATGGTGTTCTTTGGTTCCCCTGTGTTCTTACACTGTCCTGCTCTTTGATTTCTATTTGTTTGTAATTGTTCCAAAGTTAAATGTCATACTTGTGTCCTGTTTTGTATACATTGTACATAGTATGTTTTGATATGGGATTGGGTGATTAATCCTTCATTATTACATGCTGTAACTCACCAACTGTGCTGGTTAACCTTTTGTCAACTTTATAGAAGCTCTAGTCGTCTGGGAAAAGGAAATCTTAATTGAGATAATATCTTCTAAAGATTAGATTAAAGATAAACAAGTGCATGGGGCCTTTCTTCCCCCACCTTGATTTTGGTAAATGCTTATTATATATATGAAATTCTTCTGACCTGGATTCCTATTTCTAACCCCATGCCATACACCTAAACCATGTTCTATCTGGCTGTAGTGCTGTCTTTTTATATATAAAGAATCTTTGAGATGATTAAGTTAAAAACAGCTGTGGATCACTCTTGCTGTAGAATTTAAAGTCCTTCTCAGAGTCTTCTGCCATTGCAGTTTTGTCTTTTTAACCTTGTATTCTCCTCTAAGGAAAAAGATCCATCACACGAGGAATATTCTATCCCTGGTCCATCTGCCTAGATTCTTTTTTCTTGTATCTAGTCTGAGAACCTCTGTTAACATATGCTCATCCAAACATTACCATCTTTTAAGCTCCAGCCATAAGCTTCCCTTATCTATAACATATCCTTAGATCCCCTTGACTGAAGACAATATCATCTGATTTGGACTTCTACAACACTTTTATCACTCCTATTTTCCAGCTTCTAGCCTTATCTCTATTATAGTCTCTATTATTTATAGATTGAAATCTTATCTCCTCCAGTAGTGTATAAAATTTTTGAGTGGTTTGTCACTCATCCATGTGTTCCACATTGAACTTGGGTTAGTATATTTCACATATTGGAAACTCATATATATAATAAACAAATAATGCAAAATGGATCTGGGATGAGATCCTAATCCAAAACATTATTTTTATTACTCTGACATGCTAATTTAAGTCCCACAATATAAAACTAATTTCATAGATTGGCATCCAGTGATGTACTGAAAATGTATCATTCTACCATATTTAATGAGAAATATCTCTAGTGATATAGTCAATGACTAGATAGTCCTGGTCAGTCAAAACCCAGTCTGAAGCTGTCTACTCATAACATTATTTTAATAAAAGTTATATTACAAAATTCATATGTATCTAAATTAACTATGATTATATATATATATATATATATATATATATATATATATATATATATAATCCCTCCCCAAATCAAGTAAAATTATATCAAAGATATTTATCTGGACCAGATATATTAGGCTGCTCTAAGTGTATTATGACTCTCCATCATAGATGAGAGTCAGTGAGTACAACATTAAAAGACCTTAGTGGATATTATATATGAATGAATTAGTGATTCATCATTTTTCAGCTGAAACTAAAGGAAACACAATATGAGCAATGAGAAACTTAATAGCGGCCACAATTAGTATTGTGTTTCCTTGAGCGTGGGAGAGAAATAGGTCTTGGGGAGGCCAACAGAATCATTTTGTCACTTGAAACTAATAAAGGTGTCCCTAAAGAAGACCATCATTGGGAAGAGAGGCCCCTTGGTCTTGCAAACTTTATATGCCCCAGTACAGGGAAATACCAGGGCCAGGAAGTAGGAGTGGGTGGGTAGGGGAGAAAAGGGGGGTATAGGGGACTTTTGTGATAGCATTTAAAGTGTAAATGAAGTAAATACCTAATAAAAAATTGGAGGGAAAAATAAAGTGATATTTACAATTTAAAAAAAGGAAGAAGAAGAGTAGAGGCAGGCACCTGATCTAGTAAACAGTTTCCAGGGTGCAGTCTAGCTTTGGCTTGTCATCCATAAAACTGGGAGGCATGACCTGGGGAGGCCATCTACTCATTTTCTTGTTGGAAGCTTAGGTAGGTTACCAGAGCCTGGGGCCTGTCAGCACAAGATTGTTAATGAATATGTTTCCTGTTGATAATTATAGGAAAGGGAATATTGAAGGCACTTAAAACATTTCATTCTTTTTAATTCATTAATTATATTGCAATTATCCTATGCTCAGGAGCTGTCGAGGAGGCTGAATTCCAGCTATTCCTGTGAGACTTCATGGGCAGAAATGAGGGCTGAGGGGTTGGCAAGAGAGAGCCTGAAGAGGAAACCTCAGAAAAGGTTAACTATGCAGATACAAGAAGCTAATTGGAAAGCTCTTAAACAAAATCCAGGTTAATAAGAGTTGAAAAGAACAACACATCTTTTTTTTTTTCATAATGATTATTGCAATTATCACCGGTTTTTCAGCCTACATTAAGGTTGCTTACATTTTGACAAACCTGTTGTAGGTAACATGACTGTTTCTATGAATACTTGGCCTTGAACTTGATCTAAAGGATTCCAGACATTTAGAGGTGAGTGAATTTTGTGCGAGATTGTTGAATGATGGTGACACAGGAAAGCTGAATCCTGCTGCCACACCTAGACAATTTTTATAAACATTTTGCATGTGTAATAAAGAATTGTAAGAAAACTGAATCAGTAAAGATCTATGGGACCTCTACCATTGGACAGGGAAATGAGAGTAACAATTAAACAGATAAAGCTGCTATCCTTACAGAACTATTTATGGAAAATATTGTAACTTAAGCAGGCAAGCAAGCTATAAATGGTGTGCTAAGTTGGAGGACCGAAAGAGTTGGGAACAGGATCATGAAGAATGGTGATCAGAAGGTTGCTATTGTATTCTCTGTTTCATACATATGCCATATAAATAGAAATGCCCTAAATTTCCACACATTTAGACTTAATGGCTTTAAAGACATTGAAGAGATTGTTTCTTCATAGTAATCCTACTAAAGAAGGCTTAAAAGAGTGGAAAAGAAGTTGCCCTAACTTACAACGGGAGCAGCAGCCTAATGCTCTTCAGTTGGTTCCCTAAACATTCATCCTCTATTCTCTCCTTTTGCTTTTCATTGAATCCGTCTTCTTCCCAAGGCAAACTGCTAACCACCCTGCCATGTGTTATACTTGACAGCAAATCCTGACATCAAGAGATCTGAATCTATATAGTTGTGTGAATTAATGGTTCTGCTTTCTTGTACCCGAGGGCAAAATTAAGACAGTGTGCTGTATGAAAGACTACATAGGGGTCATCTACCACTGTCTTTAATTGAAACATAGCAGGCCTATATATACCGAGTTTTTGGTATCTGAAATTAGATGCTAAGTGACTACTTTAAGCCTACACACACATTTCTGGCTCTTTTATATAAACTAGCTCATGGAGACATGGTGAAAAGTGGTAGACCACACACACAGCAGACAAATCAATGTAGCTGCCTTAGTAGAGAGCTGCACAGTGTTAGAAAGGCTGTCCAATATCAATAAAAGCACTTGCAGCAGGTTCACTGCTAGCTAAAAACACATAAGAAAAACCCAGCTAAACCCATCTTCAATGATTAATTTGTATGATTATACATTAAAAACATATCTACTGTTTAGGGCATTATGTTTTCAATGGATTGTTAGGCATCAATGGGTAACAGATAAAATTTTAAGTCATATTACAGATTACCTCAGTTCACTCAAGCTATTTTAATTGGGTTCTTGGATATGATAGTGAATAAGATACCATCCCCTTTCTTATTCAAAAATCTGACAAGATAATACTTTATAAACACAACTAAAAGTTTTAAATGTGATTTTAATTGTTCACTTCTGAAATACTAGCAGAATACCAGTCTTTAGGTTTTACTGAACACTATGGATTCCATGGAATATACATTATGATTTTGAATGAATATATTCATTTTTTTGAAGCACATATCCTTGTTTTTTTTCCCTGTTCTTGAAGGAATAAATGCTATAGAAGATATTTAGAAACTCCAAATGATAAACTCCATGTAAACCTGTTTACATTTTATATGGGTGTTGATTTTATGACTCAATCATCTAGGTAAGATGTCTCGGCATAAGCTTTTTCTTGGGTCACTGAGGTTTGTGTCTTGGAAGATCAGAGCACTATGCTATCTGAAAAATGTTTCCAGTGGATAATACTATCACTTTCTTGTCACATAGAGTAGAACCTTTGTGTGACCCAAAGGACATTTTCTTTGAAAAACAACTACTCTATTTTACTCACACCTACACTGAGGCTGGTAAATCTTTTCCCCGGGGCAATAATACAAGTCATATTCTTTTGGCAACAAACACCTCTTGCTTTAACCAACAGCATAGGATATCTATACCAAACATTCTTATTTGCAGACTTTGTTGAGTTCTAAGATTTAGATTCATATCAAAACTTTGCATGATGTCTAATGATTGTGGTGGCAGTAAAATAAATACACTCTTTTTCTTATCTCAGAATTACTGGTGCTATTTTTTAAAAGATCAAATTGAGTGAGAGAATCAACATGAAAAGCAAAAGTTTTCTGAGTAATAAGAAGTGTACCTTATTGTCAGATTTTCATGATCTTGTGTAGTCCTTTAACTAAAGCTATCATCTCTCTGACCAGAGGTTTCTTACTTGTAAAGTTGAAACTCTAACTGCTATCCTGGCCTCTTCACAGATGTAACACATAATAGTTTAAGCAAAAAGTACACTTGAAGATTCTAAACAACACAAAGAACTACCAAACCACAGGTTTGTTTTTATTGTCTTACATTTCTGTCACGAGAAATCATTAAAGGTTTGATGTAAATCTACCCAATTTTCATTTCTCAACTTAAAAATATCCCAAATAACTTGAAATAATACAGGTAAAACATCCCAAAACTATCTTCCTAGAGCCACAAGTTTTGTTGAAATGGGAGGCCCAGAATTGATCTCCTACATTTTTTGTGCCCCTCTACATTGCCATACTATTATCACTATCTTTACATATGCATTGAGATATAATAATTTTCTGTTGAAATGTGTGATCTTAAAGAGACACTGCATGTTAACAAAATTCTACAATAACCACTTACTGGATGCTTAAATATGCTGGATTATTTGCCCTCTGTACCTTTGTTTTTCTCATAGGAAAACAGGATAGAAAAATGAGATTGATATCTCACATGAGTTGGGGAAGACGAAATGAGAAATGTAAAATATTTAGCATAACTCATATCACTTAATAAAAAAACAACAGAAACTACAGAGAAGTCAACAAATTGGCTTTGTAGTTAAGCCAATTTAAGACCACCTATAGGAATGATCACAGTAAGGATATTTGAGTCACATTTCCTTATGGTCAACACCTAGTGCTTGTCAGAGAGTCAACAAAAATTGAAGATACATGTATATTATTGGTACATGGGTGATACCTATGATTCAAAAGACAATATAGAACTTTGATTCTAGCTCAGTCTCTAACACCACTGTACATCTCCACAACATATTATTACTTTACTATCCATGATTCAGTCATCTGTTCAATGAAATGTAAACTTTATATACACTATCGTGTTAAATCTTCCCAGTGCACCATGATGAAAATGAAATTAATCCTGTCCTGTGAAATGGAAACTGATGAAACTCAGAAAGTTTATGTAACTTATGTCTAAGACTCTATAACTAATAAATAGATAGGTGAAGACATACATTTTTGACTTAGATTTGGGGTTAGTAACTTCTACTATTCTCCTCCAAAGCAAAACATAATAGGAAAAATTCAAATGTGTATAATTTATACGAACAACTCCTCCCATTGGCATTGGCAGCAAGGAGTAAGTGTACATAAAAGCGGTAGAGGCATTGTCACTTGACAGACACATTTAGATACAACAGTATCTGCATAATGATCCAGATGGGAAGGGGTTGAGCAGGGGAGACAGCAACAACTAAAATATTGTCCTTGGGTTAATTGGTATTTTCGTGTCCTTATGGAATGATTTATCCATTGGGCATATGAATACACCAAATGAAATTTATAACAATTTCTTTGAGTTGGGAACCACTTGTCCCTTCCTACATTAAACTAATGCAATATCTATATTTAACCCAGCAGGATGGATGGCTTTACAATTGGGTGATTATTTATAGATACTCTCATGTAATGTCTGCTTAAAAGCTACAGAGAGTCTGTCAAAGACAGATGGAATGGATCCAGATGTGTGACTGCATGTGAGTCTTTGATACTTAGTTGGGCAGGGATGATTGCAAGCTTATACATTCATGAGATACCAAGTGATTTCACTCTTCATATTTATTCTTAATTCCAATATTATGGTTCTTATCTGAACATGGGGCTAGATGTATCCTAACATTTTATATTTGGAGAAAAATATATATTCTGAGTCCAATCTCTAATTAGATACATGGATCTTCTTTATGCTATTCTTATTCAATATATATTTATTAAGTGCAACTTCACCATGTTGTTCATTATATTTTAACAAATGTTGAGACCCTACATGGAGATAATCTTTAAGATTTTAAGTATTATTAAACATGGCTTTATTTTCCAAGTCCAAGTGTCAAATTGGTAGGATACAAGGTAGATGGAGCTTTATATGGTATACAATCAACAAGACAAATATTGCAGTCTATGGAGAATCACAGAACATGGTGTAAGTGCCTGGCACAGTGTACCTGGCACAGATGAGAGCTTAGTTAATGGTGTTCATGATGATCATTTCAGTTTTATTGATATTGTTAGAGAACGTGTCATAGATGTATCCTGAATATTAAGTTGGGTTTCTCGAGGCACATAAGATTAATAAGACAGCATAAAAGATTAAAACAATAGAACATCTTCAGAGAATGTTAGAGAACTGGGGACTTAAATCCATCTTTCTCATGAAACAATAGTTTTAGATAAGAATAAAAAAGTAGGTGTGGCTCATATTTAAGACCATTTAAATCTATACTTATTATCATGAAATTATTCACTTTGATTTGGTGAGCAAGTAAGAAATGAGACTATTTTCTTAATTATGTGTGTGTGTGTGTTTGAGAGAGAAAGAGAGAGAGGAGACAGACAGACACAGAGAAACAAGAAGACACAGAAAAAGAGACAGGGAAAGACAGATGAATATAGAAGACATATCATTTTGAATAGAATCATATATTTGTCCTCTCCACTAGTCTCCTCAGAAACAAAATATAAATATAAAAGGGGAAAAAACAGGTTTGTACAAGGGTGTGTGAATATGAGTGTGTGTGCGTGTATATATTTTAAATGTATATGTGTGTATGTATATGTATATATTCAGTTGTTATCATTCAAACTTTAGAATTTTTGGATTTATAAAATATTAATCATTTCAAATCCTTATATCTGTACTCTAATTTAGTGTTTAATTTCCCTCAAGAATCTAATAGCCTAAAGCAGGTAGTATATGAGCATAATGCATCACAAGTTATAAATAATGTGTCTAGTTGCTCTCAGGATTTTGTTTATCTGGTGTATATTAGTTACAAAGTGTAATTATAAATGACATGACTGTTATTAATCACTGCTTTTTATTGGCTTTGTAATATGAAATATACTTATCCAACAAATTTTATAAGTCTTCATCTTTAATTTAATTGTAACAATATCTTTATTAAGCATGTTTAAGTATACTTATTAATTAAGAATAACTCTTTCCATACAAATGAGATCAAGTTGAGAAATAAATTTGGCTTGTCCAAAGTTCTACTGTTAGTAGAAAGAACAAGTACATGTACTTTGGATTCTAAAATCAGCTCTTGTCACCTGCCACTAGTGCAGTAAGTATGCCTATGAAGAGTACAAGGATACTTTTTATTTGGTATGCAGGTTAGGGAAGCTCATATGTATTATTTTCTTTCTGTCTTGCTGTCTCAGATCTAATAATTCTTCATTTCTCCATTAGCCTACAATCCTGACAATCCAGAGACCAAAACATTGTGATCTCCTATAGCCCTTCATTCATATTGATCATAGAATACGAGTTTTCTAGACTGATTGTACAGTTATAAGAAAATGTATACATTAAAAAATTAATTCAATAAAAAGGTTTATTTTCTTTCTTTTTTTATTGAGTATTTTCTTTGTTTACATTTCAAATTGGTGCCCAAATAAATGCTTCCTTTCTTAAATGGAGTCACAAAAAGATCTTAGTACACAACAGGAAGAATAATCAAGGAAGACAGTGAGTGTTGGCAGTATGGAGAAAATTTAGTGTAGAGGGTGGCTAGTAAGATTCCCGGACTATGCCAGTAATGATGAATTTGATAAACTTTATGACTTTCTAGACTTTCCCTTCACACTAATTATTGAACGTTCATGTATGTTCAAGCTCTCTCTCTCTCTCTCTCTCTCTCTGTCTCTCTCTGACAGGCAGGTATAGGTACAGGTGTGTGTGCATACACATATATGGATATATATATATATATATATATATATATATATATATATATGTGTGTGTGTGTGTGTGTGTGTGTGTGTGTGTGTGTATGTGTGTGTGTATAGATATATATGTGTGTTTGTATATGTGTTATTCTATGTTATAAAAAGCAAAAAACTGAAATTGTGAAAGAAATGTCACCACATTCACTAGCTTTACGGTGGAAATGGAAAATCATTTTGTTATGTCCTTTTTTAAACTTTCTGGCAAAAAGAAAAAATTACAGTTCCTAAAATATGTCCTAAATGTTCATTAGGTTCCAATGACAACATTATAAATGAACTTCTACTGACAGTCTTGTCACCTATTAATAGATTACAATTTCAAACATGGAATTCTGGGATTTATGCTAATAGAAGGTAGGATTTTCTTTGTACTTTCTTGGTAAGCTTTCAGTGTGCTGACATAATAGCTATGGTGTGCTGGGAAAAAAAACATGAAGACACTCACATATCCTATAAGGGAGATAATTATTATTTCAAAAGTAGACTTGTTACACTCATCTGCATATAATATTTAATTTTTTACCAAATGTTTCATTTCAATACAAGCAAAAGTGATAAAAATAAAAACATATCAACATATGCTAATACACTTTCTATTGAAAATATATTGTTGCCATTTGTTTCTAGGATTTATTATAAAATCATTCAACACTCAATTCTAAAGTGTTTTAAAATAACAATGTTACTGAAAATGTCCATATGTTTTGAATTAGAATCATTTAGTTAAAATGCTAATTAAAAATAGTCCTTCTGTGGTTCAGACATCAAAAATAATGTATGTGCAGACACATAGGTAAATAGGCGAGACAGCAGAGGACCCAGGATATCTGACATGAAGATTAATGTATTTGTATGGGACCCATTGATAAAAAATGGAATTTTTGTTTCTAAATAGATATAACTATATTGTTTGATTATTTGTTAAAATATATGTGGGTAATTTGGCATTGAAATATAGATTGAGTTCCAACTGTGTTGTGAGAGACTGTCATATCAGGAAAAAAGAAAAAGAAAATTCAGATCTCTAAAATAATGTTTCATTACTTTCATTCAGCTACCAAATTTATGATGTCTGTTCTTTATGAAATATTGGTTGTTGTTTTTTTTTTTTTTTTTTTTTTTTTCGAGACAGGGTTTCTCTGTGTAGCCCTGGATGTCCTGGAACTAACTCTGTAGACCAGGCTGGCCTCAAACTCAGAAATCTGCCTGCCTCTGCCTCCCTAATGCTGGGATTAAAGGCATGCACCACCACTGCCCGGCTAAATATACTATTTCTTTACCAATTTTCCTTAAATCAACTATCACAGGTTACATTAATCACCCTTGCAAGAAAATTTTAGCTTAGGCAGTCACTGGCAAGCCAGAAATCCTTGCTTTAATTCAAAGATAATGGGAAAAATAATAAAACACACCTCTTACTTATGAGAGGTTGGCCTTTGCAGAAGAATTTGCTCTAGATTCTTTTGTTTGTTTGTTTGTTTGTTTGCTTTGTTTGTTTTTGTTTTTGTTCTTGTTTTTCGTGATGGAATATTTGTTTTGGTATGTTTTGTTTTGGCTTGTTTTTAAAAATGTGGAGAAGCAATGAGATTAGTGTAGTTGTGTTTGGCTACATTTCAGGTTCTTCTTTCTTTGACTCTTCTTTACCTCCTTTCTTCCACTCTTTTATCCTCCTAACACTAGATAAGAGAGATATGGGAAAGAGATTCCTGAACAAGGTCAACTAATGGAAAGTGGGAAACATTATCATTAGACTATTTCCTGCTGATTAGGGCCAAAGACTTTCTTGGGGCAGCTTTGATCCTCACTATAAGAATATGTAATTTATTCTTCTTGTTTTTTCTTTGTAGACAACTACTTAATACTGACCAATGCCATCCAACAGAGATCAACAGCAAGCAACAACCATCCAACAACCCACCTGCCTCTTAGGGTCCTAGCATTTATATGCTCTATAAAGTTTTTCCCCAGATTTCTAATCATTACATAGTTGCTTGCACTATCTGCAACTGTCAAAATCACACTCCTGCTACAGCTGGAAGCAAACCATAGTCAGTTGCTGTGGATAATCTGAAGCAGGAACATATTCCACACCTGAGGTTAAAACAAAATCATATTCTTATAATCTTTCTGTTTTTTTAAGAACTCAAATCTCCAAAAATTTCACTACAGATTAGCAAATGTTTGAAGTATGGAACATATTAACAATCAACTAAGATTTCATTTTCCTTAACATTTAAAAATAATTTGGAAGGAAATAGCCTTTTCCAGTACCTTCAGAGAACTGTCTCTTCATCATTACCTATAGGACTATCCTAGATTAGCATCTTATATTTTGTAAAGAGCTTGTCTAGTCAAATGCATTTCTCATACTTGGGCTGGCACATACCTGAAAAAAGAACCATATAGCTGAAAGCTGAAAGAAATTTCAGAAACCATGTAAAAAGTCCAGTATCTAGAAACAGCCTACTGGTTTGATTCATGACGTTTAAATGTAAGAGAAATGAATTAGCAAATTTAAGCCTCAGTTTTCTTGTCTGCAAAATGGCATAAATACAAGACCCCATCTCAAAAGAGTGTTGTAAAATTTTTGAAAAAAAAAAAAACCATTTACTATAAATTAGAAGCATCCACTGAGTAGATCTTAAATGTCAATATTTGAAGTCATGATACTAAATCCTTGAATATTCTATACAATTAAATCTTTTTATACTAGAGAATAAATAATCAGCCCATGTTGATCATTAGATGGACACAAGTTAAGCCTGTGTTATATCAGGTATGTACCTCTTTAATATGTTTCAGATATGCAATGACAATGTCTAAGAAAAAAGAATATCACAGGGGAATAGGATATTGCAACTAAAATTCTCACTGATAAAATCTATAGAAGTAGTTGTAACTTATTTGGTTTAATTTTTTTGTACCAGTACAATAGTGTACACATGCTATGAACAAAACCACTCCAGAACTCAGTGGCTCACAACAACAGCTCTGAACTCAAGAAAATACACTGACTTTACAGATATATGAAGTATGAAACTTGAATCTCAACCATTTCTTTGTAGCTTTTTTGTTAATCAGCTTAAAGGGCAGAGTTAATGAGCAGTGTTAACTAACTCTGGATCTACCCACATGATCATTACTGTTAAAGCCTTTGCCAGGAATGTCAAATTTGGGGGAAAGGTCAAAACTTATATAAGATATTTAGGGAACAAACAAAAACGGAGATATTCTACAAACTTCATGACTATCTGCGTATCCAATTGGATATCTGATAGAGGAGTGAGACAAAGGAGAAATGTATCTTTATTGCATATGGCCATCTTAAATCTTCAAATTTTGCACCATGAGTATCAGTTGCTTAGGGGTTGGGGATTTAGTTTAGTGGTAGAGTACTTGCCTAGCAAATCGAAAGTCCTGGGTTCGGTCCTCAGTTCTGGACCCCCCCCAAAAAAGAGTATCCATTGCATAATAAAGATCGGATGAATGTGATTTCCAGAAGTACAACCACTATAAAAGAAATCAATACCCTAGGAAAGAATGAATATGTGCTTGATCTGTGTTGTGGTTTGAATATGAAATATTCTCTCTAGGCTCATGTGTTTGGACATTTAGTACTGTGTTCATTGTGCTATATTGGAAAACTGTAGGGCACTCAGGATGTAGGACCTTGCTGAGAATGTAGGTCAGTAGGGGTGGGGCTTGATATTTGTTAGCCTCATGCTCTTTCCTGTCTTCTGTGTTGTAACCAACTGTAGAGGAAACATGATTAATCCTTGCATGCACTGGTTTCCATGTCTCCAAGTTATTGATTATCTGTGTCCTTTTGAACCACAAACTAAAATAAATCTTTATGTTTTTAAGTTGTTTTGCCTCAGGTATTTTGTTAAGGCAAAGCTAATTAATACAGTCTGCTTTACTTATTTTCCATAGGTCAGTTGCAGGAACAAGGGAAGGAAATGCGCTTCCCTCTATTGCTTAGGAAGGGAGACTTTCATGTCACCTAACATGGTAGATTTCCCTTTTAGATATGAGGATGATTCTAAAAATAAAATAATTATAATAGATTTTATAAATGGCCACACTATTTACTTTCTTCTGCATTCATAGATTTTACTTGAACAATTAATTAAGAGTGTGGAAGTTGGTTTAAGCTCCACAAGAAGAAAACTGCTGGGTAAATTATTAATTTAAGGTGGACAAGACATTTATGGAGTGAATGGTGTTTTGCCTGCAACTTGGGTATACCTAACTGGGTCTAGCCAAGACCCTCAAAGATGAGTCACTATTAAGCAATTGTTGATAATGTGATTGTTCATTATTTGGTGATTGAATTATTTATTCACTTTACATCCTGATTTCACATTCCTCCCCCTTTTATTCTACCACCCTTTTCCCAGCCCCTCTATCCCCACCTCCTCCCCTTCTCCACTGAAAAGAAAAGGCCTCTCATGGATATAAAACAGCCCCAAAATATCAAGCTGCCACAAGACTAGGCACATCTCATCCATTGAGGCTAGACAAAGCATCCAAGCTAGGGGAAAGTTATCCAAACGCAGGCATTGTGGTCAGAGGCAGACCCTGCTTCCACTTTTGGAGGTCTACAAAAAAAAAAAAAAAAAAAAAAAAACCAGCTGCACAACTGCTAAATACATGCAGGGGGCCTAGGCTCATTCCATTTATGCTCCATGTTTAGTCTCCATGAGCCCAGATTAGTTGCTTCTGTAGGTTTTTCTTATTAGGCCCTTGACCTCTCTGGCACCCTCAATCCTTCATCCCTCTCTTCCTCTATTAGGATTACCTAAAATCCATTCAATGTTTGATTGTACATGTCTGCATCAGCATACAACAGTTGCAATGTGATGGTCCTCTAATGATAGCTAGGCTGGGTTCCTGTCTGCAAGTATACCAGAATATCATCAACGTGAGGGGTGTGTTCCCTTTCATGACATAAGTCTAAAGCTGGACCAGTCATTGGTTGGACCTTTTCTCAAATTCTGTTCCACCCCAAACCCTGCATATCCTGTAGGCAGACAAAAATTGTGGGTCTAAAGTTTTGTGGTTTTGTTTGTATCACAGTCCCTCCATTGTATTTCTTTCCTGGTTATAGGTGATACCCAGTTCATGCTCCTTATAGCCATTCATAAGGGTCCTAGCTAATATCACTCTCAGAGATTCCTGGTCTTTTTCATTGTCCTAGGTTTCTAGCTCATCCAGAAGATGCCCCCACCCAAATCCAGTTGTCTCTTCCAGTACTCTCTTCCTCTGTCTTACCCCAATCTCATCTCTTCTGTTTCCTTGCCCAACACTACCAGATCCATTCTCATCCACACACAACATCTACCCATGATGTCTAATCTATTTCCTCTTCTCAGTATGAGTCAAATATCCTCCCTTGTTCCCTCCTGGTTACTTAGCTTCTTCAAGTATGTGATTTGTAGCACGCTACACAATTACCCTGCACTTTATGACTACTACTCACTTAAAAACACATCTATAGCTCTGGATTACTTCACTCAGGATGATATTTTCTAATTCCACTATTTTTCCTACACATTTCAAGATTCCATTATTTTTAATGGCTAATACTCCACTGTGTAAATGTACCACATGTTTTTATACATTATTCAGTTGAGGGACATCTAGGTTGTTTTCATTGTCTACTTACGATGAATAAAGCTTCTATAAATGTAGTTGAACAAATGTCATTGTGGTAGAATAGACCTTCTTTGGTGCATATGTCCAGGACTGGTATAGATGCATCTTGAGGAATTTCTATTACCAGTTTTCTGAGAAACCACCAAATTGATTTCCAAAGTGGTTATTCAAGCTTGAACTTCCACTAGAAATGGAGGAATGTTCCCATTGTTCCACATTCTCTCCAACATGATCTGTCTCTTGAGTTTTTGATCTCAGTCATTTTGACAGAAGTTAAGATGGAATTTTGTAGACATGTTCATTTTCATTTCCATGATGATTAAAGATGTTGAAAGTTTCTTTAAGAGCTTCTCAGTCATTAGAAAGTCTTCAGTGACCTGAATTTTTCATCTTAGCCATTCTGACTGGTGTGAGGTGGAATCTCAGGGTTGTTTTGATTTGCATTTCCCTGATGATTAAGGATGTTGAACATTTTTTTCAGGTGCTTCTCTGCCATTTGGCATTCCTCAGGTGAGAATTCTTTGCTCAGTTCTGAGCCCCATTTTTTAAATGGGATTATTTGATTTTCTGGAGTCCACCTTCTTGAGTTCTTTATATATATTGGATATTAGTCCCCTATCCGATTTGGGAGCGGTAAAGATCCTTTCCCAATCTGTTGGTGGTCTTTTTGTCTTATTGATGGTGTCTTTTGCCTTGCAGAAGCTTTGCAATTTTATCAGGTCCCATTTATCGATTCTCAATCTCACAGCACAAGACATTGCTGTTCTATTCAGGAATTTTTCTCCTGTACCCATATCTTCGAGGAATTAATAAAAGCATTATTTAAAAAGGAATGGAAGCTGAGAATGTCTAAACACAAGGTTTACTGAATTAAAATTCAATGTATATAAGGGATCATGAAATCTGTGGGAGCCATTTCAGTCTCTATATTTCTAGCTGCTAGGAATATCAGCTAGAGTAACTCCACCCCCATCCCCAAGACTCCTGGAAACCTTAGTCCCAAAGATTTCCAAACCCAATGGTTTGTGTTCTCTCTCCCAGACTTCTCCCTATCCCTGTTCTCCTCACACCTCATCCCTGCCCTCATTCCCTTACCCATTGCTATCCCTCCAAATTCCTAATTATGTCCACCTGTAATATATATTTTATATCCCTTTCTGAATGAGATTCAACATCTTTTCCTGTTGCCTAACTACTTTTGTATGATGGAAGTGGATACCACCTGAGACCAGGCAGCACCTCCAGTAGAGTGATGAGAACCCCAACCCACCCACCAAACCTTCAACTGAAAATGTGTCCTGCATACAAAATGTGCAGGGATAAAGATAGAGCAGAGATTGAGGGTATAGCCAACCAATGACTGGCCTAACTTGAGACAACCCTATGGGAAACAGACCACCCTTGACACTATTAATACTCTGTCATGCTTGCAGACATGAGTCTAACATAATTGTCTCCTGCAAAGATTCATACACCAGCTGATGGAAATTGATGCGGAGACCACAGCCAACCTTAGATGGAGCACATGGAGACTTGTGTAAGAGTCAAGGAAAGGATTGATCAAGTGGGTCAGGACAATACAAGAAGACCTACAGAGTCAGCTAACATTGGCCCATGGTGCTCACAGAGACTGAACTGAATCAAATAGTATGCAGGGGCTAGACCTAGCCCCTTATATATTTGTAGCAGATGTATAACTTGGTTTTCATGTGGGTCCCCTAACAATTGCAGCTATGGCTGTTTCTGACTCTGCTGCCTATCTTTGGATCCCCTTCCCTTAGGTCAGCTGCTTTGTCTGGCCTCAGTGAGAGAGGATCCCCTTAGTAAAACTTGATGTCCAAGGGTGGACAGGTACCCATGGGGCTTTTGT
This sequence comes from Mus musculus, assembly GCF_000001635.26. Lineage (NCBI taxonomy): Eukaryota > Metazoa > Chordata > Mammalia > Rodentia > Muridae > Mus > Mus musculus. The sequence goes on from NC_000070.6 coordinate 69,144,498, forward strand.
TTTCTCTGAGAAGAAGGGGAAGAAACTATGATGGAATAAATATGTGAGGGTGGAACTGGGAGACAAGGAGGGAAGGGACTTCAATCCTGAGGTAAAGTGAATTTAAGAAATCTGTGGGAGCATTGAAAAACCTGTGAATGACTTCTATCTAGTTAATCCAGTTGGATAAAGCTGGTTGGCACACCCTGTCTTATGAAAGGCTCAGAATACAGTCTAGGTATTGTTGGGTGATCAGATCAGGTGCAGCAGGGTGGGCATTCAGGATAGGACTTCAGAAGTAAGGCACAAAATTGTTTAGGTAATTAGTCTCCTTTCTCCATTACTCTAAATGAGATAAACAAATCACTCATTGGGCCTGTCACAGTGATGTTCTCCATGTGAATGGTTCCTAATGATCAAGGGCATAGAGCTGGTACCCTGGCTGGTAAAGCTATTTATTTCACAACACTTTGTCCTGGTCACATATTTCTGCAATAGCATACATTGGCATAGGTGCTGTTAAAATAAACATTGTTCGCTCTAAATGGCACTTATGGCTGGGCAATCTCTGTACTATGTGGCTAGTGTCATGGTGAGTCTGGACATGTAGATTTGTGTGTATGATCCTTACTGTACAAATCCACTTCTCAGAATTTCTGCATGCTTCATGTATAAGTTAAGGCTTAGGCTAGATTAATATTCCCAGATTTTCAATGAAATACTTGTGCTTTGAAGTATAAAATGTTTCTGCAACTTACTTTTTTAAAATTTTAATTAGGTATTTTCTTCATTTACATTTCCAATGCTATCCCAAAAGTCCACCATACCCTCCCCCCGCACACACTACCCTACCCACCCACTCCCACTTCTTGGCCCTGGCATTCCCCTGTACTGAGGCATATAAAGTTTGCCTGACCAATGGGCCTCTCTTTCCAGTGATGGCCGACTAGGCCATCTTCTGATACATATGTAGCTAGAGACACAAGGTCAATCATTAAGCAGTAAATTTCAAATTAATGTTAAATACTTTTCTGAGTGGTGGCAAATATAAAATTAGTGGTTGAGATTCATGAATTTTCCTGTTGGGTAAGAGAGAACATGGTGTCAATTTATTGCAGATGGGAATCTGGACTATAAGAGTATGGAACCTCTTTGTGTGTTCAACATAAGCATTCCCTAATCTTGACTAATGAGGCTTTGCAATTTTGATAAGTGGTTTCCATAGTTGCCTAGGACATTGATAGGTAGAAGACACAGACATGTATAAATTGCAGGATAACCTGTTACTTTTATACAGCAAAATTCCAAAACTTTTTTGATTAGTTTTAATAATTTTTGTATTAATATATTTGGTATACACATATAGTTATAGGCCAACATGTGTGTTCTGAAAATTAAACTGGGTCATTTACAGGAGCAACAAGTACTCTTAACTCTAAGCTAGCTGTCCAGTCAAAACATTAACATGTTTAACAGTACAAGTTAATCATATAAAAATTTTACCCGGATCCTTTCACAGTGCTTTAAAAATTAACAACTTATCTTACCCTTAGCTACATCAAAAATTGATCATCAGAAGAAAAATAATTATCTTTTTATAAGAAAATGTATTACAACCATTCGAAATTAAAGATTTTAAAATTTATTTTAAACTAACTGTATTTATGTGTATGTGCAAAGCACTAACTGAAATTACTAGATTGTCAAACTAAAGGACATCCAGTGAGGATATATGTCCTGAGAATACAGGAGCAGAATTCCTGGGAGGAAGTAGGACTTAGATATTATCTTATTACATTGCTTATATGAAGTTCTAAAAAGTAAAGATACTTTTTTTAATGTTTTTTATTTTATTTTTTTAATAAGGTATTTTCCTTGTTTACATTTCCAATGCTATCCCAAAAGTCCCCCATACCCACCCCCTCAATCCCCTACCCACCCACTCCCCCTTTTTGGCCCTGGTGTTCCCCTGTACTGGGGTATATAAAGTTTGCAAGTCCAAAGGGCCTCTCTTTCCAGTGATGGCTGATTAGGCCATCTTTTGATACATATGCAGCTAGAGACAAGAGCTCCAGGGTACTGGTTAGTTCATATTGTTGTTCTACCTATAGGGTTGCAGTTCCCTTTAGCTCCTTGGGTACTTTCTCTAGCTCCTCCATTGGGGGCCGTGTGACCCATCCAATAGCTGACTGTGAGCATCCACTTCTGTGTTTGCTAGGCCCCGGCATAGTCTCACAAGAGACAGCTATATCTGGGTCCTTTCAGCAAAAACTTGCTAGTGTATGCAATGGTGTCAGCGTTTGGAAGCTGATTATGGGATGGATCCCTGGATATGGCAGTCACTAGATGGTCCATCCTTTCGTCACAGCTCCAAATTTTGTCTCTGTAACTACTTCCATAGGTGTTTTGTTCCCATTTCTAAGAAGGGGCAAAGTGTCCACACTTTGGTCTTCCTTCTTCTTGAGTTTCATGCGTTTAGCAAATTGTATCTTATATCTTGTGTATCCTAAGTTTCTGGGCTAATATCCACTTATTAGTGAGTACATATTGTGCGAGTTCCTTTGTGATTGGGTTACCTCACTCAGGATGATGCCCTCCAGGTCCATCCATTTGCTTAGGAATGTCATAAATTCATTCCTTTTAATAGCTGAGTAGTACTCCATTGTTTGAATGTACCACATTTTCTGTATCCATTCCTCTGTTGAGGGGCATCTGGGTTCTTTCCAGCTTCTGGCTATTATAAATAAGGCTGCTATGAACATAGTGGAGCATGTGTCCTTCTTACCAGTTGGGGCATCTTCTGGATATATGCCCAGGAGAGGTATTGCGGGATCCTCCGGTAGTACTATGTCCAATTTTCTGAGGAACCGCCAGACTGATTTCCAGAGTGGTTGTACAAGCTTGCAATCCCACCAACAATGGAGGAGTGTTCCTCTTTCTCCACATCCGCGCCAGCATCTGCTGTCACTTGGAAAGGAAGAAGTCAAAATATCACTTTTTGCAGATGGTATGATAGTATACACAAGTGACCCTAAAAATTCCACCAGAGAGCTCCTAAGCCTGATAAACAGCTTCGGGGAAGTAGCTGGATATAAAATTAACTCAAACAAGTCAATGGCCTTTCTGTACACAAAGGATAAACAGGCTGAGAAAGAAATTAGGGAAACAACACCCTTCTCAATAGTCACAAATAATATAAAATACCTTGACATGACTCTAACTAAGGAAGTGAAAGATCTGTATGATAAGAACTTCAAGTCTCTGAAGAAAGAAATTAAAGAAGATCTCAGAAGATGGAAAGATCTCCCATGCTCATGGATTGGCAGGATCAATATAGTAAAAATGGCTATCTTGCCAAAAGCAATCTACAGATTCAATGCAATCCCCATCAAAATTCCATCTCAATTCTTCAATGAATTCGTAAAGATACTTTTAAAATAAGTAAATAAAATGGTCATGTTTTTCAAGAGTCTCACGTAGTATCAATTTTAAAATATTTTACATTATGTACTTCAACCCCACTCATCTCCCTGTCCCATGATAGCTGTCGTCTATCCTTGGACTCTTCCCCTAAACAAAAGACAACAAAACAAATCAAAACAAAAGAAGACTTACCATGGAAGCTGACATATGACTCAATGTGTCACACAGAAATAATATTTTGTCCAAACCCCTTCACTTGCAAATGTTCATTGTAATTAGTTATTGGCCTGATTCAAAGTCTGGATTCTACCACACTTTCTTTTTTGTTGTTATTGTTGTTGCTGTTTTTCATTTTACTTTTTATTAAATATCTTCTTCATTTACATTTCAAACACTATTCTGAAAGCCCTCTATACCCTCACCACACCCTGCTCCCCAACTAACCCACTCCTGCTTCCTGGCCCTGTCATTTCCCTGTACTGGGGCATATGATCTTCAAAAGAACAAGGGCCTCTCCTCGCATTGATGGACGACTAGGCCATCCTCTGCTACATATGCAGCTAGAGACACAGCTCTGGGGGGTACTGGTTAGTTTATATTGTTGTTCCTCCTATAGGGTTGCAGACTCCTTTAATCCCTTGGGTACTTTCTCTAGCTCCTCCATTGGGGGCCCTGTGTTCCATCCAGTAGATGACTGTGAACATCCACTTCTGTATTTACCAGGCACTGGCATAGCCTCATAAGAGATAGCTATATCAGGGACCTGTCAGCAAAATCTTCCTGGCATATGCAATAGTGTTTGGGTTTGGTGTTTGTATATGGGATAGATCCCAGGTCAGTCAGTCTCTGAATGGTTCTTCCTTCCATCTCAGCTCTGAACTTTGTCTCTGTAACTCTGTCCATGGGTGTTTTGCTCCCCATTCTAAGAAGGAATGAAGTATCCACACTTTGGTGTTCATTCTTCTTGAGTTTCATGGGTTTTGGAAATTGTATCTTGAGTATTCTAAGTTTCTAGGCTAAAATCTGCTTATCAGTGAGTATATATCATGTGTGTTCTTTTGTGACTGGGTTACCTCACTCGAGATGATATCCACCAGATCTATCCATTTGTCGAAGAATTTCATAAATTCATTGTTTTTCATAGCTGAGTAGTACTCCATTGTGTAAATGTACCACATTTTCTGTATCCATTCCTCTGTTGATGGACATTTGGGTTCTTTCCGGCATCTGCTGTCACCTGAATTTTTGATCTTAGCCGTTCTGAATGGTGTGAGGTGGAATCTCAGGGTTATTTTGATTTGCATTTCCCTGATGATTAAGGATGTTGAACATTTTTTTCAGGTGCTTCCCAGCGATTCAGTATTCCTCAATTGAAAATTCTTTGTTTAGCCCTGTACCCAATTTTTTAATAGGTTTCTTTGATTTTATGGAGTCCATCTTCTTGAGTTCTTTATATATATTGGATATTAGTCCCCTATGAGATTTAGGATTGGTAAAGATCCTTTCCCAATCCTTTCGTGGCATTTTTGTCTTATTGACAGTGTCTTTTGTCTTACAGAAGCTTTGCAATTTTAGGAAGTCCCATTTGTTGATTCTCAATCTTACAGCACAAGGCATTTCTGTTCTGTTCAGGAATCCTGTGCCCATAACTTCAAGGCTTTTCCCCACTTTCTCTTCTATAAATTTCAGTGTCTCTGGTTTTATATGAAGTTCATTGATCCACTTATACTTGAGCTTTGTACAAGGAGATAAGAATGGATCAATTCACATTCTTCTACATGATAACTGCCAGTTGTGCCAGCACTATTTGTTGAAAATGTCTTTTTTCCAGTGTATGATTTTAGCTCCCTTGTCAAAGATCAAGTAACCATAGGTGTGTGGGTTCATTTTTGGGTCTTCAATTCTATTCCATTGATCTACCTGTCTGTCGCTGTACCAGTACCATGCAGTTTTTATCACTATTACTTTGTAATACAGCTTGTGGTCAGGCATGGTGATTTGCCCAGAAGTTTTTTTTATTGTTGAGAATAGTTTTTCTATTTTGTGTTTTTTATTATTATTATTATTATTATTTCAAATGAATTTCTCAAATTGTTCTTTCTAATTCTATGAAGAATTTGATGGTGACTGCATTGAATATGTAGATTGCTTTAGGCAAGGTGACTATTTTTACTATATTAATCCTGCCAATACATGAGCATGGGAGAGCTTTCCATCTTCTGAGATCTTCAATTTCTTTCTTCAGAGATTTGAAGTTCTTGTCATATAGATCTTTCATTTCCTTAGTTAGAGTCACACAAGTTATTGTATATTATTTGTAACTATTGTGAAGGTTGTTGTTTCCCTAATTTCTTTCTCAGTCTGTGTATCCTTTTGTAGAGAAAGGCTACTGATTTGTTTGATTTAATTTTATATCCAGCCACTTTGCTGAAGTTGTTTATCAACTTTAGGAGTTCTCTGGTGGAATTTTCTGGGTCACTTAAGTACACTATCATAACATCTGAAAATAGTGATATTTTGATTTCTTGCTTTCCAATCTTCATCCCTTTGACCTCTTTTGTTGTGTAATTCTCCTAGCTAGAACTTCAAGTACTATGTTGAATAGATAGAGAGTGGGCAGCCTTGTCTAGTCCCTCATTTTAGTGAGATTGCTTTAAGTTTCTCTCCATTCAGTTTGATGTTGGCTATTGGTTTGCTGTATATTGCTTTTATCATGTTTTGGTATGGACCTTGAATTGCTGATCTTTCCAAGACTTAGCATGAAGGGATGATGAATTTTGTCAAATAACTTTTTAGCATTTAATGAGTTGATCATGTGTTTTGTTTTGTTTTTGAGTTTGTTTATGTTGTGGAATATGTTGATGGATTTCCATATATTGAACCATCCATGCATCCCTGGGATGAAGCCTACTTGGTGGTGGTGAATGACCATTTTGATGTTTTCCTGGATATGTTTGTCAAGAATTTTATTGAATATTTTTACATTAATGTTTGTAAGGGAGATTGATCTGAAGTTCTATTTCTTCATTTGGTCTTTGTGTGGTTTAGGTGTAAGCGTGGCTTTATAGAATGAACTGGGGAGTGTACCTTCTGTATATATTTTGTGTAATCCTTTGAAGAGTATTGGTATTAAGACTTCTTTAAAGGTCTGATAGAATTCTCAACTAAACCCTTCTCGTCCTAGCCTTTTTTTTTTGATTGGGAGACTATTAATGACTGCTTGTATAACTTTATAGGTTATGGGACTGTTCTGATGGCTTATCTGATACTGTTTTAACTTTGGCACCCTGTATGTGTCCAGAAAAAAATTCCATTTCATCCTGGTTTTCCAGTTTTGTTGAGTATAAACTTTTGAAGTAGGATCTGATGATTTTTTGAATTTCCAGGGTTTCTGTTGTTATGCCCCCCTTTCATTTCTGATTTTATTAATTTGGATAATGTCTCTGTGCCCTCTGGTTACTCTGGCAAAGGATTTACCTATCCTGTTGAGTTTTTAAAAGAACTAGCTTCTGGTTTGGTTGATTCTTTATATAGTTCTTTTTGTTTGGTTGGTTGATTTCAGCCCTGAGTTTATTTCCTGCTGTCTACTCCTCTTGGGTGTATTTGTTTCTTTTTGTTTTAGAGCTTTCAGGTGCTAGTTTCTTTTTGTAGGCACTTGGAGCTATGAGTTCTCCTATTACCCCTACTTTTATTGTGTCACAAAAGTTTTGGTATGATGTGTCTTACTTTGCATTAAATTCTAAAATGTCTTTAATTCCTTTCCTTATTTCTTCCTTGACAAATTTATAATTGCGTTGAGCGTTGTTCAGTTTCCAAGTGTATGTGTGTTTTCCATTATTTTTGTTGGATTTTAAGACCAGCCTTATTCCATGGTGATCTGATAGAGTGCATGGGATTATTTCAATATTCTTGTATCTATTGGTGCCTGTTTTCTGGCCAATGATGTGGTCAATTTTGGAGAAGGTACCATGAGGGGCTGAGAAGAAAGTATACCATTTTGCTTTAGGATGAAATGTTGAATAAATACATGTTAGATACATTTGGTTCATAACTTTTGTGCATTTTATTCTGTCTCTGTTTAGTTTCTGTTTCTATGATCTGTCCATTGCTGAGAGTGGGGTTTAAAGACTCTCACTATTATTGCATGGTGTGCAATGTGTACTTTGAGCTTTAGTAAACTTTCTTTTATGAATTTGGGTGCTCTTGCATTTGGAGCATAGATGTTCAGAATTGAGAGTACATCTTGGTAGATTTTTCCTTTGACCAGGACGAAGTGTCCATCCTTATCCTTCTTGGTAACTTTTTGATTGAAAGTTGATTTTATATGATATTAGAATGGCTACTCCAGCTTGTTTCTTGGGAACATTTGCTTGGAAAATTGTTTTCCAGACTTTACTCTGAGGTAGTGTTTGTCTTTGACACTGAGGTGTGTTTCCTGTATGCAGCAAAATTCTGGGTCCTGTTTAAGTATTCAGTCTATTAGTCTATGCCTTTTTATTGTGGAATTGAGTCGATTCATGTTAAGAGATATTAAGGAATAGTGATTGTTGCTTCCAGCTATTTTTGATGTTATTTTTATGTTTGTGAGACTATCTTCTTTTGGGTTTGTTGAAAGATTACTTTCTTGCTGTTTCTAGAGTGTAGTTTCTTTCCTTGTGTTGGTGTTTTCCATCTATTATCCTTTGTAGGGCTGGAGTTGTGGAAAATATTATGTAAATTTGGTTTTGTCATGGAATATCTTCTTTTCTCCATCTATGGTTATTGAGAGTTTTTCTGGATATAGTAGTCTGGGCTGTCATTTATGTTCTCTTAAGGTCTATATGACATCTGCCCAGGATATTCTGGCTCTCATAGTTTCTGGGAAGTATTCTGGTGTAATTCTGATAGGTCTTTCTTTATATGTTACTTGACTTTTTCCCTTAATGCTTTTAATATTCTTTGGTTTAATACATTTGATGTTTTGATTATTATGTGATGGGAGGAATTTCTTTTCTGGTCAAGTCTATTTGAAGTTCTCCTGTCTTCTTGTATGTTCACAGGCACCTCTTTCTTTAGGTTAGACAAGTATGTGTTGGTGGTGCTTATATCTATGACTCCTGATCTCTTTCCTATGTTTTATAACTCCAGGATTGTCTCCCTTTGTGATTTCATTAAGTTTCTATTTCCTATTTCCATTTTTAGATCTTGGATAGTTTTGTTAATTTCCTTTGCCTGTTTGATTTTGTTTTCCAGTAATTTTTAAAGGGATTTTTGTGTTTTCTCTTTAAGGGCTTCTAACTGTTTACCTGTGTTCTCCTGAATTTCTTTAAGGGAATTATTTATGTCCTCCTTAAAGTCCTCCATCATTGTCATGAGAAGTAATTTTAAAGCTGAATCTTGCTTTTCTGATGTGATGGTGTATTCAGGACTTGCTATATGGGAGAATTGGGTTCTGATGATTCCAAGTAACCTTCATTTCTGTTCCTTCTGTTTTATGCTTGCCTCCCACCATCTGATTATCTCTGGTACTCCCTGCCCTTACTATATCCGACTGAAGCCTATCCTTCCTATAACTCTGATTGAGTCAGAAATCCTCAGAGTCTAGCTGTATTTGTGATCCTAAGATTCTGCATGTGTCAGAGTTCCTGGGAGTCAAGGTGCTTCTGAGACCCCAGGATCCTGGTGTGACCAAGCTCCTGAGATCCTGGGATCCTAAGATTCTGGTCCTGCTAGAGCACCTGGGAGTGGAGCCTCCTCTGGGGGCTGTGGGACTGGCTATCATGTTTGCACCCAAGGTCCACCAGAACAGGTCAGAAGGAACCCAAACCACTGGTTGGACAGGGTTCCTATGTTCCTGGATCCTCCTGGTCCTAGTTACTCCTGGTGGTGTTGGAACTGATGTTGTTTTCTACTCACTACTGATCCTAAGATCCTGGGCATGCTAGAGCTTCTGGGAATGGAGCCTCCTATGGGCTGTGGGACTTCTCTTCCACACTTTCAATACTGGATCCTCATGAAGACTCATTTTTGTTTTATGTCATGGAAATCCTGGAACTTTAGCTCTGCAGGACTGGACTCTTCTTGTCTTCCAGCAGTTCACAGATGTGATCTATGTTGGGTGTGCTAACTCTAAGTCCTGGATGTGGGCCTGGATAAAGTTGAGTTGATCTGTGCCTCCATCTCTCCTGAACCCATGCCACTTGAGAGCTGGAGACCATCCCCCAACAAGCTGTCACACTCAAGAGTGTGGGCCCACACCTTATTTGGGCAGCACATTAGAAATGCTCTGTTGGAGAGAGTACAGTTGAGCTGACCAGCCCCTTGTCAAAGATCACAGACTGGAGTGCTGGCCCAGCACCTTACCTGCGCAATGTAGTAAAGATTTTTTTTTTAATGCTCTTGTGAAATATTGTGGAAAATAAAGTTGTGTTCAACATCTTTGCTTCATCTCATTTCCTACTGGAAGTCATCTACAAGCTATTGATATGTTAATTTGTGCAATTAGATTAAAATATGGTAATATAAAGCTGATTCTGTTAACCAAATCTTCTTGGATTTTCTTAGACCAGTTGAAGGACCCACAGCCCCTTACCTGTCTATAACTAAAAACAATCAGTGGTGGTTAGGGACAGAGAGTGGCATAGAACAAAATATGGTCTGATAAATTGATTTCCTTGACATTTATTGGGCAACTGCTCTAATCCAAGGAGGTATTACAAGTTTTTTTTTTTTTTTTAATCTTTGCTTGCTTCTACAGTGAGTCAAATAAGTAACATTGGAAAAGAAAGGAGATTCAACCACTTGTGTGATTTCATTGTGTTTGTTTTTATTGTGTCTGTATTATTAGATTGGATTGTATTTACTTTCAGCTTTGGGAGCATTTTTTTTTCTGATAATGTGCTCTCCTTAACCATGTTCCCTCTTTTGGGATCGCTTTCCACCAAAGGCCCAGTACTCAACCATCTCAAATTAGCCACTGCATCATTGCGATCATGTTTATAGAAAATTCTGGACTGTCATTACAATATACTGAAGAGGACCAAGTGTACCAAACAGTGTCTTCATGCTAAAGACTATGGAGCTCTGTAATTGGATTCTAGGGAATCTTCTCATCACTTAGCTTTTGGGATTTCAAATTTGGATATTTTCTAAAGTACAAAACTGTAGATGTTCTTGTATGATAACTATGAGTCCACAAATCAAGGAATATAACAAAATACCATGTGATAGTCCACATCTACTATAGCTTATAAAATAAATATGCCAACCAAACAGGACTAAAATCATTCCTGATAATGAACACGTGTAACTGAATTCTCTCATGGTTGTGTGATTTACATGTCACTTCTTCTTTGAGCTTTGGCACACAGACAGACAGACAGGCAGACAGACAGAAACACATATGGCAAACAACTTTTTTGGATGCATATATTCAAAACTTTTTCATAAAGTAATTCATTAAAAACTGAAGACATGAAATGATTTCACAAACATAAGAAGTGATAGAAGCCTAATGAATTGTCATGTTATCAAATTTTTATGAAGGATGGTAGAGAACCTTCCTTGATGCTATGAAACATAGTATGATCTAATAATAAATAATTGTAATTACTGATGTAATGATTACTACAATCTTATAAACATGGCACTAATCTGTGGACACAATGACAAAAAATAAATAATGTCTCTTCTCATGAAGTACAATAACTGTGTATGCATGAATGGAAAGAGTGTGGTACATGTATTCAACAAGTGCCAATAGATATCATTCAGATACATAAATGAGAATATTAACTAGTGATAATATACTGGTAAGGATACAGGTTTGAGTACCATAAGAGCAACCTCAAATAGCATTATCTTATACAAGATAAATGACTTTTTTTTTTATCATATAACAGCTTAGACAAAAGAGGGTACATGTGTCAGGGAAACCAGACTCTCTTTTCTTCTTGCTCTGTCATTTTGAGGGCATTTCTTTTGTCTGCTTAGTTAAGGATATAATCATCCTTTCTAGCTCGTAGCCAATACAAATGACAGAGTGCACATTTGTCTGCAAGAATGAGGCTCAAAGTAACAAACTTCACTTCTGTTCACATCTCATCTGCCAGTGTTTGCCTTACAGTTATATCACCTGCTAGCAGCCTGAAGAATGGATTCTTTAATTTCAGTAGCCATTCACTAGCTGGGAAGGTTTCTATTCTTATAGAAGAAAGGAATATTAAGTACTAAGGAGTAATTAATGGCAATTTCTATAGAGAATATGTAAACATAAATTATATATATATAATATAAAACATGTATCAGCCAGAGTGGACTGGGTTGTACTTCAGTAACAAGTATCCCTGCATCATAAACCTCTTAAGATTTAGTGTTACTTTAAGTATATGACAGATCAGGAAAACAAGGCAATCCTTTGTCATAAAAAAATCACATAGAGGTCTATCATCCTTTACTGCTAGTTACCATGCTGCAAGGACTGTGATGTCTTGGACATCTCACATTGGAATTAACTACTCAATATGATTAATATGATTATGTCTCAAAAATCATTGGCTAGAATTAGATATACAATACCACAAACATAAGAGAACAAAGCATTTAACCATTAAGTCAAACCACCCATCCCAGGCATAGAAGTAATCAGATCATCTGGTTAGCTGATTTAGGCTTTGATGATTTCACATAAATAGGACTACCAAAAGCTTTGGGAACATTTCAGAGATGTGTGTAATAACTTGTCATCATCAAAAGAATTCTAGAAGAAGCTTTCTCTTTAAATGCTGCTCCAGTAAAGTGGGAATCCAGGCACACACACACACACACACACACACACACACACACTTGTTGTGGAGACAATGTGTGAAAATTATTCAGAGTGAGTAATAAGTGTATGATGTGTGAAAAGTGTAAGAAGAACAGAGTCTGAGAGATTGCTTGGGACCTATTTTACTCACCAATAGCAATAAAGAAATCTCATCATTTTTCAATATTTTAAAATATTGCTTTTTATTTCACCACAGTATGGCCATCTATCTGAGTGCTTCTAGAGATTATCAGTGCAAAAAAGATAATGCACACTCACAGGGGCAGATAGGACATCCACAGCGAACCAACTTGAGCTAGAGTAGAATTTATGTCACTCTAAGGAAAAGAGAAAAACATGCCCACTAGTACAACATATTGTAAATCTACAATGTAATAATCAACCTTATCAATATCAACTGCTGACTTAAATAGTTTCAGAAAGAAGTCCACTGTTGGTCTCAGCCAGCTTTATGGTTGATAAGCAACACTTCTGAGGGTCTATCTTGAGTCCATGTATAGGTGTCTTACCAGGAGGGCCTCCAACATCAGAGCGATTGGGCATGGCATAGACAGGACTATAGATTCTAACACATTTGTGCTGGACTCCAAAGGCTGCGTTGAAGATCCTGAAGTGGAAATTTCTTTGTTCATTGGAGACTCAGTTTTGTCGTGTGCTGTTTATCTGGAAAGTGTCTTATGAGAGGATGTTTCGCTGAAGCAGCAGTGTGAGAGGATGCTTTGATGAGAGCAGACACGTGAGGATTTCTGGACACTGTCTCTTGAGAAGCTCGTTTTGCTGAAACTGAAGCTGAGAGAGAGTGAGATGCTTAGACAGTGAAGGGTTGCTCTTGCACTGTATGATCTGCAACACTTTGCTGCTCTTCACTGATCTTTGCTTGCCCTGACTCCATCAAGAGAAGTGAACCAAAACACTTTTCATGGGATTCTGGATGCTTCTTGGTGCTGCCTCTTCTGTAGATCCAGCCATTGCTATTGATTCATGTTTGGTGTTTGCTATTGTACTTGACTGCCACTGCTGATTCGTGTTTGGAACCACCCCAAAGAATTACTTCGAAAAAGGTCCACACTCTCTGTTTCCTATTAACGTTTCTTCTCCCCTACATTTGGTCAGTGGGCTAGAAGGGAGGTGGAAGCTTTTAAAAACCCTTATTAGAGTAGGTTTTGAAAACCCTAAGCCTGCAGATTCAGTGCAACAGCTCTCTATAACATCATGTCATACCTCCCTTGGTTACGCTTTCTTCATCTGATCTAAGATTTGCAGTCATTTCCACATGTTGTGTGTCAACGTTATGCCACTGTCTCTCAGTGTATCTCTCTTTTCCACAGTATTAATCTCTGTTGAAGTACTGCCACATTTTCTTTTTTTTCCATTTTTTATTAGGTATTTTCCTCATTTACATTTCCAATGCTATACCAAAAGTCCCCCATACCCACCCACCCCCACTCCCCTACCCGCCCACTCCCCCTTTTTGGCCCTGGCATTCCCCTGTTCTGGGGCATATAAAGTTTGCTTGTCCAATGGGCCTCTCTTTCCAGTGATGGCCGACTAGGCCATCTTTTGATACATATGCAACTAGAGTCAAGAGCTCTGGGGTACAGGTTAGTTCATAATGTTGATCCACCTATAGGGTTGCAGATCCCTTTAGCTCCTTGGGTACTTTCTCTAGCTCCTCCATTGGGAGCCCCGTGATCCATCCATTAGCTGACTGTGAGCATCCACTTCTGTGTTTGCGAGGCTCCGGCATAGTCTCACAAGAGACAGCTACATCTGCGTCCTTTCGATAAAATCTTGCAAGGGTATGCAATGGTGTCAGCGTTTGGATGCTGATTATGGGGTGGATCCCTGGATATGGCAGTCTCTACATGGTCCATCCTTTCATCTCAGCTCCAAACTTTGTCTCTGTAACTCCTTCCAAGGGTGTTTTGTTCCCACTTCTAAGGAGGGGCATAGTGTCCACACTTCAGTCTTCATTTTTCTTGAGTTTCATGTGTTTAGGAAATTGTATCTTATATCTTGGGTATCCTAGGTTTTGGGCTAATATCCACTTATCAGTGAGTACATATTGTGTGAGTTCCTTTGTGAATGTGTTACCTCACTCAGGATGATGCCCTCCAGGTCCATCCATTTGGCTAGGAATTTCATAAATTCATTCTTTTTAATAGCTGAGTAGTACTCCATTGTTTGAATGTACCACATTTTCTGTATCCATTCCTCTGTTGAGGGGCATCTGGGTTCTTTCCAGCTTCTGGCTATTATAAATAAGGCTGCTATGAACATAGTGGAGCATGTGTCCTTCTTACCAGTTGGGGCATCTTCTGGATATATGCCCAGGAGAGGTATTGCTGGATCCTCCGGTAGTACTATGTCCAATTTTCTGAGGAACCGCCAGACTGATTTCCAGAGTGGTTGTACAAGCCTGCAATCCCACCAACAATGGAGGAGTGTTCCTCTTTCTCCACATCCATGCCAGCATCTGCTGTCACCTGAATTTTTGATCTTAGCCATTCTGACTGGTGTGAGGTGGAATCTCAGGGTTGTTTTGATTTGCATTTCCCTGATGATTAAGGATGTTGAACATTTTTTCAGGTGCTCCTCTGCCATTCCGTATTCCTCAGGTGAGAATTCTTTGTTCAGTTCTGAGCCCCATTTTTTAATGGGGTTATTTGATTTTCTGAAGTCCACCTTCTTGAGTTCTTTATATATGTTGGATATTAGTCCTCTATCTGATTTAGGATAGGTAAAGATCCTTTCCCAATCTGTTGGTGGTCTCTTTGTCTTATTGACGGTGTCTTTTGCCTTGCAGAAACTTTGGAGTTTCATTAGGTCCCATTTGTCAATTCTTGATCTTACAGCACAAGCCATTGCTGTTCTGTTCAGGAATTTTTCCCCTGTGCCCATATCTTCAAGGCTTTTCCCCACTTTCTCCTCTATAAGTTTCAGTGTCTCTGGTTTTATGTGAAGTTCTTTGATCCATTTAGATTTGACCTTAGTACAAGGAGATAGGAAGGGATCAATTTGCATTCTTCTACATGATAACAACCAGTTGTGCCAGCACCAATTGTTGAAAATGCTGTCTTTCTTCCACTGGATGGTTTTAGCTCCCTTGTCGAAGATCAAGTGACCATAGGTGTGTGGGTTCATTTCTGGGTCTTCAATTCTATTCCATTGGTCTACTTGTCTGTCTCTATACCAGTACCATGCAGTTTTTACCACAATTGCTCTGTAGTAAAGTTTAGGTCAGGCATGGTGATTCCACCAGAGGTTCTTTTATCCTTGAGAAGAGTTTTTGCTATCCTAGGTTTTTTGTTATTCCAGATGAATTTGCAAATTGCTCCTTCTAATTCGTTGAAGAATTGAGTTGGAATTTTGATGGGGATTGCATTGAATCTGTAGATTGCTTTTGGCAAGATAGCCATTTTTACAATGTTGATCCTGCCAATCCATGAGCATGGGAGATCTTTCCATCTTCTGAGATCTTCTTTAATTTCTTTCTTCAGAGACTTGAAGTTTTTATCATACAGATCTTTCACTTCCTTAGTTAGAGTCACGCCGAGATATTTTATATTATTTGTGACTATTGAGAAGGGTGTTGTTTCCCTAATTTCTTTCTCAGCCTGTTTATTCTTTGTGTAGAGAAAGGCCATTGACTTGTTTGAGTTAATTTTATATCCAGCTACTTCCCCGAAGCTGTTTATCAGGTTTAGGAGTTCTCTGGTGGAATTTTTAGGGTCACTTATATATACTATCATGTCATCTGCAAAAAGTGATATTTTGACTTCCTCTTTTCCAATATGTATCCCCTTGATCTCCTTTTGTTGTCGAATTGCTCTGGCTAATACTTCAAGTACTATGTTGAAAAGGTAGGGAGAAAGTGGGCAGCCTTGTCTAGTCCCTGATTTTAGTGGGATTGCTTCCAGCTTCTCTCCATTTACTTTGATGTTGGCTACTGGTTTGCTGTAGATTGCTTTTATCATGTTTAGGTATGGGCCTTGAATTCCTGATCTTTCCAGAACTTTTATCATGAATGGGTGTTGGATCTTGTCAAATGCTTTTTCTGCATCTAAGGAGATGATCATGTGGTTTTTGTCTTTGAGTTTGTTTATATAATGGATTGCATTGATGGATTTTCGTATATTAAACCATCCCTGCATCCCTGGAATAAAACCTACTTGGTCAGGATGGATGATTGCTTTAATGTGTTCTTGGATTCGGTTAGCAAGAATTTTATTGAGGATTTTTGCATCGATATTCATAAGAGAAAGTGGTCTGAAGTTCTCTATCTTTGTTGGATCTTTCTGTGGTTTAGGTATCAGAGTAATAGTGGCCTCATAAAATGAGTTGGGTAGAGTACCTCCTACTTCTATCTCGTGAAAAAGTTTGTGCAGAACTGGAATTAGATCTTCTTTGAAGGTCTGATAGAACTCTGCACTAAACCCATCTGGTCCTGGGCTTTTTTTGGCTGGGAGACTATTTATAACTGCTTCTATTTCTTTAGGGGATATGGGACTGTTTAGAAGGTCAACGTGATCCTGATTCAACTTTGGTACCTGGTATCTGTCCAGAAATTTGTCCATTTTGTCCAGGTTTTCCAGTTTTGTTGAGTATAGCCTTTTGTAGAAGGTTCTGATGGTGTTTTGGATTTCTTCAGGATCTGTTGTTATGTCTCCCTTTTCAGTTCTGATTTTGTTAATTAGGATTTTGTCTCTGTGCCCTCTAGTGAGTCTAGCTAAGGGTTTATCTATCTTGTTGATTTTCTCAAAGAACCAACTCCTCGTTTGGTTAATTCTTTGAATAGTTCTTCTTGTTTCCACTTGGTTGATTTCACCCCTGCGTTTGATTATTTCCTGCCGTCTACTCCTCTTGGGTGAATTTGCTTCCTTTTTTTTCTAGAGCTTTTCGATGTGTTGTCAAGTTGCTAGTATGTGATCTCTCCCGTTTCTTCTTGGAGGCACTCAGAGCTATGAGTTTCTCTCTTAGAAATGCTTTCATTGTGTCCCAAAGGTTTGGGTATGTTGTGGCTTCATTTTCATTAAACTCTAAAAAGTCTTTAATTTCTTTCTTTATTCCTTCATTGACCAAGGTATCATTGAGAAGAGTGTTGTTCAGTTTCCATGTGAGTGTTGGCTTTCTGTTATTTTTTTGTTGTTGTTGTTGTTATTGAAGATCAGCCTTAGTGCATGGTGATCTGATAGGATACATGGGACAATTTCAATATTTTTGAATCTGTTGAGGCCTGTTTTGTGACCTATTATGTGGTCAATTTTGGAGAAGGTACCATGAGGTGCTGAGAAGAAGGTATATCCTTTTGTTTTAGGATAAATTGTTCTGTAGATATCTGTCAGATCCATTTGTTTCATCACTTCTGTTAGTTTCAGTGTGTCCCTGCTTAGTTTCTGTTTCCATGATCTGTCCATTGGTGAAAGTGGTGTGTTGAAGTCTCCCACTATTATTGTGTGAGGTGCAATGTGTGCTTTGAGCTTTACTAAAGTTTCTTTAATGAATGTGGCTGCCCTTGTATTTGGAGCATAGATATTAACAATTGAGAGTTCCTCTTGGAGGATTTTACCTTTAATGAGAACGAAGTGCCCCTCCTTGTCTTTTTTGATGACTTTGGGTTGGAAGTCAATCTTATCAGATATTAGGATGGCTACTCCAGCTTGTTTCTTCATACCATTTGCTTGGAAAATTGTTTTCCATCCTTTTATTCTGAGGTAGTGTCTATCTTTTTCTCTGAGATGTGTTTCCTGTAAACAGCAAAATGTTGGGTCTTGTTTGTGTAGCCAGTTTGTTAGTCTATGTCTTTTTATTGGGGAGTTGAGACCATTGATGTTAAGAGATATTAAGGAAAAGTAATTGTTGCTTCCTGTTATTTTTGTTGTTAAAGTTGGCATTCTGTTCTTGTGGCTGTCTTCTTTTAGGTTTGTTGAGGAATTACCTTCTTGTTTTTTCTAGGGTGTTGTTCCCTTTCTTGTATTGGTTTTTTTCTGTTATTATCCTTTGAAGGGCTGGATTCGTGGAGAGATAATGTGTGAATTTGGTTTTGTTGTGGAATACTTTGGTTTCTCCATCTATGGTAATTGAGAGTTTGGCTGGGTATAGTAGCCTGGGCTGGAATTTGTGTTCTCTTAGTGTCTGTATAACATCTGTCCAGGCTCTTCTGGCTTTCATAGTCTCTGGTGAAAAATCTGGTGTAATTCTGATAGGCTTGCCTTTGTATGTTACTTGACCTTTTTCCCTTACTGCTTTTAGTATTCTATCTTTATTTAGTGCATTTGTTGTTCTGATTATTATGTGTCGGGAGGAATTTCTTTTCTGGTCCAGTCTATTTGGAGTTCTGTAGGCTTCTTGTATGTTCATAGGTATCTCTTTCTTTATATTTGGGAAGTTTTCTTCAATAATTTTGTTGAAGATGTTTGCTGGTCCTTTGAGTTGAAAATCTCCATTCTCATCCACTCCTATTATCTGTAGGTTTGGTCTTCTCATTGTGTCCTGGATTTCCTGGATATTTTGAGTTAGGATCTTTTTGCATTTTCCATTTTCTTTGATTGTTGTGCCGATGTTCTCTATGGAATCTTCTGCACCTGAGATTCTCTCTTCCATCTCTTGTATTCTGTTGCTGATGCTCAAATCTATGGTTCCAGATTTCTTTCCTAGGGTTTCTATCTCCAGTGTTGCCTCACTTTGAGTTTTCTTTATTGTGTCTACTTCCCTTTTTAGGTCTAGTATGGTTTTGTACATTTCCATCACCTGTTTGTATGTTTTTTCCTGTTTTTCTGTAAGGACTTCTACCTGTTTGATTGTGTTTTCCTGTTTTTCTTTAAGGACTTGTAACTCTTTAGCAGTGTTCTCCTGTATTTCTTTAAGTGATTTATTAAAGTCCTTCTTGATGTCCTCTACCATCATCATGAGATATGCTTTTAAATCTAGGTCTAGGTTTTCAGGTGTGTTGGGGTGCCCTGGACTGGGCGAAGTGGGAGTGCTGGGTTCTGATGATGGTGAGTGGTCTTGGTTCCTGTTAGTAGGATTCCTACGTTTACCTTTCGCCATCTGGTAATCTCTGGAGTTAGTAGTTATAGTTGACTCTGTTTAGAGATCGTTCTTCTGGTGATTCTGTTACTGTCTATCAGCAGACCTGGGAGACAGATTCTCTCCTCTGAGTTTCAGTGCTCAGAGCACTCTCTGCTGGCAAGCTCTCTTACAGGGAAGGTGCGCAGATATCTTGTTTTTGGACCTCCTCCTGGTCGAAGAAGAAGGCCCAAAACAGGGCCTTTCTCAGAAGCTGTTTTGCTTTGGCAGTTCCCAGAAGCTGTCAGCTTCTGTGGTGCAGACTCTCACCTGTGCAGACTAAATTCCTTAGTTCCAGGGAGTCCTGGAACCAAGATGGCGACCGCTGCTCCTGAGGCTGAGGCCGCCTCACGAGCCAGGCGGACACCTGTCCTCTGGTCCGGATGTTGGCCGGCTATCTGCAGCCTGTAAAGGGTACTGCCTCAGCGACTCTGTGCTTCCGCCTGTCCCAGAAGCTGTCCAGTTCTCTGGCGCACCCTCTAACCTGTTCAGACTAATTTCCTAAGTTCTGCTGAGTCCCGGAACCAAGATGGCGACCGCTGCTGCTGAGGCTGAGGCTGCCTCCCAAGCCAGGCGGACACCTGTCCTCTGGTCAGGACGGTGGCCGGCTGTCTGCGGCCCGCCAAGGGTGCTGCCTCAGTGGCTCTGTGCTTCTACCTGTCCCAGAAGCTGTCCGGTTCTCTGGTGCACTCTCTAACCTGTTCAGACTAATTTCCTAAGTCCCGTGGAGTTCCGGAACCCAGATTACTGCCACCTTTTCCTTTCAGTGGTATTTCCCATGAAAATGAACACCACAGATTTTTTTCTTTGCTTTCTTGCTATTGTATTGCACATTTCAGTGGATATTCTTGTTTTGATGTATACTTGTCTACTCATGGGATACAGTCTCTATAAACTATTTCTATATATCTATTGCACTGTTTTATCTCTAGGATTCAGAGCAGTACCCCACACATAAGCAGTATTCATTAAGTATTCATTATGTAATGAATGATTATATTCAAGTGGCAGAAACTAGTATTAAAAGCAAGGCTTCATGACAAGGTCACAAAAATTAGCCCAATTACAGGTGAAAATGGAAATGAAAAATATGCCAGTTACATATGACATTATTCAGAGGTTAGCCTAAAGTTCCTGCATAGATTTTACAATGGGCTCAGTGTACATCCAAGCCCTGAGGTAGATGCTTTTGTCCTAGAAATTAGAGATGTGTGAGTCTATGGAAGAAGACTAACTCTTTTTTGTTGCAGTTGCCCCTCCTGGATGTAATTCAATTGTTTTTGTAACTAGATTAAGGTAATGAGATGCTCGTCAGCATCTACCCCCAATATGCCTTCTATCTGATCCTAAATAGCTTTCAGGTCTGCTTTTAGGACCTAGTGGTAAGCTATGGCTGAGATAATAAACATGGGAGAAATAGGGAGGCAGTGGCACTGGCAGGGTGCCTCTTGGTGTCATTGTGCCTGTGGTTTGCTAAGAACCTGAAAGCTGCTTTACGACTTCTATGGCAAGGTCAATTATATTTGGATCACAAGCAGCAAGAATCAGGACCACATACCTTGACAAGTGCCACCACTCATTAGGATGATTACATACTCCAAAGGCTGCATCCATTGGAGGCTCTTATCTGTGAAATGACGAGTCTTTCTCTGTTTAGAGAAGACTCTACTCCCATGACTTCTGTCTGTCACCCTGCTCCAAACACCCACATGAAAATCTACTTCAATTGTTAAAATCATAAACCCAATGATGAAGGATTTATTGGGTCCAGGGTCAAGAGTTGGTATTCTCTCTCTGTGCATGTGCTGTGTGACACAAATCTCTAGATTCATTTGCACAAGTGTCCAATGATGTCAACGGTGACACCTGCCTTATCTCCCAAAATTATGAGGATTACCATGGAGTTTTTTGGCATGTTGAATACCCTTAATCCACAAATAGTAAATGCAAAGCTACAAAATTTAAAAAATTGAAAGTGTTATAATCATAAACTAGTAGTAAATTCCATGTCTGACTTCATATGACAGGTTTAAGTAAAAGATGCAAGTGCATTAAAGATACTATATCAAATTTTCTTTGTGTATAAGGCATTTCAGTGCACAAATAAATTTTGCATTTAGCAAACACAGAAGTGGATGCTCACAGTCAGCTAGTGGATGGGTCACACGGCCCCCAATGGAAGAGCTAGAGAAAGTACCCAAGGAGCTAAGGGGAACTGCAACCCTATAGGTGGAACAACAATATGAACTAACCAGTACCCCGGAGCTCTTGTCTCTAGCTGCATATGTATCAAAAGATGGCCTCATCAGCCTTCACTGGAAAGAGAGGCCCTTTGGACTTACAAACTTTATATGCCCCAGTACAGGGGAACGCCAGAGCCAAAAAGGGGGAGTGGGGGGGGGGTAGGGGATGGGGGGGGGGTGAGTATGGGGGACTTTTGGGATAGCATTGGAAATGTAAACGAGGAAAATACCTAATTAAAAAAATTAAAAAAAAGATCCACTAATGATGTGTTACTATGCATTTTCAAAAACTTTAAAATTTTAAAAATATCCAACAACAAAAATAATTAGAAACCTGAAACATTAACATACCTAAACTTGAAATTTTTAGATTAGAGACATACCATATGCATTTTACTACTTACCATTTGTCACTATATTATATAATATTCTGCACATTACATTTATCTGACTATTCATACCTATTTCTTATAGATAAATATAGGTATAAATTCACATTTAAACAAATTTTTACCATTTAAAAATATACCATTGGATCTAGATTCGCATTTATACATCCACTTATGCTTCTTTGCATCCCCTACACAAGTCTTCATTCTAGTGTCAGATAGTCAATGGGATAAGATTATCAAACTAATATATGACTATTAGACATGCTATCTCTCCCAGTTAGCACTTTAATAGAGAATTAAAGTTTTGGCTAAGAATGACACTAGCAGCAAATGCTTAGAAATAGTAAATTTATGATTGGGAATTCAAAGAGAGAAGTCAGCTACCTGTATGCCATTTTTTATTGTTCAAAGATACTGTGTTTTCATAAGAGACCATCTTAATTAATTTGTTTGCTATCACTTTTCACTCATTTCAGAGCATAGGTTCCATTTCTCTCTGTGTTCCTCCCACAAACAAGATATGAAGCTCCTTGCAAACCCAAATTTAGAGGAGAAAGAACAAGCTTGGGTATGTATTCGATTATTAAAATGAGATGCTTACTTATTGCACAGGGTTCTTTTCATGTGCTGAATTCTATTGAATCTTGGCTTTTTTTTTTCCAGAAATCCAACCTCAGAACCCATAAAACCTGGCAGTAATATAGCACATTGACAAAGATTTTGGCCTTGAAGCCTGGCTCTGTCTCTTTCTGGAATGTATCAGAGTAACAGACCCTCCCTCTTATCCTGTTGCCTTTAGCTATGCCTTTAGTCTCTTACTGTATAGCAAGTAGGGTCAGGGAAGCAATGTCCGAACGTCTTGCAGCACCATAATTCAATACATTCTCCATTGATTTCATTTCAATTAATCTTGATTCAATCCAATTTGCTATATTTCAATTCAATTATTTCCATTTAGCTTAGTAATTCCATTTCATTCAGCTTGAGTCAATTCAAATAAACTAAATTCCACTGACTCCAATCACATCTATGCTTTCCTGGTGTCTTGAGCAATTTGTAGAGCTTGAAAATCTGGGATTGTGATGGGCAAGGCAAAGAGCAGGCAGGAGCTTCTACAATGTCCTTACCTTAAACATAATAAAGTCACCATAAGATTTCCTGGGCCTTTGGAAAACCCATTAGATATTGGAAAGACCATGGAACCTGAAATAGAGTGTGACCCCAGAGAATAAGAACACAAAATCGGCACTGAATACTGTGAATGGATGAACTTAAACATTTAATGAATGATGTAAACAAGTAGTGAGTGAATAAATATAAAAGAACTGATACCGAAAGATGATCATCACCCCCAAGCAGCTTACTCTTGGCCAAATCATATCACATTCTGATTCTTCTGAAATAATTGAAGGTGCTTAACTAAGTAGCAAGATCTAAATCTCAAGCCTGGAATCCTCTGGGTACTCTCTTCCTCTCATGCTTGTTATCTTGGCC
This sequence comes from Mus musculus, assembly GCF_000001635.26. NCBI lineage: Eukaryota > Metazoa > Chordata > Mammalia > Rodentia > Muridae > Mus > Mus musculus. The sequence continues at coordinate 69,167,903 of NC_000070.6, forward strand.
AGGCTCTCCTCATATTGCTTCTCTAAAGGAGAAGAGCTGGGTGAACAATGCCCCGTGATTGGCTCTGGCAGCTTCCCCCAAGGGCCGAGCAGCAGGTGAGCAGGTGGAGCCCTGATTGCCAGTCCTATGATGAGCTGAGAGAGATTGATTAGTTTGGGCCTCTTATGTTGAGTGGCTCCAAAATTCCCCAAGTGAACAGTCCCTCCCCTTGGCTTCTATCCCCCAGAGCTCTGTGTTCTGCTTTTCACAGTAGCAGTCTCTTTCATCTGATGTTCCCTGTTTTTATTCCCTTGAACTGATTAAAATTTAAGGAGTTTAAAAAGAAGAAGAAACATGTGTAGCTTGTACTATGTACCTTGGAGAATATTTTAATATTCATTGCATCCTAGTGACAACTTCCTTTGGAGGTGACTGTTTTCACTAGCCCCAGTTTAAGTGTCTCATTGACTCAAAGTCACACTGTAAATAACTGGGAAAGTTTTCAAAGCTAGAGATTGGATGAACCCACCATAGAGTGACAGGCATTATTTATATCAGCTACCACCCCTGAATTCTTCTGGCTATAAAATATCCTATCAGATGTATATCCACCATCCATGACCTTTGGGTATTTGCTAGCCTAAAACCTGAAATTTTTTTTCTATCTAAGCAACCGATTCTCTGTTATGGGCTCAGAACCAGTTCAGATCAAGAAGCAAGCTACTGTACTGAACTCCTATCTATCCCAATGAACAATTTACCCTGCATGGCAGAGAGTGGTTCAAGACTAATGGGGTTAGATTCAAGCATATTAATCATGGATATAATTGATCAGAATATAGAACTTGTGAATTGGCTTCTATCTCACAAATTCTCAGAATACAAGGGCTCTATCCACCTACCTGTAGGCAATCAATGTCTAAAAGGCTCCCAGATTTCTTTCATCAAAATGCATGTACCAGCCGGGTGTAGTGGTGCATGCCTTTAATCCCAGCACTCGGTGGGGGGGGGGGGGGGGAAGGGGGCAGAGGCAGGCAGATTTCTGAGTTTGCGGCCAAGTTGGTCTACAAAGTGAGTTCCAGGACAGCCAGAGCTATACAGAGAAACCCTGCCTCTAAAAAAACCAAAAACCAAAAACCAAATGCATGTACCAAAGCTTTCTGAGCTCCTCTTTCACTTTTACAACAGCTGGTGGACTCTGACAGGTTCATCAAATATATTTATACATCTTGCATACCTATATCTTTTCAGTACTGTACTTTTTTAGGTTAGTTAAACAATAAAACAAACAAAATACAAAGAACTGAAGAAGTTAGACTCCAGAAAATCAAATAACCCAGTTAAAAAAATGGGCTACAGATGTAAACAGAGTTTTCAACTACGAAATCTCAAACATCAGAGAATCACCTAAAGAAATCTTCAACATCATCAAGGAAGTGCAAATAAAAATGACCCTGAGATTCCACCTTATACCAATCACAATGCCTAAGATCAAAACCTCAGACTACAGTAGATGCTGATGAGGATTTGAAGAAAGAGAAACACTTCTCCTTTGCTGATGTGATTGCAAAGGGGTATAACCACCCTAGAACTCAATATGGAAGTTCCTCAGAAAATTAGAAATAGTTCTACCTGAAGACCCAGCTATATACTACTCCTGGGCATATACTTACAACATGATCCACCATATCACAGGGCTAGCTTTTAAAATGTGCTTTCAAAGAGTAAAATTCAGATCCTCATGAAGCTAATAAGTAATATTATTCTTTTAGCCTTGGGTCCACCTGCTTTTTCTCATCACTCTTGTCTTGATGATAGTGTTATCACATAGTGGTACACAGTTATACATACATAGTGTTATCTCATGTCTTCTTGACTCTTAAAAACGCATGCCTCCAAAGGTAAATTGATACTCTTGGACAGGGTACAGACAAATAATTTTTGGAGGACATAGAAAATAGAGAACAACTTAGTGTTATGTGTAAGGAAAGACCAGGGAAACAGAAGTAATACAATGATTTATAATTTCTCTTCTTTTATCCACACATTTAAAGAGATCCAAGCAGAAACTAGTAATATCCTCCAAACACCCCCAAATCAGCTTTCATTTCAAGGAAAGCAAAGAAAAAAAAAAGACAACACTCTAAATGCTGCCCTTCCCAAGCTAGTAAGCGGTAAGCAGCTTATTTACCCCAGTATGTGGTCACCTTAAGAGCTTGGAGGACAGAGCCCTGCTGTTGGAAATTATCTCTGGGGATGAAGAGGGTACAAAGTATGAATGGGACTCTAAGGTGATTGTAGGAGAAAAGTAAACAGGAATAGGATGGGGATGCAAGGACAAGAGTCCCTGGTGGTAGGGTGAGGATGCTTAGAGATACAAGGGGTGTGTATAGGTCTTCAGTAGCATAGAAGCTAGAGGCATAAAAATCAAGATAATTTTATAAGTGAGAGAATAAGCTAGAAGAAGAGGGAGTTGAGAAGTTTGAAAATCTGAAAGTTTCTCCAGAAACTTAGCATTTCCATCACAGAGACCAATGCCCCTGAGACTGTGGACTCTAAGTGCTCTTCCTTTTCTTTGGAGACAGAAAACTGAGCTTCTAAGAAAGAAGCAGCTTCCTGAACTTTACACAAAAAACTAGGTTAAGAGTAATACTTAGAACCAGGAGTCAAGAGTCTTTAATTTGTCTCTTTTAGCCTCAGAAAGCCAGAGGACAGATTAGCCTGAACTTGATTCTCATAAGATTGCTCTTCCTCTGTGATTACAAGGATGAGTCAATTGTCAGAAGTTTGAGCACACATGTCTTTGAAAATAAGAAAAATAGGGGTGAAAATGTGAAAATAAAATTAGAAAAGATGAAATTTTAAATTGGAAAATATCTGATGCTATTGAATAAGCAAGTATCCCAAAGGATAAAGTAACTTTTCAGATTCTGAAGGGTCAATTTACATAAAGAAATGAGAAAGAGCACATTGTTCTGCGAGAACAGTCTCACTTTTTAATCCAAGGCTAGACAAAACACCCAGCATCAAAATATCCCATGAAGATTATTCAACTTCCTCAAACATTCATTGCTTTTTATGTAAGATAGGTATAAAAATAATTAATTTTTATGGTTGATTTGGGAATTAAACATGAAATAATTAACATAGGATACTTCACAATTTTACCGCTTTGAAGGCAACAGGAATTTTTAGTTGTAGATCCTGTGTGTGTGTGTGTGTGTGTGTGGCGGGGGGTGGGGGTGGGGGGGACCCAGTCCCAAGTGAACATTATGCAATTGGTGGTAGGATCCAATTCCTTTTTTTTTTTGTTGTTGTTGTTGTTTTTTTTTTCTTTCCATTTTTTATTAGGTATATAGCTCATTTACATTTCCAATGCTATACCAAAAGTCCCCCATACCCACCCACCCCCACTCCCCTACCCACCCACTCCCCCTTTTTGGCCCTGGCATTCCCCTGTTCTGGGGCATATAAAGTTTGTGTGTCCAATGGGCCTCTCTTTCCAGTGATGGCCGACTAGGCCATCTTTTGATACATATGCAGCTAGAGTCAAGAGCTCCGGGGTACTGGTTAGTTCATAATGTTGATCCACCTATAGGGTTGCAGATCCCTTTAGCTCTTTGGGTACTTTCTCTAGCTCCTCCATTGGGAGCCCTGTGATCCATCCATTAGCTGACTGTGAGCATCCACTTCTGTGTTTGCTAGGCCCCAGCATAGTCTCACAAGAGACAGCTACATCTGGGTCCTTTCGATAAAATCTTGCTAGTGTATGCAATGGTGTCAGCGTTTGGATGCTGATTATGGGGTGGATCCCTGGATATGACAGTCTTTACATGGTCCATCCTTTCATCTCAGCTCCAAACTTTGTCTCTGTAACTCCTTCCAAGGGTGTTTTGTTCCCACTTCTAAGGAGGGGTATAGTGTCCACACTTCAGTCTTCATTTTTCTTGAGTTTCATGTGTTTAGGAAATTGTATCTTATATCTTGGGTATCCTAGGTTTTGGGCTAATATCCACTTATCAGTGAGTACATATTGTGTGAGTTCCTTTGTGAATGTGTTACCTCACTCAGGATGATGCCCTCCAGGTCCATCCATTTGGCTAGGAATTTCATAAATTCATTCTTTTTAATAGCTGAGTAGTACTCCATTGTGTAGATGTACCACATTTTCTGTATCCATTCCTCTGTTGAGGGGCATCTGGGTTCTTTCCAGCTTCTGGCTATTATAAATAAGGCTGCTATGAACATAGTGGAGCATGTGTCCTTCTTACCAGTTGGGACATCTTCTGGATATATGCCCAGGAGAGGTATTGCTGGATCCTCCGGTAGTACTATGTCCAATTTTCTGAGGAACCACCAGACTGATTTCCAGAGTGGTTGTACAAGCCTGCAATCCCACCAACAATGGAGGAGTGTTCCTCTTTCTCCACATCCTCGCCAGCATTTGCTGTCACCTGAATTTTTGATCTTAGACATTCTGACTGGTGTGAGGTGGAATCTCAGGGTTGTTTTGATTTGCATTTCCCTGATGATTAAGGATGTTGAACATTTTTTCAAGTGCTTCTCTGCCATTCGGTATTCCTCAGGTGAGAATTCTTTGTTCAGTTCTGAGCCCCATTTTTAAATGGGGTTATTTGATTTTCTGAAGTCCACCTTCTTGAGTTCTTTATATATGTTGGATATTAGTCCAATATCTGATTTAGGATAGGTAAAGATCCTTTCCCAATCTGTTGGTATTCTCTTTGTCTTATTGACGGTGTCTTTTGCCTTGTAGAAACTTTGGAGTTTCATTAGGTCCCATTTGTCAATTCTCCATCTTACAGCATAAGCCATTGCTGTTCTGTTCAGGAATTTTTCCCCTGTGCCCATATCTTCAAGGCTTTTCCCCACTTTCTCCTCTATAAGTTTCAGTGTCTCTGGTTTTATGTGAAGTTCTTTGATCCATTTAGATTTGACCTTAGTACAAGGAGATAAGTATGGATCGATTCGAATTCTTCTACATGATAACAACCAGTTGTGCCAGCACCAATTGTTGAAAGTGCTGTCTTTCTTCCACTGGATGGTTTTAGCTCCCTTGTCGAAGATCAAGTGACCATAGGTGTGTGGGTTCATTTCTGGGTCTTCAATTCTATTCCATTGGTCTACTTGTCTGTCTCTATACCAGTACCATGCAGTTTTTACCACAATTGCTCTGTAGTAAAGCTTTAGGTCAGGCATGGTGATTCCACCAGAGGTTCTTTTATCCTTGAGAAGAGTTTTTGCTATCCTAGGTTTTTTGTTATTCCAGATGAATTTGCAAATTGCTCCTTCTAATTCGTTGAAGAATTGAGTTGGAATTTTGATGGGGATTGCATTGAATCTGTAGATTGCTTTTGGCAAGATAGCCATTTTTACAATGTTGATCCTGCCAATCCATGAGCATGGGAGATCTTTCCATATTCTGAGATCTTCTTTAATTACTTTCTTCAGAGACTTGAAGTTTTTATCATACAGATCTTTCACTTCCTTATTTAGAGTCACGCCGAGATATTTTATATTATTTGTGACTATTGAGAAGGGTGTTGTTTCCCTAATTTCTTTCTCAGCCTGTTTATTCTTTGTGTAGAGAAAGGCCATTGACTTGTTTGAGTTAATTTTATATCCAGCTACTTCACCGAAGCTGTTTATCAGGTTTAGGAGTTCTCTGGTGGAATTTTTAGGGTCACTTATATATACTATCATATCATCTGCAAAAAGTGATATTTTGACTTCCTCCTTTCCAATTTGTATCCCCTTGATCTCCTTTTGTTGTCGAAGTGCTCTGGCTAATACTTCAAGTACTATGTTGAAAAGGTAGGCAGAAAGTGGGCAGCCTTGTCTATTCCCTGATATTAGTGGGATTGCTTCCAGCTTCTCACCATTTACTTTGATGTTGGCTACAGGTTTGTTGTAGATTGCTTTTATCATGTTTAGGTATGGGCCTTGAATTCCTGATCTTTCCAGAACTTTTAACATGAATGGGTGTTGAATCTTGTCAAATGCTTTTTCTGCATCTAAGGAGATGATCATGTGGTTTTTGTCTTTGAGTTTGTTTATATAGTGGATTACATTGATGGATTTTTGTATATTAAACCATCCCTGCATCCCTGGAATAAAACCTACTTGGTCAGGATGGATGATTGCTTTAATGTGTTCTTGGATTCGGTTAGCAAGAATTTTATTGAGGATTTTTGCATCGATATTCATAAGAGAAAGTGGTCTGAAGTTCTCTATCTTTGTTGGATCTTTCTGTGGTTTAGGTATAAGAGTAATAGTGGCTTCATAAAATGAGTTGGGTAGAGTACCTTCTACTTCTATCTTGTGAAAAAGTTTGTGCAGAACTGGAATTAGATCTTCTTTGAAGGTCTGATAGAACTCTGCACTAAACCCGTCTGGTCCTGGGCTTTTTTTTGGCTGGGAGACTATTTATAACTGCTTCTATTTCTTTAGGGGATATGGGACTGTTTAGAAGGTCAACCTGATCCTGTTCAACTTTGGTACCTGGTATCTGTCCAGAAATTTGTCCATTTCGTCCAGGTTTTCCAGTTTTGTTGAGTATAGTCTTTTGTAGAAGGATCTGATGGTGTTTTGGATTTCTTCAGGATCTGTTGTTATGTCTCCCTTTTCAGTTCTGATTTTGTTAATTAGGATTTTGTCTCTGTGCCCTCTAGTGAGTCTAGCTAAGGGTTTATCTATCTTGTTGATTTTCTCAAAGAACCAACTCCTCGTTTGGTTTATTCTTTGAATACTTCTTCTTGTTTCCACTTGGTTGATTTCACACCTGAGTTTGATTATTTCCTGCCGTCTACTCCTCTTGGGTGAATTTGCTTCCTTTTTTTCTAGAGCTTTTAGATGTGTTGTCAAGCTGCTAGTATGTGCTCTCTCACGTTTCTTCTTGGAGGCACTCAGAGCTATGAGTTTCCCTCTTAGAAATGCTTTCATTGTGTCCCAAAGGTTTGGGTACGTTGTGCCTTCATTTTCATTAAACTCTAAAAAGTCTTTAATTTCTTTCTTTATTCCTTCCTTGACCAAGGTATCATTGAGAAGAGTGTTGTTCAGTTTCCACGTGAGTGTTGGCTTTCTGTTATTTTTTTTTTTTTTTTTGTTATTGAAGATCAGCCTTAGTGCATGGTGATCTGATAGGATACATGGGACAATTTCAATATTTTTGAATCTGTTGAGGCCTGTTTTGTGACCTATTATGTGGTCAATTTTGGAGAAGGTACCATGAGGTGCTGAGAAGAAGGTATATCCTTTTGTTTCAGGATAAAATGTTCTGTAGATATCTGTCAGATCCATTTGTTTCATCACTTCTGTTAGTTTCAGTGTGTCCCTGTTTAGTTTCTGTTTCCATGATCTGTCCATTGGTGAAAGTGGTGTGTTGAAGTCTCCCACTATTATTATGTGAGGTGCAATGTGTGCTTTGAGCTTTACTAAAGTTTCTTTAATGAATGTGGATGCCCTTGTATTTGGAGCATAGGTATTCAGAATTGAGAGTTCCTCTTGGGGGATTTTACCTTTGATGAGAATGAAGTGCCCCTCCTTGTCTTTTTTGATGACTTTGGGTTGGAAGTCAATCTTATCAGATATTAGGATGGCTACTCCAGCTTGTTTCTTCATACCATTTCCTTGGAAAATTGTTTTCCAGCCTTTTATTCTGAGGTAGTGTCTATCTTTTTCTCTGAGATGTGTCTCCTGTAAACAGCAAAATGTTGGGTCTTGTTTGTGTAGCCAGTTTGTTAGTCTAAGTCTTTTTATTGGGGAGTTGAGACCATTGATGTTAAGAGATATTAAGGAAAAGTAATTGTTGCTTCCTGTTATTTTTGTTGTTAAAGTTGGCATTCTGTTCTTGTGGCTGTCTTCTTTTAGGTTTGTTGAGGGATTACCTTCTTGTTTTGTCTAGGGCATTGTTCCCGTTCTTGTATTGGTTTTTTTCTGTTATTAACCTTTGAAGGGCTGGATTCGTGGAGAGATAATGTGTGTATTTGGTTTTGTCGTGGAATACATTGGTTTCTCCATCTATGGTAATTGAGAGTTTGGCTGGGTATAGTAGCCTGGGCTGGAATTTGTGTTCTCTTAGTGTCTGTATAACATCTGTCCAGGCTCTTCTGGCTTTCATAGTCTCTGGTGAAAAATCTGGTGTAATTCTGATAGGCTTGCCTTTGTATGTTACTTGACCTTTTTCCCTTACTGCTTTTAGTATTCTATCTTTATTTAGTGCATTTGTTGTTCTGATTATTATGTGTCGGGAGGAATTTCTTTTCTGGTCCAGTCTATTTGGAGTTCTGTAGGCTTCTTGTATGTTCATAGGTATCTCTTTCTTTATATTTGGGAAGTTTTCTTCAATAATTTTGTTGAAGATGTTTGCTGGTCCTTTGAGTTGAAAATCTTCATTCTCATCCACTCCTATTATCTGTAGGTTTGGTCTTCTCATTGTGTCCTGGATTTCCTGGATATTTTGAGTTAGGATCTTTTTGCATTTTCCATTTTCTTTGATTGTTGTGCCGATGTTCTCTATGGAATCTTCTGCACCTGAGATTCTCTCTTCCATCTCTTGTATTCTGTTGCTGATGCTCAAATCTATGGTTCCAGATTTCTTTCCTAGGGTTTCTATCTCCAGTGTTGCCTCACTTTGAGTTTTCTTTATTGTTTCTACTTCCCTTTTTAGGTCTAGTATGGTTTTGTTCATTTCCATAACCTGTTTGTATGTTTTTTCCTCTTTTTCTGTAAGGATTTCTACCTGTTTGATTGTGTTTTCCTGTTTTTCTTTAAGGACTTGTAACTCTTTAGCAGTGTTCTCCTGTATTTCTTTAAGTGATTTATTAAAGTCCTTCTTGATGTCCTCTACCATCATCATGAGATATGCTTTTAAATCTAGGTCTAGGTTTTCAGGTGTGTTGGGGTGCCCTGGACTGGGCGAAGTGGGAGTGCTGGGTTCTAATGATGGTGAGTGGTCTTGGTTCCTGTTAGTAGGATTCCTACGTTTACATTTCGCCATCTGGTAATCTCTGGAGTTAGTAGTTATAGTTGACTCTGTTTAGAGATTGTTCTTCTGGTGATTCTGTTACCGTCTCTCAGCAGACCTGGGTGACAGATTCTCTCCTCTGAGTTTCAGTGCTCAGAGCACTCTCTGCTGGCAAGCTCTCTTACAGGGAAGGTGTGCAGATATCTTGTTTTTGGACCTCCTCCTGGTCGAAGAGGAAGGCCCAAAACAGGGCCTCTCTCAGAATCTGTGTTGCTTTGGCAGTTCCCAGAAGCTGTCAGCTTCTGTGGTGCAGACTTTCACCTGTGCAGACTAAATTCCTAAGTTCCAGGGAGTCCTGAAACCAAGATGAGGACAGCTGCTCCTGAGGCTGAGGCTGCCTCCCGAGCCAGGCGGACACCTGTCCTCTGGTCCGGACGGTGGCCGGCTGTCTGCAGCCTGCAAAGTGTACTGCCTCAGCAGCTCTGTGCTTCCGCCTGTCCCAGAAGCTGTCCGGTTCTCCGGCGCACCCTCTAACCTGTTCAGACTAATTTCCTAAGTTCTGCTGCGTCCTGAAACCAAGATGGCGACCGCTCAGGATCCAATTCCTAATTTCTCTAAGAATATATTACTGAAATGCACATCCAGCTTTCTACACTTTTTTTTATATTGACTATTTGTAACCTTAGTATATTCCTCTGGGGTGGGACATCGATGGCTGTCAATGGCCTCTTTTTCCAAGACAAACTAATTGACTCAGAATATACATAACCTAAGTCACTGAGTTTTCACCTGGAATCTTCAAATAGGAGGAAAGAAAAGAAAATGGGACTCAGTCTCTCTTGACGGATGTATAGATACTCTGAATGATGGAGGAAGCCACTACAAGTCAACAGGAGTAGTATGTACAGATGAAAGACAAAAAGAGAGACAATTCTGGTTAAATAAATAAATGGAGTCCATTTTTTGAAGCATCTCTGGGTTCCAGATTTACACTTGACAAAATGTATGCAAAATGATACAGTTTCCTCTTGAATGGATCTCATCTTGCCTAAGGTAATGTCTTGTGTAAGGATTTATCGCCATTGGGTAGACCAGGTAATAATTAAGTCTTCTTCATATCACACAGCTTTCACTATAAACATCCATAAAATACTTAAAATATAGATTGTAGATGGCTTCTCATCAGGTGTCCTCAAGCTAAAGGACAGAAGAAACAAGATTCTGGATTAAGGCAGTCAGAAGAATTTCTAACACATTCTTCACAACTCCCTTCCTCTGACCTACTCCCTATTTCCACAATAATCTGAGAATTAAGTAGCACTTAATTCTCACTTTGTAGTGGCTACTTTACTGGTTGCTGTGACAAAATACTGAGCAAGAATTAACTTAAAAAGAAAGCAGGTTTCTCTATTCCCCAGACCCAATCCCTCAGCTGAACTGGAAACTTAAGGATTCTTTGGAAAGTCAGTTAGATAATGGTTTGTTGAGGCAAACATGTGAAGGAACATTTAGCTGAAGTGGACACGGATGAAAGCATGTTCTGCTAAAGCAAGCACAAGAAAGAACATGCAATGAATGATTCTTCACTAAAGACACACATGTTTTTGTCATAGTAAAGCTGCATTTGTCAGGATTCCATAGAGAGAAACATGCTGAAAACTTCTCATGGTGTTTTGTGTTGTCTTGTCACTTTGATTGGCAGAGTAATATCAGCTGAGAGAGATGCACATGGTAAGTAAGACAAATAGGGACCATGTGGGGCCATGGACTGTGAGAGGGAGCCTTGGAAGGTTGAGCTAAAGGCTAGAAGCTCTGGAGACCCTGAAGCAACTATAGAAGTTTCACCTGCTCCCAGCAACAAGCCCCTGTCACATGAGCAACCCTCATATATTTTTGGCCGTCAGTCACATAAGGACAATGCTCCAAATCCTTCCACTTAGAGATGAGGCATCCCTAACATCTCAGATCTGGATAATAGGAAAAGAGATGTGAATACAGTCAAGTAAGCTCAAGACAGAGTTCTCCATGCTAATGCGGTACCAAGAGGCCCAGAGCTGTTGCCAATAAACTTTCCATTCCAGACAAAGGTATTTAATCTCAGTCCCACCCTGAGAAGTAAGGTATGGTTTTATCCATCCATTTTCCACCATGAAAATAAACTATTTAGGACCATGATCTGCTTCTTTTCATCAAGATCTGCTACAGGGAGCCATGAAGAAAGCTGCACGTAATCTCCTGTAGAAGTTCTTTCTGTGATCCCAGTCACAACTGCCACCAAGCCAACCACCATCGAGCCAAGGACTATCCCTGCAGGGACTAGCCTGAGCTCACAGGGCTAGATGCTGTTGCCAGCCCTAGGGATCCAGACTCCATTTTCTGTTCTTCTGCAAGTTTCAATGGCATCTGGATATCCAAGAGCTTGAGAACCCCATGGCCCCAAACTGGTTCAAAGCCTGGGACCACAAAAATTAGTTCAGGCTTTTCTAAGTGTCATACTGTACTTTCCCACCCCCTGGAGCTGTGCCTTAGCACTTCCCTACAGCCCAGCACCTACCCCCAGCAGCCTGGGCTAAATGCAGTGACACTCCCCACTTTAGCCTCCCCAAGCAGCTATATTCAGTGGCAGAGGGGACAAGAACCTACAACCAACCTTATACCCATGCTAGAGCAAGACACATGATGAGGCAAGACATGTGGAGAACATGCAGGGTTTGGACGGTACAAATAGGACTTAGCATACAGTGATGGAGTCCCAGCTTAGCCTGCTGGTAGAGCTAGCTATACAATGTTTGTGTGTCTCATGTCTTTGTTGATCTTTGATTCCCTGAGAGATGCACAGACAAGAATATCTCTTGATGTTCCTCCTGGTCCCTCCTGCCGACTTGTGCTGAGGCTGAGGCCTGGCTGTCTCTCCAAGGTACTGCCACCACTACCTAGCTGCCACTGCTAACCTGTGAACTAAATTGCTGATTTCCAGACAACACAGATGAGAGTTTCTAAGAAGAACCTTTATAAAGAGATCCACTTCCCCCATACCCTTTCTTTCTCACTTCTGGTGAGTGGTGGGCTAAAGTGTGATTAAAGTATTTAAGAACCAGCATTAAGAATAGACAAGGCTGCCCACTTTCTCCCTACCTTTTCAACATAGTACTTGAAGTATTAGCCAGAGCAATTCGACAACAAAAGGAGATCAAGGGGATACAAATTGGAAAAGAGGAAGTCAAAATATCACTTTTTGAAGATGATATGATAGTATATATAAGTGACCCTAAAAATTCTACCAGAGAACTCCTAAACCTGATAAACACCTTCGGTGAAGTAGCTGGATATAAAATAAACTCAAACAAGTCAATGGCCTTTCTCTATACAAAGAATAAACAGGCTGAGAAAGAAATTAGGGAAACAACACCCTTCTCAATAGTCACAAATAATATAAAATATCTTGGCGTGACTCTAACTAAGGAGGTGAAAGATCTGTATGATAAAAACTTCAAATCTCTGAAGAAAGAAATTAAAGAAGATCTCAGAAGATGGAAAGATCTCCCATGCTCATGGATTGGCAGGATCAACATTGTAAAAATGGCTATCTTGCCAAAAGCAATCTACAGATTCAATGCAATCCCCATCAAAATTCCAACTCAATTCTTCAACGAATTGGAAGGAGCAATTTGCAAATTTGTCTGGAATAACAAAAAACCTAGGATAGCAAAAAGTCTTCTCAAGGATAAAAGAACTTCTGGCGGAATCACCATGCCAGACCTAAAGCTTTACTACAGAGCAATTGTGATAAAAACTGCATGGTACTGGTATAGAGACAGACAAGTAGACCAATGGAATAGAATTGAAGATCCAGAAATGAACCCACACACCTATGGTCACTTGATCTTCGACAAGGGAGCTAAAACCATCCAGTGGAAGAAAGACAGCATTTTCAACAATTGGTGCTGGCACAACTGGTTGTTATTGTGTAGAAGAATGCGAATCGATCCATACTTATCTCCTTGTACTAAGGTCAAATCTAAGTGGATCAAGGAACTTCACATAAAACCAGAGACACTGAAACTTATAGAGGAGAAAGTGGGGAAAAGCCTTGAAGATATGGGCACAGGGGAAAAATTCCTGAACAGAACAGCAATGGCTTGTGCTGTAAGATCGAGAATCGACAAATGGGACCTAATGAAATTCCAAAGTTTCTGCAAGGCAAAAGACACCGTCAATAAGACAAAAAGACCACCAACAGATTGGGAAAGGATCTTTACCTATCCTAAATCAGATAGGGGACTAATATCCAACATATATAAAGAACTCAAGAAGGTGGACTTCAGAAAATCAAATAACCCCATTAAAAAATGGGGCTCAGAACTGAACAAAGAATTCTCACCTGAGGAATACCGAATGGCAGAGAAGCACTTGAAAAAATGTTCAACATCCTTAATCATCAGGGAAATGCAAATCAAAACAACCCTGAGATTCCACCTCACACCAGTCAGAATGGCTAAGATCAAAAATTCAGGTGACAGCAGATGCTGGCATGGATGTGGAGAAAGAGGAACACTCCTCCATTGTTGGTGGGATTGCAGGCTTGTACAACCACTCTGGAAATCAGTCTGGCGGTTCCTCAGAAAACTGGACATAGTACTACCGGAGGATCCAGCAATACCTCTCCTGGGCATATATCCAGAAGATGCCCCAACAGGTAAGAAGGACACATGCTCCACTATGTTCATAGCAGCCTTATTTATAATAGCCAGAAGCTGGAAAGAACCTAGATGCCCCTCAACAGAGGAATGGATACAGAAAATGTGGTACATCTACACAATGGAGTACTACTCAGCTATTAAAAAGAATGAATTTATGAAATTCCTATCCAAATGGATGGACCTGGAGGGCATCATCCTGAGTGAGGTAACACATTCACAAAGAAACTCACACAATATGTATTCACTGATAAGTGGATATTAGCCCCAAACCTAGGATACCCAAGATATAAGATATAATTTGCTAAACACATGAAACTCAAGGAGAATGAAGACTGAAGTGTGGCCCCTCCTTAGATTTGGGAACAAAACACCCATGGAAGGAGTTACAGAGACGGAGTTTGGAGCTGAGATGAAAGGATGGACCATGTAGAGACTGCCATAGCCAGGGATCCACCCCATAATCAGCATCCAAAAGCTGACACCATTGCATACACTAGCAAGATTTTATTGAAAGGACGCAGATGTAGCTGTCTCTTGTGAGACTATGCCGGGGCCCAGCAAACACAGAAGTGGATGCTCACAGTCAGCTAATGGATGGATCATAGGGCTCCCAATGGAGGAGCTAGAGAAAGTAGCCAAGGAGCTAAAGGGATCTGCAACCCTATAGGTGGAACAACATTATGAGCTAACCAGTACCCCGGAGCTCTTGACTCTAGCTGCATATATATCAAAAGATGGCCTAGTCGGCCATCACTGGAAAGAGAGGCCCATTGGACTTGCAAACTTTATATGCCCCAGTACAGGGGAATACCAGGGCCAAAAAGGGGGAGTGGGTGGGCAGGGGAGTGGGGGTGGGTGGATATGGGGGACTTTTGGTATAGCATTGGAAATGTAAATGAGTTAAATACCTAATAAAAAATGGAAAAAAAAACAAAACAAACAAAAAAAAAAGAATAGGTTTTGAAAAAATTAAAGTTACACTCAGGCTTCTTCCTTGTGCTACAATAGAACAGCAGTCATAGGCTCTTTTGTCTCCTGTACATTTCTCCTGTGGGTCCCACAAACCATTCTCTTCTTGCCTCCCTCTTTCTACTTATCAATGATCTCAGCACCCAACTCCAGCATAACTCAACCACAGGCCATGGCTTCCAGAAAATCAGGTACAATGCCTGCATGCATAATATCACCATGTTCTTTATTTCCCTACATCTAATTCTTCACTCTCATCTCTAGCACCGCAAGGAATCTCTAACTGTGGCCTTCTTCTCACCCTGCCAACCTCTCCTCTGAATTCAATGAGCCACATCTTTTCCTAGCTTCCTTCCACTGACTTGACATTGTATCCCAGCCCCCAATACCAGCAGGCACTCCCTGTGAAAATACCACACATGAAGCTCTTATACTGTGAAAATCCAGAGAGGAAACAGAAACCAAGGACCAACAAACCAACCCAACAAAGACAAACTCAGAAGTTAGCAACTAGACTTAAAATTAACCAAACCCTGATGTCTAGGAGCCAACATAACAAAAGAACCTAACACAACCAGGGCAATATGTTTCCACTAGTGCTAACCTATACTACCACAGAAGTCACTGAGTAAACCAATATATCTAAAACAGAAGAAAACTATCTTAAACTCAACTATATGAAAATGATAGAAGTCTTTAAAGAGAGAATAAAGAAATCCAGGAAAATACAAACAAACAATTGGAGGAAATGAATAAATCTCTTAAAAACTCCCATGAAAACAAGTAGTAGAAGGAAATGAAAAAAAAAATTCAAAACCTGCAACTGTAATTAGAAGCAATTAAAAAAAAAACTGAGAGAATTCTGGATACGGATAATTTAGAAATGTGAACAGGAATGATAGAGGGAATCTTCACCAATAAAATATAAGAGTTGTAAGAGAAAATGTCAGGCATTGATGATATAATAGAAAACAGAAGAAATGGATACATCAATAAAAGAAAAATATTAAATTTAAAAAGCTCATGGCACACAACATCAACATTATGGGACAGTGTGAAAATACCAAACCTAAGAATAATAGGTATAGAAAAGGGGGTAGAATCTAAGCAAGAAAACCCAGAATATATTTTCAACAAAATCATAGGGAAAAAAAAAACAAAACCAAAACCAAAACAAACAAACAAACAAACAAACAAAAAACCCAAAACTGTTCCAAAGAAGGAGATGAGTATAAAGGAACAAGAAGCCTAGAGAGCACCAAGTAGATTGGGCCAGAAAAGAAAGTTATTCACCACATAATTATCAAAACACTGCATATACAGAACAAAAAAAATATTAAAAACTTGCAAGGGAATAAGACCAACTAGTAAATTAAGCAGACATATTAGAATTCTCGTAGAAACATAAAAACCAAAAGGAACTGGATAAATGTGCTACAAATTCTAAGAGCTCACAGATGCTAACCCAAACTAATATACCCAGCAAAATAATTAATCAGCATATATTGAAAATAATGAAATATTCCATTATAATGTCAAAATTTAACAACTCCAGACCTAAAGACTGTACTAAAAGGAAATCTTCAACCCAAGGAAGTTAACTACATCAATGAAAGCACAAGAAATAAATACTCTCACACAATCTAAAAAGAAAAAAAAAAAAGAACACACATACAGATGGTGGGGGGGGGGAGCTACTATTACTCTACTGACAGCAGAATGTCAAAAACCAGAGATCATTGTTTTTTTTGAAATCTCTCAATGTCACTGATCTTAATCACCCTGTTTCCCGTCAAAATAAAGACTCTGAGTAACAGAATAGATGAAAAATCAGCTCTATCTTTCTGCTGTATCCAAGAAAGACACCTCAACATCACTGACAGTTATTAGCTCAGGTTGTAATGTTGAGAAGAGTTATTCCAAGAAAATATAGCTAGGAAGCATAATGGTAACACCAATTTAACAGATAATAAAATAGACTTCAACCCAAAACTTAATAAAAGAGGCCATGGAGGACACTACATACCCATCAAAGGAAAAATCCACAAAGATTACATCTCAGTTCCTAACCTCTATATACTAAACACTAGAGCTCCCACTTTTCTAAAGTACCCACAAGTAGTATAGAATAAATATCTTGGTGTAACTCTTACCAAGCAAATGAAAGATCTGCATGTCAAGAACTTCAATTCCCTGAAAAAAAAAATTGAAGAAGACCTCAGAAGATGGAAAGATCTAAAATACTCATAGATTTGGTAGGATTAACATAGTAAAAATGGATGTTCTACCAAGAGCAATCTACAGATTGGAAAAAGTCTTACCAACCCCTTGTAACCCCCATCAAAATTCCAATACCATTCTTCATTGATATAGAAAGAACTATTCTTAAATTCATATGGAAAAACAAACAAACAAACAAACAAACAAACAAAAAAACCCAGGGTAATGAAATCCATTCTTAACAACAAAAGAACTTCTGGGGAATCACCATCCCTGACTTTAAGCTGTACTAGAGAGGAATAGTTATTATAAAAAGCCTCATGATATTTGTACAGAGACAGATGGGTTGATCAACGGAGTAGAATTGAAGATCCACAAATAAGCCAACACATCCATGGAAACTTGATGTTCAACAAAGATGCCAAAGTCATACAATGGAAAAAAGAAAGCATCTTCAATAAGTTTTGCTGATCAACTGGCAGTCTGTATATAGGAAAATGAAAATAAGTCCATACTTATCCCCTTACACAAAGCACAATTTCAAGTGGATCAAGGACCTCAACCTAAAATCAGATACACTGAATGAAATAGAAGAGAAAGTGGGAAAAATCCTTGAACTCATTGGCACAGGGGTATGTTTCCTAAACAGAGCTCCAATGGCTCAGGATCTAAGACCAATAATAGATTAATAAGACCTCATGAAACTGAAAAGCTTCTGTAAGGTAACATACATACTCAATAGGACAAATCAGCAAACTACATATTGGGAAACAATCTTCACTAACCCGATATCTGATTGAGGACAAATATCTAAAATATACAAAGAACTCAAAAGTTAGATTTCAGAAGCCAAATAACCGGATTAAAAAGTGGGCTACAGAGGTAAACAAAGGATTTTCAGAATAGCTAAGATCAAAAACTCAAGAGACAGAAGGTAATGCTGTGGATGTGGATAAAGAGAAACATTGCTCCATTGCTTGTGGGATTGCAAACTGGTACATCCGCTCTGTAAATCAATCTGGCAGTTCCTCAGAAAATTGGAAATAGATCTATCTGAAAACCCAGATATTCCACTCCTGGGCATATACCCAAAAGATGCCCCACCATATGACAGGGGCCTGTACTCCATTATGTTCATAGAGACCTTATTTTTAATAGCCATAAGGTAGAAATAACACAGATGTCTGACAACAGAAGAATGTTACAGAAAATATGGTACATTAACTCAATGGAATACTAATCAGCTATTAAAAATTAGGACTTTAACAAATTTTGCAGGCAAATGGATGGAACTAGAAAATATCATCCTGAGTAAGGTAACCCAGACCCAAAAGGACATGCATAGTATGTACTTACTGATAAGTAGATATTAGCCCCAAAGCTCAGAATAGCTATGGCACAACTCACAGACCATATGAAGGAAGGTCAAAGTATGGATGCTTCAATCCCATTTAGAAGAGCGACAAAATCTATCACAGGGGTGGAGGGAGGAAGGGTACTGTGTGAGAGAGGGGAGGGTGAAGGAAAAGGGGAGGGCAGGTTCAGGTATGTAGAGAGACAGGAGAGAAATCCAGAGGGCTAGGAGAATGGATAGAAATATGTAGCCTTGGAGGTAAGGAATGGGACGAGAGGGGAACAACTAGTAAGTCTCAGATGCCAGTGATTCAAAAAGGTATTAGGACCCAAAGGGGATGACAATAGCTGAAACACCTAACAGCGGGAAGATGGAACCTGAAGATACAACCTCCAGTAGATAGGCATGGCACCCAGTTGAGGCAAGGGGTCACTCACCCATCTCAAAATTTTTAACCCCGAATTGTTCCTGTCTAAAGGAAATGCAGGAACAAAAATGGAGCAGAGACAGAGGAAACTTCATTCAGAGACCACCCCACCTTGGGGTCCATCCCATAAGCAGATACCAAATCCTGTCACTACTGATGATGCCAAGAAGTGCTTGCAGACAGGGGCCTAGTATGGCTGTTCTCTGGGAGGCTTTACCTGCACCTGACTAAGACAGATCTACCTCTACATAGAACCTATCATTGGACTGAGTCTGGGTACCATAATGGAAATTAGGGAAGGACTGAAGGAACTGAAGGGGACTGCAACCCAATAGGAATAACAACAGTACCAATTAACTAGACCCCTCAGAACTCCCAAGGACTAAACCAACAACCATATTGCTGACATGGGTGGGTCCATGGCTCCTGCTATGTATGTAGCAGAGGACTGATTTACCTGGCATCAATGGGAGGATAGGCTCTTGGACCTGTGAAGGGGTGAGGCAGGAGTGGGTGGGTGGGGAAGTACCCTATTGGAGGCAAAGGAGAGGGAGGATGGAATGGGGGGTTGTAGAGAGAAGACCTAGAAGGGGTACAACATTTGAAAGGTAAATAAATAAAATAATAATAATAAAACACCATTTATCATGTCAAGTACGACTCAGAGATGCAGGTTGATTCAACATGTAGCAATCAATGAATATAATCCATTATATAAAGAAACTGAAAGAAAGTAAAAGAATATGATCATCCTTTTACATGCAAAAATGGCTGTGTGAAAATTCAACATCTCATTATGATAAAAGTCCCGCAGAGATTAGGAATACAAGGAACATATCTACAAAAAATAAGAGCAATTCACAACAAGCTTATAGCTGCCAACATCAAAATACATGGAGAGACTCTCAAAGCAATTCCATTAAAGTTAAGAATAAGACACGTTTGCCTGCTTTATGTACATATGTTCAATATAGTACTTGAAGCTTTATCTACTGCAATAAGACAAATGAAGGAGAGCAAGTAGATACAAATTGGAAAGGAAGATGCCAAAGTACTATTATTTGCAGATGATATGATATTATACAAAATAGACTCTAAAAATTCCTCCAGAGAACTCCCACAGTTAATAAATAATTTTAGTGAAATGGTTGAATACAAGAATTACAAAAAAGCAAACAAACAAACAAAAAAAAAAACAAACAAAAAACAGTCCTCCTATATAGAAATGACAGACTGAGAAATAAATCAGGAAAACAGCACCTTGCATAATAGCCTCAAATAATATAAAATATCTTGGGGGTAACTTTAACCAAACAAGTGAAAAGACTTGTATGATAAAAACTTCAAGTATCCAAAGAATGAAATTAAAGGTGATATCAGAAAATGAAAAGGTCTCCCATGTTCTTGAATTAGGATTAACAATAAAAATGGCTATCAAGAGATTCAATTCAATCCTAATCAAAACACCAACAAAATTCTTTACAAATCTGGAAAGTTCAACATCCATAGTCATCAAGGAAAATCAAATCAAAACGACCCTGAGATTCCACCTCACATCAGTCAGAATGGCTAAGATCAAAAACTCAGGTGACAGCAAATGCTGGAGAGGATGTGGAGAAAGGCAAATACTCATCCATTGCTGGTGGGATTGCAAGTTGGTACATCCACTCTGGGAATTGGTCTGGCACGTCCTTGGAAAATAGGATATACTACTACCTGAGGAGCCAGCTATAACATTATTGGGTATATCCCCAAAAGATGCTCCAACATTTAACAAGGACATATGCTCCTCTATGTTCATAGGAGCCCCATTTACAATTTCCAGAAGCTGGAAACAACCCAGATGTCCTTCAAGAAAGGAATGGATATAGAAAACATGGTACATTTACAGAGTGGAGTACTACTCAGCCATTAAAAACAAAGACTTCATGAAATTCTCAGGCAAATGGATGGAACTAGAAAATATCAATCTGAGTGATTTAACAATGTTACAAAGAATAAAATATGGTTTGTACTCACTGATAAGTAGATATTAGGAAAAAGCTCAGAATACCCATGATACAACTTACAGACCATATAGAGCTCAAGAAGGAGAAAGACCAAAGTTTGGATACTTCATTTCTACTTCAAAGGGGGAACAAAATAATCATTGGAGGAAGAGGGTAGGAGGGGTTGAGAGGAAGAGAGTAGGGGAAGAAGAAACAAGGGTTGGGGGCAGTATCAGGTGTGGGAGGAGACAGAGGAGATGTACAGAGGGGTCAGGAAATTGAAAGTGGTGTGTAGCAATGGGAGATGTGGAACTGGGAGTATCCACCAGAAAGTCCCAGATGCCAGGAAAGCAAGAGGCTCCCAGGACCCAATGAGAATGACACTAGCTAAAATAGCAAACAAAAGGGAGAACCCTTAGAGACCATATCCAGAGGTTAGGCATGGCCCCAGTTGAGGGATAGGGACATCCACCCTTCTCAAAAATTCAATCCAGAATTTCTAAAGAAAATTCAGGGACAAAGAATGGAGCAGAGACTGATGGCAGTCCAGAGTCTGCCCCACCTAAGAATTCATCCCATATGCAGCCACCAAACCCAGTCACTATTGCTGATACCAAGAAGTGCTTGCTGATAGGAGCCTGATATGGATGTCTCCTGAGAGGCTCTGCCAGAGCCTTACTGATACAGATGCAGATGCTTGCAGCCAACCATCAGACTGAGCACAAGGAGTTAGAGGAAGGACTGAAGGAGCTGAAGGGGTTTGCAACCCCATAGGAAGAACAACAATGTCAAACAACCAGAACCCACAGAGCTCCCAAGGACTAAACCACCAACCAAAGAGTACACATGGAGGGACCCATGGCTCCAGGTGTGTATGTAGAAGAGGATGGCCTTATCTAGCATCTATAGGAGGAGAAGCTCTTTGTCCTTCGAAGGCTTGATGCCCCAGAGCAAGGGAATGCTAGGGCAGTGAGGCAGAAGTGGGTGGGAGAGCACCCTAATAGAAGCAGAGAGGAGAAGGTGTGGGATAGGGTTTTTTTTTAGAGGGTAACCCAGGAAGGGGCATAATATGTGAAATGTAAATAAATAAAATAACGAATAAAAATGTATGAGGCAGGAAGAGTGGAGGATGTCAGGAGAACATGGCACATTGAATCAACTAAGCAGGGAGCATATGGATTCACAAAGACAGAAGCAGCAAACATAGGACTGGAATGGGTCTACACCAGGTGTTTTGCACATGTTGCGGCTGTTAGCTTGGTGTTTTTGTGGGACTCCTATCTGTGGGAGTGGATTTGTATCTTACTCTTTCGGCATACTGGAACTTCTTCCCTTCTGTTGCATTACCTCATGCAGCTTAAGTGTGAGAGCATTTGTTTTGCATCAGTGAATTTTGTTTTTCTATGTTTGGTTATTGTCTCTTAGAGGCCCGCTCTTTTCTTACAGGAGATGGAAGGGAAATGGATCCAGAGGAGAGAGAAGGTAGGGATTGAGGCTGGGAGAAGTTGATGGAGGGGAAGCAGCAGTTGAATGTGAGAGAAGAATCTATTTTCAATAAAAAGCAGGGATGAGATTATTTTTTGCTAAGAATTTAAGGGCACAACCAACCAGTCTAAAAATGATGACAAGAGCATGAGGTTGCTTGGTATGTCATGATTATGTCTGCAGCTAGGAATCATAGTAGAATGAGCACTGCTACTCAGATAACTCTCTCTCTCTCTCCTTCTGTGTGTCTGTGCATTTTTATTAGATATTTTATTTAAATTTCAAATGTTATCCCCTTTCCTGTTTTCCCTCCCAAAAACCCCCATCCCATCTACCCTTCTCCTGCTCACCAACTCACCCACTCCCTCTTCCTGGAACTGGAATTCCCCTACACTGGGCATAGAGCCTTCACAGGATCAAGAGCCTTTCCTCCCAATGATGACCAAAAAGGCCGTCCTCTGCTACAAATGCAGCTGGACCCATGGGTCCCTCTATGTGTACTCTTTTGTTTGTGGTTTAGTTCCTGGGAGCTCTGGAGCTACTGATTAGTTCATATTGTTGTTCCTCCCATGGGGCTGCGAACACCTTAGGCTCCTTGTGTTCTTTCTCTTGCTCCTCCATTGGGGACCCTGTGCTCAGTCCAATGATTGGCTGAGAGTATCCAACTCTGTATTTGTCAGGCACTGGTAGAGCCACTCAGGAGACAGCTATTACAGGCTTCTGTCAGCAAGCACTTGTTGGCATCCACAATAGTGTCTGGGTTTGGTGACTGTATATGGGATGTATCCCCTGGTGGGGCAGTCTCTGGAAGGTCTCAGATAACTTTCTGTATTTCATTCAGGCTAAAACACCACCATAGGGGATGTTGCTTTTCTGATTTAGGAAGGGTCTTCCTCTTTATAATATCATAGACATACCAAGAGATGTGTTCCCTTGATGACCCTAAATCTACACAAGTTGACAATATTATCCAATTAAATTTTATATAATAGTATTTATTATATAGCAAATATATCACTCCTAAACTAATGTATTAAAATTCTGGACATTACGATTGAAACTTGCACTTCTCCAGTAAAATTTCCAATTTTCTAGAGAGAGCTGTGTAACAGAACTTGTCCTATTCCTACATTATCCAGGCAAATAAAATCTACAAGAAGTTTCAGGTTCTTAGATTCAGGCACATGTTTGCTCTTGGGTGAACCTCTTTAGGCACAGGGTTATCCAGGCTGAATGTCAAAGCATTCCTATGGCAGCAACATCGACCAAGTTTGAGAGATCTGGACATCAAATTAATATGAATAGATTTGTAAGCATGGATAGCACTAGAATCTGAAACAGGATGATATAAGAATTACAAAATATAGGACCCCTGGACCTAGAAAGCCAGAAGCCGTGGCTAACATCTTTGAGATGTGCTACTAGATAAAAGTACACTGTACTTTATGAGGTTGTATTCCCAAAATGGCCACTTTCTGGAGGTGACTTTGTCGGTGGCCTACAGGTTCCCTCAGAAGATGTGCTGAGCTCCTGGCCTTTAAAACTTTTAGCAGTCTCCACTGCAGCTTCGGTTTCCCTTTCAGAGCTTCATGTGTGTCTTATCAAGAGATACTTGCAGGATCTCTAACCATGGCACGTAGTATGAGGGCCTTCCAGGCTTCCTTTTGGAAAAAATTCTTTGTTCCATAACTCCTAAATTCCTTGTGCCTTCAGTTCAAGCATCACAATACTAATGTTCAATGGTAACATTTTGGATAAAGCTGCATCAGGGCTGTTTGAAACCACAGCTATTATACCTTCTAAGTACTTTAATTGCTGAACAGGGATCAACATATAACACATAGGTTTATAGCAGCATACGTGTAGTCAGAATTTTGGTTTCTTTAAAAACACAGAGGAGAATGTTTTTGTTTTAATTGCAGGTGTGGGGCTGCTTCCGATTGTCCTCAAGAGCTGATTATTACCTCCTTGGTGCTCTAGCAGCAGAGTGCTTCTGACAGCTGCAGATAGCTTCTGTTTGTGTGTGACATTTGGAATTCTGGGGACTCTTCAGAGGGTATAAAAATGCCCCAGTAGAAGGAACTGAGTGGTAAGCTGGTGACTGGTTGCTGTTGGCTGCAGCTTATTCTGGTTTGGTAAGTAGTTGTGTACAAACCGACAAAAAGAAATTAGATATCCTCATGGTGAAGATCAGAGGTGGCAGAGGGAACTCAACAGGAAGTAGTCTAATGATGTCAGTGTGCCCTCTCCCCTCTATCTTTTCATCTCTTCCACCTAGTGTTTGTTGAAAAGGTGGAAGAACAGGGTGGCAAAGGATGGAAGAGAAAGAACCCACAAAATAGTCAAATTTCCCGCCACACGTGGAAAATCTAATTTCAAATGCCATAGAGGAAACATGGGCTAGGAAGGAAGGGGTGATTCTTTTCAAGACACTAGCTGAAATTTTAGTGTGGCTGCTTATACTTTGAGATCTACTGCTTTGCTTTCACAGGAGATTTTCTCATTTTTTTTTCTTCCCGTAGTTTGTCTGAAAAAGTTTGGGAGAATAGCAGATCAGCTGTAAAAATTTTAGGTAGAAATGGAGTAACATGAGAAACAAAAACTAAGTGAAATGGGAAAACTGAAGGGTTCACTCTGCTCTCTCATTTGTGAAAGGGTTGCAGAGTTGGCTATGCAACTGGAACAATTGTGGGTAAAAACGGAAGTGACTTGGAAATAAGTAGCACTGGAAAAGGAAAAAATAAAATGAGCAGACCCAGAAGTTTGCAACAGGAGGAAGGAGGGAAAGAAACTACTACAAAGTGTCCGGGTTAAAGGAAAGGGTGAAAAGGTTAATCTTGAACCAACTGGGCTGCCAGAGGATGGATGGCAATGAAAATTAAGAGCTTATTCATACAATAGCAGCCAAGGCTCACCAGGCCATAGAAAAAACTGTGGTATTAAATCAGCCTATGTACTATAAGGATTTGTTAACATCAAAATAGAAGCCTGATACATTTCCTGTTAGGATGTGGCTTTCTTTTTTGTTTCCACAGGAAATGAAAAACTGTAAATATCATCAAAATTGATAAAGATTGGAACTTAGAAGTAGATCTCTTCTGAAAACCTTGACTGCTGATCTGAAAAGCAGTTATTTCTTAGATAATGTCTCTGTTTATAATTTCCCATAAACACAGCACAATTTAAGGCTTAACACAGCAAGGAGAAAAGGCAGTGACACTGTTGGTTTCTTTAAAAAACACAGACATACAAGAATGTTCTTGTTTTAATTCCATGTGTGGGCAACTTCAGATTGTCTATAGCAGCTGACTATGATTTGTCTCATGCTCTAGCCGGGGAGTGGCTAACGGATGCAGATAGTTTCTGTGAATGTGTGATGGTTGGAATTCTGGGAACTCTTCAGAGGGTATATAAATTCTAGATGTCAGAGAGAAGAGGCTGGTTGCCAATTGGTAGCCGGTTGCTGTTGCTTGCAGTTTGTCAAGTAGTTGTGTGTGAGGAGATAAGAATCATCTTCAGTATCCTTACAGTAAAGATCAAACTTGCCCAAGGAACTGGACACACTTAACTGGCAGGAACTGGTCGAATGATTCTGTTACACCATTTCCCCTCTAGCATTTTTTTTTTTTGTCTCTCCTACCTAGTGTTATGGGCTTGAGAGGGTAAAAAGAAAGGAGTGGTGAAGTGTGTCAGTAAAAAGGAACTCACAAAATAGACAAAATTCCACTATACCTATGAGTGTATGTGGCTCATGTAACAAGTGGTCAGTTCTTGCTCTAGAAGATGGGTGACATATAAGACATCACAGGGCTGGCTAAGGACACTGATCTTCTTTAGTCAAGGGAACGGCAAAGAGTTTAGATAGAAATTCAAAACCAGATTTACATTTGCAAAAACAATTATACAAAATGGATTGGGATTGACAAGGAAGGAGAAAGTTTAAGTTGACAGCTAATTAGAAAATTACTATCATTACAATGGCTGTGATATTTGTACAGAGGAGATATTGATAAGGATGCTTTGAGATATTTAAGGGCAAAATTAACATAACTGTGATGTAGATTGGGGCTGTAAGAGGGAAAGTTCAGCAGAACACTCAATGGAACTGCTTATCTAATGACAGATTGACATCTTATCTTGGAACAAGTGAGTTCCCTGTCCCTGGGAGCATTCAAAAAGAGTACAGACTCCTGACTGACAGGTATTCCTTAACCAGCAATGAGTGGAGATTGGCGCAGATAAAGTCTCGCAGCTCTGAGGGTCCATGATCTTTATGTTTCTCTGATTGTCTTTATCACTAAAGGGAGCAAATGATTTGTTTAGTCAATGAAGAATATAGACAAACTTCACCTCTCAATACAAATTACCTTCATTTGGCAGGAATCTATCTACTTTTACAGTTCTGGATGTCCATTTTGTCTCTGAGGAGTTTATAAGGATTGAAGCCTGGAACAGAGAAACAGAGAAAAAAAGATTTTGTTTTTTGTTTCAAACTTTTTTTTTTTTACAATTGTTTCATATATTGAATTTTAATTATTTTCACCCCACCTCCCTCTCTCAGCACCACTCCCAACCAGCACACTTCTTTTTCTCAACAAGCTCTTCTACTTTAATGTCTTCTTTTTTTGTGAGTGGTCAGTGAGCTAAGCCAGCTACTTTTCCAGAGCCTAGGTAAGAAGTTATTCTGTGGAGGAAGAATAGCGTATTTATGGTCATAGCACTAAAGAAAATGACACCTTCTCCACCCCCCGAAAATGTAATGGTTGTTAGTCTCTCTGTGAGGCATAGAGATTCATGGGACCCTACTTCATCCATGCTAAAATGTTGATGGTTCCAATCTTGTACAGACAAACACTGCTATAGTGCTGTGACCCTGTCATGTCTAGGGGACATTTTTATGCTGCACATCTCCCAAATCCTCTGTTTTTTTTAACTTACTTTGGAAATAAGATTTCTCTATCTTATTTGAAATATATTTTCATTATACTGATTTTGGCCTTGTGGTTGATGACTTCTGTACTTCTCTTGCCTTTTAAGTACTCCCATGCATGCTGTTCTTCTTGCTTAGAATGCATTGCCCCTATGTAGCCTTTCTCAGACTATACTCAGTTCGTTGCAGCGATAATAACTCCATTAGGAATAAGGAGACCATTCACTTAATGTGACTTGTGCAGCAAGTACTGGGCATACCTCTTTGGAAGCCATGCTCCATTATGCCTATAAGAGCCCAATAGATGCCAATGTTACACATGTGGAACTGAGGGGAGACAGGCACCTGCTGAGGTTTTCAGTCTCTTGTGTCTCTGAACAAAGAACTGGACCCAGGACACAAGGATGTGATAGAAGTAGAGTCAATATATTAACAGGAGAACGAGGCAGAATTGGAGGAGGAGGAGGAGGAAGAGTAGGAGGATGAGGAAGAGGAGGAGAAGGAGGAGGAGGAGGAGGAGGAGGAGGAGGAGGAGGAGGAGGAGGATTGGGGGGAAGAGAGAGGAGGAAAATAAAATTGGGCTTTCAAAATACAGACTAATTTTTATTTTCCTGGTTACACACAGGAAGTGGGTTTGTGTGAATATTTTCGGGAAGGGAACGATTTGGCTGGTCAGTGTGCCAGGACTTGTAAGGAAGACTTTTGCCATAAGTGCCTCTCAGCTTTAGAGAAGCCTAGAAAAATTTTCAGGGTCCCCAGACTCCAGTCTCCGATGCATCTCCCGACCAGCAGAGGGCAGCTGCAGGAAGCCGTCCAAGGACAACCTCCACCCCCATTAGAGCTAATTAAGCCGCTCGAGACAAGAGGCAAATGCTTTTCTGAAGCGTGAAAGCAAACGGAAATACTCCTGGGCTGGGGAAGGCAGGGGATCCGCTGGGAGAGACGATTATCAGCTTCCAAGAAACCAGCTGAATGGTGCCGCGGTGGCTGCAAGTGGACCCAGTCCCATGGGTCTCTGTCCTAGGGGCTTCTTCCGAGCCCTTCTTGCAGCAGGCTCATGGAGCAGGAAAAGTCTGGCCAGAGATGAAGATGTGGTGGAGCCGACTGAGTGGCTGGAGCCAAAAGGGCAGCCGATTTGGAGAAGAAAAAAAAAAAAAAATTCAGCCCAGATCCATCAACAAAGTCATAGGATTTCTATAAAGCCTCTGTGCACTAAATGCTGAAAACTCAGTATATTTGCGTGCACTTATATTTGTGTGGAAGGTCAGCAAATTCAAGGAAATCATATATTTGGCTATTTGTCCACTGAATATTCATACAGGGAACATTAACAGGCTAACACAGAGAGGCAGGAGAGAGGGAGGGAGGGAGGGAGGGAGGGAGGGAGGGAGGGAGAGGTAGAGAAATGAAAGGCTCATCTACAATTCATATACATATTGAGGTCACATGCCCTGCTGGTTTTGGTTTGGAAGACCTGGATTCCTTTTCCATTTACAGCATAAACCTGTGCAACCTTGATCAAGTTAAGGAACCATTTTGAAGGTTTCCTCATGTGTAAGATGGAAGAGCCAGCCCTGTCTGGTTTCTTGAAATCTTACAACCTGGAATCATGAAGTTTTCAGCTGAACATTAGGGTGACTTAGATGCCCAACTTAAGTTTCAAAAGACCCTCAGACAGCTCCCCGCTTCAATACGGAACTTCCAACATTAGAGGGTACAACCCAGGCTGCATTCTTGTTCCCAGATCATTTTAGTATCTCTAAGGGTCTCTACACCTATATGACAGCCCCCAATCATAACAACAAATCTGTAACTCTTTCACTGTGAACGCAATCATATTGCAAACGAGAACTCTTTTGCCTGTCTTCCTCTTTCTCTTAACTAGTACAGAGCATAAGAACTTCATAAACATGTTTTTAAATAGCCTTGGACCATTTCCTGATATGCATATATGCACACTTTTGGTTATCTATTTGTATAGCCCACACACATACATTCTATCTACTATAAATAATTCTTGGGGGAAAAATCTTCATCTCTATATATGTTTTCTCTATTTTGGGATGTAAAAAAAATCTAAAATTAAATTGCTAAAAATTAAATTATATTTTAAGATTTTTGCTCACAATGCCAAATTATTTTTCAAAGTAGATCCCCTGGTTCACGAGCCTGCCAGAAATACATGAGTTTTGACATCATTGCATGTTTAAAGCTTTGGCTAGGCTCAGCCCTCTGGTTTTGTTTAAACTTTTGGTTTGCCAACTCAATAGGCAGAAATACTTAGTTACGTTAATAAGCCTTTCTTCGATCATTAGTGAGCCATTTTTTGTTTGTTTGCTTATTAACTGGTTGTATGTATTTCCTCTTTGGGGACTTGTCTGCTAGTGCTCTCTGTTCATTTATCTGCTAGGGCCTCAGTGAATTTAATTGATTTTCATGGGCTCTTTACATAATAAGATAGTAATCCTTTGTTCTATTTGCTGCTGAGTTTTAGTTTGTTTTCTGCCATTTCCTTTGTACCTTCTCTTATCAATTTTAAGCTTATGCCGCCACCTATCCCCCCTAGAGGCTTTATAAACATTCATTTCTAATTCCATACTTTTTCCTCTCTGGGTGATTTGGTTATGCAAGCTCAAGATTCCACAAGACTATTACAGATGTGTGGATCTAGACTTTAAAGTGGAGCATTCCCAGCACTGAGTTATCTTTCAGGGTTTAGACCCCTGATGTGCTTTAGATTTCTTTGGTACTTTCCCTCATCCCTTAGACTGTGACTTCTTTGAAGATGAGGATTATATATGTCTCATTACACATGTACACCAGTAGCACATTGTTCACACAGCCCACATGTAGCACCACAGTGCTAGGAATATAGGTTGTGTAAGTGTTGAGTATCTACTTGCTGAATATCTCACTGACACAGTCCCGAGAAAATTTTCTATAGACAGCAATCAAGAAGGAATGATCAAGAGCATGAGAAAACCTGAGACAGCAGATAAAATAATCAGTGCACAATTGAACCCATGGATGATCATAATATGTAAAAAAATGATGCTAAGAACACAGGATGTGTGTAACCATGACAGGAATGTGCTGGATATGGAATCGGATTTGACTGCTGAAGGGCTCTAAAGCCATTTTTAAATTTCAGCCACAAAAATTCTATTCTCTACTGTACAAACAAAGTGATCTTTTCTAAAGGTGAAGTCTGAGCATGTCATTTTGTCTTCCGTTCTGCCTAAGATTCCCTTGCAGGTGGGGCATAGTTCATACTCACGATAGCCTTCCTTGTTCATTTTTCAAGCTTCCTGCCAGTTCCCTTTTGCTTATATATAATGCTTTTTGTTCAGCAATAGTACCCAGTAAGGCTAAGTAAATCCCTCTGCATAGCTGTGACTGGTAGGCGTGGTAGATGATGGCTAAATTTACCTGACCACATTAAGTAAATAAACTCAGAAACAACTTGAATCAGAGATGAAATGTGAGCAGATCAGGCATGTGTTTCAAAAAAATAATTCTGCTGGCTCACTTCAGCATCCATCTAATCAGAGAGAAGAAATGATGTAGCATGGAAGTGATTGTGATGAGAAGCTCTTCTGAGAGGAGGATTTGATCTAGGGAATCTAGAGGTAGAAGAGTGATATGTTGATGATGGAAGGGAATGAAAATTAAAAGTACAGGCATTTAACAAAAGATAGCAAGAGGGAAGTGTAGTTTTTATTCTGCATCAAACATGTTTCTTCTTGCAGCAGAGAAAGACTATTACAGACATTCATTCTGATCAAAATGAAGAGAACAACTGAATGAGATGTACCTGTTCTCAGTTGATCTATAGCATTAATTCCATTCCTAAGCATCAAAAACATGAAAGAAGAGGAGGTGGAGAGATTATAAGAACCAGAGAGCCAGAGAACCAGGATATTGCCTGCATAGCTGTGTCTTCCTCATCTGACAAGGAGCCTGTACACATTAAATCTCAAAAATATGGCTGCTTAAACAAGGTTCAAACATTGATGCCACTTTTCAAGTCTATGACAAGGATAGTTAGGGAAGATCTCAAAAGTCTCAAGCTCCACATGAAGAGCTATAGAAAACTAATGGCTACTGAGGGAAGGATAGTCAATCTTCTCTAGGGATGAGCCTTCTGATAGGCTGACTGATCCAATCACAAACAGTTAGATCTAAATATATTCACGCTAACAATACTCAGTGGATTCAGCAGGTTTTGTGTGTGTGTGTGTGTGTGTGTGTGTGTGTGTGTGTGTTTGTGTGTGTGTGTAAAACAGTAATCCTTAATTCATAGATTTGAGTGGAGGAATATAGGAAGATCTGGGGAGAGAGGAAGGAATAGAAATGACTTAATCATAGTACATGCTTAAGAAAAATATCAGTTATTATGTTTATTTCTATGGCTTCCAATGGCTTAGGCAGAATCCATGATACTCTTGCCCCCATCATGCAAGACAGGGGAAATCATCTCCATTTTCTACATGAGAAAACTGAAACTCTGGAGTTAGCCTGTCATCTTACAACATGTGAGCAGCAGATTCAAATGGGAGCTGAGTTCCTTGCTTAGGATCTGCAGGTAAATATTCTGTGTCACCGTTCCCAACTGCAGATGCCTTGCTCACTATTTCACTATTGCAGTGGATGAAATCGTGCCTTTAGGGTTAATGATCCAGGTGAATAATTTTCACTGACCTTTGTTCTGAAGAAGAGAATTGCAATATCTTGTTCTTTCTTAAGAGAGTTAGAATATCCAAGTCAGAGAAGAGGTCATTTGCTGCCACATTAACTGTAAATGCCATTTGCTTGCAGTGATATCTCCACATCTGACTTTTTCTTCCTTTCCCCATGGCTGAAATTACAACAAAATAGAGCAAGGGAAGGAAGAGATAAACAAGGGTCAGAATGAGACAATGAATGACAAATGATGCCTCTTATCAATCAGGCAGATGGACTGGAAGACCTAGATGCCCTTATTTCCTCCTTCAGAGAGGGACATCTTCATTGTGGTAGCAATTAAAGAATTAAAGGCATATGGCTTTGCAAGAAGCAGGGCAAGACTAGTAGAATAGTCTTGGAATCCATGAGTTGCAAAAGGAGAGTGAAGGGTTTGGAATGTTTTATAACTCTCTTTAATGGAGTAGCTCCTAACCTCCTAACTTGTCAAGTCCTAAGCTTGTCCATTGTTTTAATGCCAGCTGCTTCCTGGAGTTTAAATAAGTTACACATGTCTGTCATGCTTCCCTAGATGTAGAGAAAGAAATGGAAATCAATGGAGGACCCAAATGTGCAGCTATCTTTGAGCATGAGAACAAAAGTATAGTGAAATCATGACACAGAAAACATAACTATCTGGAAGAGTCCAAAGGGTACATCAGCAGTTCATATTTTCAGCTCTTTCTAGCTGAATGCCTCCAAATACAAGGGAGACATCCATTTGAAAAGTCATCTCTAGTCACAACCTATATCTGCACTATGGATAAGTATAGTCCAAGAAAATCTTAGATATATAAATAGAATTCTTACCCAGATGTAAGTCTTGTATTCCACCATTCCAAACAGCCAACCAAACAAAGGATATATTCTACCTGCCAACCTATCTTTCTTTCTTTCCTCAGCACCTTTCTTCTTTCTATTTCTTCTTTCTCTTCTTCATTTTTATTCTACCAATCCTATGTTCTCTTCTTTTTTCAGTCCTTATCCTTCTTATGAAGCACAATCCATATTTTAAATAGTTCCCCGTCTTAAGGAAAACTGAGTTCTTCTGACACTCAATCCAAGACATACTGTCTAAAAATCATTATAATAATATTTAAAAGAGCTGTTAAGGCTATATTTGCACTTATATATAGACATCATTTTAAAGAAAAAGAGAGTGGGTGTGTGGGAATGCCACAAGATTTGTGTGCTCTGTGTGTGTGTGCATATGTGTGTGTGTGTGTGTGTGTGTGTATGTGTGTGTATGTGTGTGCATACATAACCAAAGACTACCAAAAAGAAAAGGAAGACAAGGGGGCAGGAAGCACAAGTCATATTCATTGATTTAGTGATTCAACGAATGAGAAAAACTAAAGAAATATTTGTTGTGAACTCACTGTAATTTAGGTGCTATCCTGACTTTTTCCCCATAAGTACCCAATGTTTTAAGTAGTAGAACACAATTATGATAACCCTGTAACAAAGGACATCTGAGGACTTCAAGGATAGGCACACAGTAGAATCAATAGCTTTAAGATCATCTGGAAGAACACTGTAACTGCCTAGGTAATGACTGTAGATGTCCAGTAAATCGAGAACTAAGAGGGAATAGTTAAAGAAACCAAAATCTCTTAGAACCTATGAAATGAACATATGGTGCAGGAATTGAAAGCACTAGTTATAAAGATAAGAAAGGATATATTTGTGTGTGTGTGTCTGTCTATCTGTCTGTCTTTAAATGGAGACAATTGAAAATCTACAAGCAGACATTTTTTTTTCTGGATCTCCAACAAGTGAGAACCCAAGAATGTAACTTTGATTTCTTTGACTGTAGTGAGTATTGGCAATGCAGATAGAAGGATGCTATAGTCTGAGAAAGAGTTTTCAAAATATACCTTTTTCTTAAAATGAACACATAGAGATGATGTACAGTTATGGACATTTATCTGTGAAGAGATGGTTTCTATCTTTCACATAGTTGAAGGCAAGAAGGCATTGAGGAAAACGGTAGTATGAACCTGTGTTGAGGACTCAGTTGGAGGGGTTGGTGGCAGACAAGTTTATGATTAGCTAGCTTAATTAATTCCTTGTGCCCCAAGGCATATTGACTGCCCTTTTAGTCTAGTGTAGAACCTAAAATATTGTGCTCCAGCTGAGATGAATAGCTCAGTGAAGGCTATCATGGGAGAGGCTCAGTTTATTTTCAGCAACATCAAAAAAAAATTAAAAAATGAAAAAGCTGATATCATAAAAGGAGTAGAATTTTTCTAACAAAAATGAAGGAAACTTGGAAAAAGGAATCAGGACCAAAAAAAAAAAAATACAAAATAATCCTTAAATGGCAATAATTTAAGAGACATTGATTAGCATAGTAACAATAGTCTTGAAAAATGTTAATAAGCAGATACCTGTTCTCATTAAATAATTATTGTATGATATAATGCACTCATTTGCGAGCTGCGTATAATAATTTACATAAAAATATCATGCTGTCCCTGATAATTTTAACTGTTGAATCAAAAATATAAGTAACTAGTAGACACATGTAAATAAAATGTCTTACTCTATTATATAAGATATATTCCATGATAATCAGGATTGAACCAGAAAATGTTCTTACTGCAACATTTAATTGGCAGTGATGGTTCAAGCAGTAAAAATATTATAGTTGTTTAATCATTATTTCCCAAAGGAACTAAGCATATCCTATTAGTTTAGCACCAATAAGACCTCCTTAACTCTGTCTCTGAACTAAATGAAAGAGAAAGGGTTTTCTGATGGTGGTGAGTTACCTGTTTGAAGAAATCTTTCAAGAGATGGAGGCCAAATGCACAGAGATATTGATTAGCAGAATAATTGGTTAAATGAACAACAAGGACTGCAGTATATCCTAAGATATTCCAAACCTGATGACCCAAGTATGGTGTATCAAAGTAATCCTGTTTGACCATAAGATCATCTGAAGTTAAGGTTCCATCATTACACAGTTTTGATATACTGGAGACATTAAAGCTAAGACAGATTTCCTGTAAGGAAATTGGAGATAGAAAAAAGAGCAAAGTTACATGTAGGGTTAATCTGGGGCCCAGTTTGTGCCTTTAGGAGGCTGTCAGTGCTTTAACCACTCAACTAGAAGAACTTTGCTAAAATATTAACAGGTCACAGGCAATTGCTGCTTCTCAAGTTAATTAGAACCTAACTTGCGTTTTCTGAAAAGGTTTGTTAGCCAAATGCCACCTCATCTCCAATTCTGTAATTCAGGAAAGATGAATTGATTTAGTATGTAGATATTTGGTTGATGCCCTAGGAGCAAAGATAGATGAATTGAGCTAGATTGGACCATAAATCACTTTGCAGCTTGGGCACAGTCATCAGTAACTCAGCTCATCTTTAGGTATACACTCACATGAAGACCTTAGGGAAGTACCCAGAATACCACATCCCACCCACTCATGCTACCTGACATTCAGAAAGTCCTTAGACTTCTTCAGTCTAAGCAACTGCTCTACTTAGGCATTCCTTCCATTAAGACCTTAAGCATTAACACAGACATAAAAGACACCTTTGTTTTCATCATAGACAGTGATTCTTTGGACATACTCTCTTGACCTCTGAGTTTACCACCAAACAAAGCATCCCATGTAGACTCAAAGGGCGCAAAATTGAGAACAAATTAAAATATTTTATAAGAAAATCCAGAGAGGCAATGATCAATTAAAACAAATAAAGAAAAACACCTGACAGGATAAACAAAAGTTATTGTGGATAGATAAAACTTTTAGAAGCATTTATGTTGTGGGTTGCTTGGGAACCTCATTTCTCTATCTGAAATAAATTTTCTGATTAATTAGAGATGTTTGTAAGTGTTTGTTTACATAAACCAATTAATGTTGTGTCATACCTTTTAAAAGAATACCGTTTGATTATTTGATTATATAATTGATTCTTTCAGTTGATACATTGAAATTCACAGTGTTAAAATTCAGGCCTTACATGAAGATAAATGAAAATTAACAAATTATTGGCTAAAGTAGTTTATTATAACACTGGTATTTCAATACCTGTTGCATTTTTTTATATGAGAAGATGAGCCAAGATGTTTTCCCCTGCTTTCTTGTTTGCTCATCACACCACACCTTAGAAGAAAGAATGCACCCCACTTAAATGTAGCAGTAAAAGGTTTCACATTGTAAGTTGTATGGCACAATATTTTGGGACAATACGTATTTTGAGATTCAACTTACATATATATCCAAGTGGAACATTTAAGTGGAGTGATCAAGAATAATATAGGCTCAATAAGCATCCCTATTCTTATGATGCTGATTTTTTATGTTATTTTATTTATTAACATTCCAGTTGTTGAACTCCTTGGTCCCCTGACCCACAGTTCCTCATTCTATTTGTCCTCCCCTTGCCTCCATGAGGAGGGTGCTAACCACCCCCCCCAAGCTTCCCCCTTCCTTGGGGGCCTCTAGCTTTCAGCTTCTTCCATCTTTCCCTTATTTCATCCTTAGGGGTGTCTGACTTCAGTCTAATGGTTGGGTGAAAGTATCTGTGTCTATCTCAGTCAGCTGCTGGTAGGCCTCTCAGAGAACAACCATACTGGGTTCCCATCTGTAAGCATGTCATAAGCAGTGATTTTGCCCAGTTTCTTTTCTCATTAAAATTATTAAAATAATTGATAAAAATTATTATTTTTTACAGGGAACAATCAAAGTACCACTAAGTCACAAATGAAAACAGCACTTTCATTTGTGTTATTTCAATTAACTTGAATGACTCAACCTCCAAGAGACACACTGTATACACAATTGTAAAATTACCTCCAAACTATTCAACATATCAGTATATCTTGGCATAAAATTTCGCTTAGTCTTCTTCATTCTACTAAAAAATAATGGTACACTACTCTGCCTTTGGCACCTTACTTTCCAGTGCCCAAGTCCATTAACCATTACAGGGAAGTCATAGGTAACATATATTAAGCACCTAGAAAGTTTCAAACACTTGCCAGATATGAAACCTTATATTATATTGCAAACCTGCAAGGTAGGATATCATTGTGTCTGACAGGAAACAGGTGATAATAGCGTACTAAAAAGCTTGTCCTAGGTCATCCAATATACAAATAAAGGCACAATGGTCAAAATCTGAGATACCCCTAATACTATCTTGCAGTGTATTCAAGGTTACACCATGAGTTCATGTTTATTTTTGGTTAAAAGTGAAACTTGAGTTCTTTTGGGCTGGGGACTCTGCATTATTATTTCTTTTCACAGGAGTCTTAGATGAGTTTTAATTAAATGAAGGAACCTTAAACACACTTCCTTTTGAAATACAAACAACATAGGAGAGCATGTCAATAGCATATTTTTTTTCCTGAGGTCATTTCAGAAAGTAGATTTGTTGACCCACCTCTGGGAGCATATAATTCAG
The DNA here is from genome assembly GCF_000001635.26 of Mus musculus. Taxonomy (NCBI): domain Eukaryota; kingdom Metazoa; phylum Chordata; class Mammalia; order Rodentia; family Muridae; genus Mus; species Mus musculus. Next base: position 69,205,081 of record NC_000070.6, read on the forward strand.
GGAACAATGAATATGATATTATTCAGTGTATGGATCTCTGGGGAACTAATTTATGTAGGGGTTGAGGAATGCCTAGAAGGTCTGCAAATAAATCAGGGCACATTCATGTAGCCAGAATTCTAGTTATTGAAGCTAACAAGCCCTCCCTCTGTGCTCTTTCCCTCTCTGCTTTTTTCCAAGAAGATATGATAAACTGATTCATTCAAGAATAGCCAAGAAATGAAGGAGAAGACGGAGACAAAGTTTTCCTTCCAGCCAACACAATTTCACCTTATTTTATTTTGTATTGGTCATGTAGCTTCCCAGAGTCCTTACTTCGTTACTCTTCCTCATCTTACACATGAATAATACCATGGATTTCTTTCTATAGATGCCACTCATAATTCCACAAACTCATTCTTTGCACCAGACCAGCAGCCAGAATAACACTCCATCTCTTGACTGAAAAACATCTCTATTCCCCTTTGTGCTTTGGATAAACTATGCTTTCATCTGATCCTTTGGGCCCTGAATACCTAAATCTTATATTTCTATTGTACCTTTTTTTCTCCTTAGAGAATCCTGTTTATCAAGCCTGAGACTAAAGTGAGATCAGTGAGGCACTTGGCTTGGTAGCACTATGGAAGGGGAAGTCAAAACATTCAGGAATCAAGACAAATAGCACACTAATTTAATACTTTAAAAGAATACAATCAATTCAAGTAAGTCCATGATGAGTAAAACATCAAAAGTTTATATAAAATTTTCTGTGCCAAGCCATATAAGAGCCTGAGGCAAAAGAAAAAAATCAGTAATACTATTTCTGTTTTTTCTTTAAACTTCTAATATTTTCTTCACCATAGATTTTTTTTCGCATTGATTTTGATTTTTTTATATATTAGCATTAAATAGCAGCTTTAAATATATATATATATTATATATTAGCATTAAATAGAGTCCTGGCTGTTACAGCTAAGATGTGACAGTATCAGATTACAAAGGACAAGGAGGAGTATGGAAAAAGGGGAAATTTACAATTTTAAAAGTTTTTGCCCTTCCTGTCCCAATAGCACAGGGGTAGCTAGGGCAAGGAGTCAGCTGACACCCACAAGCTACCCACAAGACCAACAATGGGATCTTAAGACCTCTGGTGAGTGGAACACAGCATCTGCTCCAATCCAATCATGCAGGACCTGAGACTGCATTAATTAGGGAAGCAGAAAACCCTGCCTGATCAGCAGCATAAGTCCCTTCCAGTCAATGCCAGCACAGGGGTACCTTGGGATTGGAGTCTGCAGACACCTGTAAGGTATACACAGGACCCTCCATGGGATCTTAAGAACTCTGTGAGTGGATCACAACTTCTGCCAGGAGGCAGGTTGGAACACCAGATATCTGGGCACCTTCCCTGCAAGAGGAAAGCCTACCTGCAGAGAGTACTCTGAACACTGAAACTCAGGAGAGAGCTAGTCTCCCAGGTCTGCTGATAGAGGCTAACATAAACATTTGAGGAACAAGATCTAACCAGAGACAACTACAACAACTAACTCCAGAGATTACCAGATGGCAAAAGGCAAACATAAGAATCTTACTAACAGAAACCAAGACCACTCACCATCATTAGAACACAGCACTCCCAGTCCACCCAGTCCTGGGCACCCCAACACACCTGAAAAACTAGACCTGGATTTAAAAGCATATCTCATGATGATGGTAGAGAACATCAAGAAGGACTTTAATAACTCACTTAAAGAAATACAGGAGAACACTGCTAAACAGGTAGAAGACCTTAAAGAGGAAGCACTAAAAATCCCTTAAAGTATTGCAAGAAAACACGACCAAACAGGTGATGGAATTGAATAAAACCATCCAAGACCTAAAAAGGGAAGTAGACACAATAAAGAAAAAAAAAAGAGAGACAAAACTGGAGATAGAAAACCTAGGAAAGAATTCTGGAACCATAGATGAAAGTATCAGCAATAGAATACAAGAAATGGAAGAGAGAATCTCAGGTGCAGAAGATTCCATAGAGAACATCGGCACAACAATCAAAGAAAATAAAAATGCAAAAATATCATAACTCAAAACATCCAGAAAATCCAGGACACAATGAGAATACCAAACCTACGGATAATAGGAGTAGATGAGAATGAAGATTTTCAACTTAAAGGACCAGCAAATATCTTCAACAAAATTAGAGAAGAAAACTTCCCAAACCTAAAGGATGACATGCCCATGAACATACAAGAAGCCTAAAGAACTCCAAATAGACTTGACCAGAAAAGAAATTCCTGCCGACACATAATAATCAGAATAACAAATACACTAAATAAAGACAGAATATTAAAAGCAGTAAGGGGAAAAGGTCAAGTTTTTTTTATATGTTTATAAAGGCAGGCCTATCAGAATTACACCAGACTTTTCACCTGAGACTATGAAAGCCAGAAGATCCTAGACAGATATTATAAAGACCCGAAGAGAACACAAATGCCAGCCTAGGCTACTATACCCAGCCAAACTCTCAATTACCATAGATGGAGAATCCAAAATTTTCCAGGACAAAACCAAATTCACACATTATCTTTCCACGAATCCAGCCCTTCAAAGGATAATAACAGAAAAAAAAAAAGCCAATACAAGGAAGGAAACCAGCAAAGAAAAAGCAAGAAAGTAATCCCTCAACAAACCAAAAAGAAGACAGCCAAAAAAAACAGAATGCCAAATCTAAAAATAAAAATAATAGGAAGCAACAATTACTTTTCCTTAATATCTCTTAATATCAATGGGCTCAATTCCCCAATAAAAAGAAATAGACTAACAGACTGGCTACACAAACAGAACCCAAAATTCTGCTGCTTACAGGAAACACATCTCAGGGAAAAAAACAGACACTACCTCAGAGTGAAAGGCTGGAAAACAATTTTGAAGTTGAAGAAACAAGCTGGAGTAGCCATTCTAATATCAAATAAAATCGACTGCCAACCCAAAGTTATCAAAAAAGACAAGGAGGGACACTTCATACACATCAAAGGTAAAATTCTCCAAGAGGAACACTCAATTCTGAATATCTATGCTCCAAATGCAAGGGCAGCCACATTCATTAAAGAAACTTTAGTAAAGCTCAAAGCACATATTGCACCTCACACAATAATAGTGGGAGACTTCAACACATCACTTTCATCAATGGACAGATCATGGAAACAGAAATTAAACAGGGACACAGTGAAACAAACATAAGTGAGGAAACAAATGGATCTGACAGATATCTACAGAACATTTTATCCTAAAACAAAATGATATACCTTCTTCTCAGCACCTCATGGTACCTTCTCCAAAATTGACCACATAATTGGTCAGAAAACAGGCCTCAACAGATACAAAAATATTGAAATTGTCCCATGCATCCTATCAGACCATACTGGACTAAGGCTGATCTTCAATAACAACAGAAAGAATATAAAGCCAACATTCACTTGGAAACTGAACAACACTCTTCTCAATGATACCTTGGTCAAGGAAGGAATAAAGAAAGAAATTAAAGACTTTTTAGAGTTTAATGAAAATGAAGCCACAACATACCCACACTTATGGGACACAATGAAAGCATTTCTAAGAGGGAAACTCATTGCTTGAGTGCCTCCAAAAAGAAACTAGAGAGAGCACACACTAGCAGCTTGACAACACACATAAAGGCTCTAGGAAAAAAAGGAAGCAAATTCACCCAGGAGGAGTAGACAGCAGGAAATAAACAAATTCAGGGGCGAAATAAGCCAAGTGGAAACAAGAAGAACTATTCAAAGAATCAACCAAACAAGGAGCTGGTTTTTTGAGAAAATCAACAAGATAGATAAACCCTTAGCTAGACTCACTAGAGGGCACAGGGACAGCATCCTAATTTACAAAATCAGAAATGAAAAGGGAGACATAACAACAAACCCCGAAGAAATCCAAAACACCACCAGATCCGTCTACAAAAGGCTATTCTCAACAAAACTGGAAAACCTGGACGAAATGGGCAAATTTCCAAACAGATACCAGGTACCAAAGTTAAACCAGGATCAAGTTAAAGATGTAAACAGTCCCATATCCCTAATGAAATAGAAGCAGTCATTAATAGTCTCCCAACCAAAAAAAAAAACCCAGGACCAGATGTGTTTAGTGCAGAGTTCTATCAGACCTTCAAAGAAGATCTAATTCCAGTTCTGCACAAACTATTTCACAAAATAGAAGTAGAAGCTACTCTACCCAACTCATTCTATGAAGCCACAACTACTCTGATACCTAAACCAAAGAATGATCCAACAAAGATAGAGACCTTCAGACCAATTTCCTTATGAATATTGATGATAAAATACTCAATACAATTCTCGCTATCTGAATCCAAGAACACATTAAAACAATAATCCATCCTGACCAAGTAGGTTTTATTCCAGGGATGTGGGGATGCTTTAATATAGGGAAATCCATCAAAGTAATCCATTATATAAACAAACTCAAAGACAAAATACACATGATCATCGCTTTAGATTTGGAGAAAGCATTTGACAAAATCCAAAACCCATTCATGATAAAAGTCTTGGAAAGATCAGGAATTCAAAGCCAATACCTTAACATGATAAAAGCAATCTACAGCAAACCAGTAGCCAACATCAAAGTAAATGGTGAGAAACTGGAAGCAATCCCACTAAAATCAGGAACTAGCCAAGGCTGCCCACTTTCTCCCTACCTATTCAACATTGTACTTGAAGTCCTAGCCAGAGCATTTAGACAACAAAAGGAGATCAAGGGGATACAAATTGGAAAAGAAGAACTCAAAATATCCCTTTTTGCAGATGATATGATAATATATTTAAGTGACCCTAAAACTTCCTCCAGAGAACTTCTAACCCTGATAAACAGCTCCGGTGAAGTAGCTGGATATAAAATTAACTCAAAAAAGTCAATGGCCTTTCTCTGCACAAAGGATAAACAGGCTGAGAAAGAAATTAGGGAAACAACACCCTTCTCAATAGTCACAAATAATATAAAATATCTTGGTGTGACTCTAACAAAGAAGTGAAAGATCTGTATGATAAGAACTTCAAGTCTCTGAAGAAAGAAATGAAAGAAGATCTCAGAAGATGGAAAGATCTCCAATGCTCATGGATTGGCAGGATCGATATAGTAAAAATGGCTATCTTGCCAAGAGCCATCTACAGATTCAATGCAATCCCCTTCAAAATTCCAACTCAATTCTTCAACGAATTTAAAAGAGTAATCTGCAAATTCATCTGGAATAACAAAAAACTTAAGATAGCAAAACCTCTTCTCAAGGATAAAAGAACCTCTGGTTGATTCACCATGCCTGACCTAAAGCTTTACTACAGAGCAATTGGGATAAAAACTGAATGGTACTGTTATAGCAACAGACAAGTAGACCAATGGAGTAGAATTGAAGACCCAGAAAAAAACCAACACACCTATGGTCACTTGATCTTCGACAAGGGAGCTAAAACCATCCAGTGGAAAAAAGACAGCATTTTCAACAAATGGTGCTGGCCCAACTGGTGGTTATCATGTAGAAGAATGCGAATTCATCCATTCCTATCTCTTTGTAATAAGGTCAAATCTAAGTGGATCAAGGAGCTCCACAGAAAGCCAGAGACACTGAAACTTATAGAGGAGAAAGTGGGGGAAAGCCTTGAAGATATTGGCACAGGGGAAATATTCATGAATAGAATAGCAATGGCTTGTGCTGTAAGATAGAGAATTGACAAATGCGATCTCATGAAACTGCAAAGCTTCTGTAAGGCAAAAGACACTGTCAATAAGACAAAAAGGCCACCAACAGATTGTGAAATGATCTTTCCCTATCCTAAATCAGATAGAGCACTAATATCCAATATATAAAGAACTCAAGAAGGTGGACCCCAGAAAATCAAATAACTTCATTAAAAATGGGGCTCAGAGCTAAACAAAGAATTTTCACCTGAGGAATACCGAATGGCTGAGAAACACCTGAAAAAAATATTCAGCATCCTTAATCATCAGGGAAATACAAATAAAAACAACCCTGAGATTCCACCTCACACAAGTCAGAATGGCTAAGATAAAAAATTCAGGTGACAGCAGATGCTAGTGAGGATGTGGAGAAAGAGGAACACTCCTCCATTGTTGGTGGGATTGCAAGCTTGTATAACCATTTTGGAAATCAGTCTGGCGGTTTCTCAGAAAATTGGACATGGTACTACCAGAGGATTCAGCAATATCTCTCCTGGGCATATATCCAGACGATGTTCCAACTAGTAAGAAAGAAACATGCTCCATTATGTTCATAGCAGCCTTATTTATAATAGCCAGAAGCTGGAAAGAACCCAGATGCCCCTCAACAGAGGAATGGATACAAAAATTGTGGTACATTTACACAATGGAGTACTACTCATCTATTAAAAAGAATGAATTTATGAAATTCCTAGGCAAATGCTTGGACCTTGAGGGCAATATCCTGAGTGAGGTAACCCAATCACAAAAGAACTCAAATGATATGTACTCACTGATAAGTGGATATTAGCCCAGAAACTTAGAATACCCAAAACATAAGTTACAATTTGCAAAACACATGAAACTCAGGAAGAACGAAGACCAAAGTGTGGACACTTTGCCCCTTCTTACAATTTGGAACAAAACTCCCATGGAAGGAGTTACAGAGATAAAGTTTGGAGCTGAGACAAAAGGATGGACCATCTAGAGACTGCCATATCCAGGGATCCATCCCATAATCAGCCTCCAAACACTGACACCATTGCATACACTAGCAAGATTTTGCTTATAGGACCATGATATATCTTTCTCTAGCAAGACTAAGCCTGGGCCTAGCAAACATGTAAGTGGATGCTCACAGTCAGCTATTGGATGGATCACAGGGCCCCCAATGGAGGAGCTAGAGAATATACCCAAGGAGCTAAAGGGATCTGCAACCCTATAAGTGGAACAACATTATGAACTAACCAGTACCCTGCAGCTCTTGACTCTAGCTGCATATGTATCAAAAGATGGCCTAGTTGGCTATCACTGGAAAGAGAGCCCCATTGGACTTGCAAACTTTATATGTCCCAGTACGGGGGAACGCCAGGGCCAAAATTGGGAGTGGGTGGGTAGGGGTGTTGGGCGGAGGGTATGGGGGACTTTTGGAATAGCATTGGTAATGTAAATGAGCAAAATACCTAATTAAAAAGTTTATATTTCCCAGTACTGGGGAACGCCAGGACCAAGAAGTGGGAGTGGGTGGGTAGGAGAGTTGGGCGGAGGGTATGAGGGACTTTAGGAATAGCACTGGTAATGTAAATGAGCAAAATACCTAATTTTAAAAAAAAGGAAAATAAAAGTTTTCTGTTTCATGAAAGAGAAAGACTTAGAATGTGAAAGTTGTTATATATGGCATTGTGGCGCGTGCCAGAAAGTCCTGGAGCTGAAGCTGTGGCATTAGTCTGAGGTAGATGTCGCGCCCGCTCTCGACCAGCAAGAACGACGCGACCACCAGTCCTTCTAACAGCAGTTTATTCAGTCCTGATTCTTCTTGTTTATATCTCCCTTGTTTATATCTCCCTTGTTTTTATATCTCCCTTGTTTTTATATCTCCCCCGAACCCTGGGCCTCTCACTCTTTTATACTCTCAGTTCCCATCCACGCACAGCAGGCCACGCCGCCTCACCAGGCACGCAGCTTCAGCTAATCAGGGCAGCAGGGGCAAATCTCCACCAAATTGGATTCACCTGTATCCTGGTACACCTGCGCAGCTCTCAAGATGTTTGTGGTTTATATGAGGAAGTCAGGTGCAAGTCATATGACTTAGCTGCAGTCCCTGGCGCCTTTGGGACTGCCGCCACACCCGCTCCCCACAGGTAGACCTGGGTGACATAAACAGATTGCTGCAAGCTTAGGTAACATAGCAAAGTTTTTTATAAAAAAATTAAATAGTTGAAAGAGAGATGGATGAGAGTTCCATGTGTAGATAATGATACATAGTCAATAGGTTATTGAAACATTAGGGGCACATAGTTGGTAGATTGATATTTATGTGCTAGATAAGTAGATGAACAATAGGTAATATATACATAGATAATAGAACACACACACAACACACAAACACACACTAGATTATATATAGGAAGGAAGGAAGAGACAGGCTGATTTGGAGAATTTTAATGGGAAATTTAGGTAGTCATATAATTCTTGAAACAGAGCTAGCTTACACTTTCCACCATTTCAAGCCATCATTATAAGAATCTGAGATGTATGTCTTTGACCTTCTTAATGAGAAATGAAATAATTAGTAAAGTTAAAACAGGAACCAGTGGTGAACTGGAACTAAGTTATTCTGAATCTCTGTATAAACATTTCTTCATTCATTCATTCATTCATTCATGTACTCATTCAATCACCAGAAATTAAGCATCTAAAGGGAGAGTTGCTTGGAAAAATACAGGACATTCTATTGATTTTTACTTTAGTTATTTGAGTGCTGCTTTTTAGTATCAAGATGTCCTAAACACTGAAAAGGATACACTTATCCTACAATCCATATATCATTGTTGATGGGAAATATAAATATACTATGGTCCTGTGTCTGTATTTCTTGAAATTGATAACCATTGTATAAGGGTAAGGCTAGCCCTAACACTGAAATTTTCATACATAAATATTTATTTTACATCATTTTCTTCCATCCCTTCCCCCTCCAATTTTTCCCATGCTTGCCTCACTCCCTTTCAAATTCATGATCTTGCCCTTATCCATTGTTTTACACACATACACAATACACATGTACATACACACAAAACACTACCACCAACACCACCACTACCATCAACAATAGCTGAGTCCATTTAGATTTTCTCACATGTACACGTGTTTAGGACTAGCTTCTTTTGAGCTAGATAATATATCATGGGATCATGCCTGAATAAAGCTGATTTTTCTTTCTCATAGTAGCCAATGAGTGGCTGTAGTTCTGTGTCCATGAATGGGGCTTTATGACACTTTGCCCATCCACTTTGCCATATCAATTACTTCTATCATTATGCATGTTTTGCTTAGGCAGCCATATTGTGGAGATTTCATGACTTCTCAGTAATGTATAGAGTACACTATCATGAAAGAGGAATCCTGGCCTTTTCTCTCTTATAATTTTTCTTCAGGCCCCCACAAAATGCCAGAACATTACTAAGTCATGAGAAACATAGTAACTGTGAAAGATATACAAACATAATTCTTATGTAACAGTGTGACTGAGATTGCCATTGACTTAAAATGTCACATGAGAGATTCTAAATATACTCTTGTGATAATTTCTTCTTAAATTTATTTTATTTTTATGTATATGTATACCTGAGCATATGTATGTGCACCACATGCATGAACAAACTCCTGGAGGTCAGAAGAAAAACTGGATTCCTCTAGAACTGGAGTAACAAACATGTGTATACTACTACCAAGTGTGTGCAGGCAACTAAACTCATGTCTTCTACCAGGGCAGAAAATGCTCTTAACTGCAAAAGTACCTCTCCAGCCACAACTGTATTGTGATGATATTTTACATTGGAGAAGTTAGAAAATAGTATTAGGATCAAACACAATCTAGTACATTAATGAACGCTTTCTTAGGACAGAAAAAAATTAAATGAGATATTGGGATTTATTAGATAAGTTGGAAGAGGCCACTTCATACAAAATGATGGCTTTGTATCAACCAATTATAAGTTTGAAAGAATAAACTCTGCTGAATGAGTGAGGAGAATGTCTATCACTGGTAAAAGAGAAGAAGCAGAGGAGGTGGGAAATTGACAAGACTTGACACTCCCTTTTAGAATGACAAGCTTCACTCTGGACAGAAAATCAACCTGTTTTGATGGTCTTAAACTAAAATTCTGAGTTGGGCAGACACAAGTTCTTTAAAGCATCATTGCTTCTAAGCAGGGCACATAAGACTCAGAAACAACCAAGCAATCTGTTAGGTTCTTCTGAAGGTGAGAACATTAGAAGCCTAGAGCAGAATGCTGTCTGAGGACATCTGAATCCAGTGTCTTCACCATTACCTCAGGCTGTCAGCAGAGAGATGAAGTTAGTGATCATGGAAATGAAAAGGAAAGGATAGATGTGGGAGAAAAAGTAAAAATTTCAAGGCTATTTCTATAAGTGTCTTTTGATTGATTGAGTAAAAATTATTGTTTAAGTCCTGCAGCAAGTGAATAAGGCACACACATAATGAAACTGTTTTAAGATTGCTTTTTATGTTCTCCTAGCTATTTTAATGTCATTGCATGTCTCCTCTTTTGATTGTGTACATGTAGCACGGCATGTAATTAATCCTGCAGGTAGCAGGATGTGTAATTAAGCATATATGCATGGTGACTTGTAATTAAGTACACATTTATTGTGATTGTGCATTCATGAATGCTTCCTAGTGTGTGTAATTATGCATGTGTCAGATGACATGAAATCAAAACTCGTCAGTGAATAGGTTATGGTCTCAACTTATATCTGGACCAGTTAATTGATATTAACCTACTTCTTTATTTTTTTTTTTTAATCTTTGGTACTTGAGCCTCCTCTGCTATGAGAGATGGGCTTAAGAAAAATTCATAGGCACTAAAAGAAATCTCTAATTTCCTTCAGTAAGCTTATAGTTGCTTTATGTTCAGTAGTGAGAAGAGGATATTGGAGTAATTTCCATATCACATACCATATATACTGAAATATTCTTATGTAGATAAACGATATGACATACATTTTCTAGTAGTTCCTCCTGACAAAGGGAGTAGTTTGGCATGACTATGAAGGAGGATATGCCATTGTGATAGTTTGTATATTCTTGGACCAGGGAGGGGCACCATTTGGAGGTGTGAATTGGTTGGAGTAGGTGTGTCACTGTGGGTGTTGGCTTAAACACTCTCACCCTAGGTGCCTGCAAGTCAGTCTTCCACTAGCAGCCTTTGGATGAAGACATAGAACTCTCAGCTCCTCCTGCACCATGTCTGCTTAGATGCTGCCATGATCACACCTTGATGGATGTGGACTGAACCTCTCAACCTGTAAGCCAGCCCCAATGAAATGTTGTTTTTCTGAGACTTTCCTTGTTCATGGTGTCTGTTCAAAGCAGTAAAACCCTAATACAGCCATCATCTTTGGTAATGTTGCAACAGAACTTACAGCAACCTATCTACCAATAACTCAAACTTGCCTATCTAAAAACTAAATTTAGGGCTTAGACTTAAGATATGTCAAGTCATATGACACCATGACACCAGTTGTTAATCTAAGCAGTCCTATATTCTCTAAAGAAATAGAAGCAGTCATTAATAGTCTCCCAACCAAAAAAAAAAAAAAAAAAAAAACACCCAGGACCAGACGAATTTAGTGCGGAGTTCTATCAGAGCTTCAAAGAAGACCTAATTCCGCCGGGACTCAGCAGAACTTAGGAAATTAGTCTGAACAGGTGAGAGGGTGCGCCAGAGAACCAGACAGCTTCTGGGATAGGCGGAAGCACAGAGCCGCTGAGGCAGCACCCTTGGCAGGCCACAGACAGCCGGCCACCGTCCGGACCAGAGGACAGGTGTCCGCCTGGCTTGAGAGGCAGCCTCAGCCTCAGCAGCAGCGGTTGCCATCTTGGTTCCTGGACTCAGCAGAACTTAGGAAATTAGTCTGAACAGGTGAGAGGGTGCGCCAGAGAACCAGACAGCTTCTGGGATAGGCAGAAGCACAGAGCCGCTGAGGCAGCACCCTTGGCGGGCTGCAGACAGCCGGCCACCTTCCGGACCAGAGGACAGGTGTCCGCCTGGCTTGGGAGGCGGCTTCAGCCTCAGCAGCAGCGGTCGCCATCTTGGTTCCGGGACTCCTCAGAACTTAGGAATTTAGTCTACACAGGTGAGAGTCTGCACCACAGAAGCTGACAGCTTCTGAGACCTGCCAAAGCAACACAGCTCCTGAGAAAGGCCCTGTTTTGGGCCTTCTTTTTCGGCCAGGAGGAGGTCCAAAAACAAGATATCTGCGCACCTTCCCTGTAAGAGAGCTTGCCAGCAGAGAGTGCTCTGAGCACTGAAACTCAGAGGAGAGAATCTGTCTCCCAGGTCTGCTGATAGACGGTAACAGAATCACCAGAAGAACAATCTCTAAACAGAGTCAACTATAACTACTAACTCCAGAGATTACCAGATGGCGAAAGGTAAACGTAGGAATCTTTCTAACAGGAACCAAGACCACTCACCATCATCAGAACCCAGCACTCCCACTTCGTCCAGTCCAGGACACCCCAACACACCCGAAAACCTAGACCTACATTTAAAAGCATATCTCATGATGATGGTAGAGGACATCAAGAAGGACTTTAATAAATCACTTAAAGAAATACAGGAGAACACTGCTAAAGAGTTACAAGTCCTTAAAGAAAAACAGGAAAACACAATCAAACAGGTAGAAATCCTTACAGAAAAAGAGGAAAAAACATACAAACAGGTGATGGAAATGAACAAAACCATACTAGACCTAAAAAGGGAAGTAGACACAATAAAGAAAACTCAAAGTGAGGCAACACTGGAGATAGAAACCCTAGGAAAGAAATCTGGAACCATAGATTTGAGCATCAGCAACAGAATACAAGAGATGGAAGAGAGAATCTCAGGTGCAGAAGATTCCATAGAGAACATCGGCACAACAATCAAAGAAAATGGAAAATGCAAAAAGATCCTAACTCAAAATATCCAGGAAATCCAGGACACAATGAGAAGACCAAACCTACGGATAATAGGAGTGGATGAGAATGAAGATTTTCAACTCAAAGGACCAGCAAACATCTTCAACAAAATTATTGAAGAAAACTTCCCAAATCTAAAGAAAGAGATGCCTATGAACATACAAGAAGCCTACAGAACTCCAAATAGACTGTACCAGAAAAGAAATTCCTCCCGACACATAATAATCAGAACAATAAATGCACTAAATAAAGATAGAATACTAAAAGCAGTAAGGGAAAAAGGTCAAGTAACATATAAAGGCGAGCCTATCAGAATTACACCAGATTTTTCACAAGAGACTATGAAAACCAGAAGAGCCTGGACAGATGTTATACAGACACTAAGAGAACACAAATTCCAGCCCAGGCTACTATACCCAGCCAAACTCTCAATTACCATAGATGGAGAAACCAAAGTATTCCACGACAAAACCAAATTCACACATTATCTCTCCACGAATCCAGCCCTTTAAAGGATAATAACAGAAAAAAACCAATACAAGAACGGGAACAACGCCCTAGAAAAAACAGGAAGGTAATCCCTCAACAAACCTAAAAGAAGACAGCCACAAGAACAGAATGCCAACTTTAACAACAAAAATAACAGGAAGCAATAATTACTTTTCCTTAATATCTCTTAACATCAATGGTTTCAACTCCCCAATAAAAAGACATAGACTAACAAACTGGCTACACAAACAAGACCCAACATTTTTCTGCTTACAGGAAACACATCTCAGAGAAAAAGATAGACACTACCTCAGAATGAAAGGCTGGAAAACAATTTTCCAAGCAAATGGTATGAAGAAACAAGCTGGAGTAGCCATCCTAATATCTGATAAGATTGACTTCCAACCCAAAGTCATCAAAAAAGACAAGGAGGGGTACTTCGTTCTCATCAAAGGTAAAATCCTCCAAGAGGAACTCTCAATACTGAATATCTATGCTCCAAATACAAGGGCAGCCACATTCATTAAAGAAACTTTAGTAAAGCTCAAAGCACACATTGCACCTCACACAATAATAGTGGGAGACTTCAACACACCACTTTCACCAATGGACAGATCATGGAAACAGAAACTAAACAGGGACACACTGAAACTAACAGAAGTGATGAAACAAATGGATCTGACAGATATCTACAGAACATTTTATCCTAAAACAAAAGGATATACCTTCTTCTCAGCACCTCATGGTACCTTCTCCAAAATTGACCACATAATAGGTCACAAAACAGGCCTCAACAGATTCAAAAATATTGAAATTGTCCCATGTATCCTATCAGATCACCATGCACTAAGGCTAATCTTCAATAACAAAATAAATAATAGAAAACCAACATTCACGTGGAAACTGAACAACATTCTTCTCAATGATACCTTGGTCAAGGAAGGAATAAAGAAAGAAATTAAAGACTTTTTAGAGTTTAATGAAAATGTAGCCACAATGTACCCAAACCTTTGGGACACAATGAAAGCATTTCTAAGAGGGAAACTCAGAGCTCTGAGTGCCTCCAAGAAGAAACAGGAGAGAGCACATACTATCAGCTTGACAACACATCTAAAAGCTCTAGAAAAAAAGGAATCAAATTCACCCAAGAGGAGTAGACAGCAGGAAATCATCAAACTCAGGGGTGAAATCAACCAAGTGGAAACAAGAAGAACTATTCAAAGAATTAACCAAACGAGGAGTTGGTTCTTTGAGAAAATCAACAAGATAGATAAACCCTTAGCTAGACTCACTAGAGGGCACAGGGACAAAATCCTAATTAACAAAATCAGAAATGAAAAGGGAGACATAACAACAGATCCTGAAGAAATCCAAAACACCATCAGATCCTTCTACAAAAGGCTATACTCAACAAAACTGGAAAACCTGGACGAAATGGACAAATTTCTGGACAGATACCAGGTACCAAAGTTGAATCAGGATCAAGTTGACCTTCTAAAGAGTCCCATATCCCCTAAAGAAATAGAAGCAGTTATAAATAGTCTCCCAGCCAAAAAAAGCCCAGGACCAGATGGGTTTAGTGCAGAGTTCTATCAGACCTTCAAAAAAGATCTAATTCCAGTTCTGCACAAACTTTTTCACAAGATAGAAGTAGAAGGTACTCTACCCAACTCATTTTATGAAGCCACTATTACTCTGATACCTAAACCACAGAAAGATCCAACAAAGATAGAGAACTTCAGACCAATTTCTCTTATGAATATCGATGCAAAAATCCTCAATAAAATTCTCCCTAACCGAATCCAAGAACACATTAAAGCAATCATCCATCCTGACCAAGTAGGTTTTATTCCAGGGATGCAGGGATGGTTTAATATATAAAAATCCATCAATGTAATCCATTATATAAACAAACTCAAAGACAAAAAGCACATGATCATCTCATTAGATGCAGAAAAAGCATTTGACAAGATCCAACACCCATTCATGATAAAAGTTCTGGAAAGATCAGGAATTCAAGGCCCATACCTAAACATGATAAAAGCAATCTACAGCAAACCAGTAGCCAACATCAAAGTAAATGGAGAGAAGCTGGAAGCAATCCCACTAAAATCAGGGACTAGACAAGGCTGCCCACTTTCTCCCTACCTTTTCAACATAGTACTTGAAGTATTAGCCAGAGAAATTCGAAAACAAAAGGAGATCAAGGGGATACAAATTGGAAAAGAGGAAGTCAAAATATCACTTTTTGCAGAAGATATGATAGTATATATAAGTGACCCCAAAAATTCCACCAGAGAACTCCTAAACCTGATAAACAGCTTCGGTGAAGTAGCTGGATATAAAATAAACTCAAACAAGTCAATGGCCTTTCTCTATACAAAGAATAAACAGGCTGAGAAAGAAATTAGGGAAACAACACCCTTCTCAAAAGTCACAAATAATATAAAATATCTTGGCGTGACTCTAACTAAGGAAGTGAAAGATCTGTATGATAAAAACTTCAAGTCTCTGAAGAAAGAAATTAAAGAAGATCTCAGAAGATGGAAGGATCTCCCATGCTCATGGATTGGCAGGATCAAAATTGTTAAAATGGCTATCTTGCCAAAAGCAATCTACAGATTCAATGCAATCCCCATCAAAATTCCAACTCAATTCTTCAACGAATTAGAAGGAGCAATTTGCAAATTCATCTGGAATAACAAAAAACCTATGATAGCAAAAACTCTTCTCAAGGATAAAAGAACCTCTGGTGGAATCACCATGCCTGACCTAAAGCTTTACTACAGAGCAATTGTGATAAAAACTGCATGGTACTGGTATAGAGACAGACAAGTAGACCAATGGAATAGAATGGAAGACCCAGAAATGAACCCACACACCTATGGTCACTTGATCTTCGACAAGGGAGCTAAAACCATCCAGTGGAAGAAAGACAGCATCTTCAACAATTGGTGCTGGCACAACTGGTTTTTATCATGTAGAAGAATGTGAATCGAACCATACTTATCTCCTTGTACTAAGGTCAAATCTAAGTGGATCAAGGAACTTCACTTAAAACCAGTGACACTGAAACTTATAGAGGAGAAAGTGGGGAAAAGCCTTGAAGATATGGGCACAGGGGAAAAATTCCTGAACAGAACAGCAATGGCTTGTGCTGTAAGATCGAGAATTGACAAATGGGACCTAATGAAACTCCAAAGTTTCTGCAAGGCAAAAGACACCGTCAATAAGACAAAAAGACCACCAACAGATTGGGAAAGGATCTTTACCTATCCTAAATCAGATAGGGGACTAATATCCAACATATATAAAGAACTCAAGAAGGTGGACTTCAGAAAATCAAATAACCCCATTAAAAAATGGGGCTCAGAACTGAACAAAGAATTCTCACCTGAGGAATACCGAATGGCAGAGAAGCACCTGAAAAAATGTTCAACATCCTTAATCATCAGGGAAATGCAAATCAAAACAACCCTGAGATTCCACCTCACACCAGTCAGAATGGCTAAGATCAAAAATTCAGGTGACAGCAGATGCTGGCGTGGATGTGGAGAAAGAGGAACACTCCTCCATTGTTGGTGGGATTGCAGGCTTGTACAACCACTCTGGAAATCAGTCTGGCGGTTCCTCAGAAAATTGGACATAGTACCACCGGAGGAGCCAGCAATACCTCTCCTGGGCATATATCCAGAAGATGCCCCAACTGGTAAGAAGGACACATGCTCCACTATGTTCATAGCAGCCCTATTTAAAATAGCCAGAAGCTGGAAAGAACTCAGATGCCCCTCAACAGAGGAATGGATACAGAAAATGTGGTACATCTACACATGGAGTACTACTCAGCTATTAAAAAGAATGAATTTATGAAATTCCTAGCCAAATGGATGGACCTGGAGGGCATCATCCTGAGTGAGGTAACACATTCACAAAGGAACTCACACAATATGTACTCACTGATAAGTGGATATTAGCCCAAAACCTAGTATACCCAAGATATATGATACAATTTTCTAAACACATGAAACTCAAGAAAAATGAAGACTGAAGTGTGGACTCTATTCTCCTCCTTAGATGTGGGAACAAAACACCCTTGGAAGGAGTTACAGAGACAAAGTTTGGAGCTGAGATGAAAGGATGGACCATGTAGAGACTGCCATATCCAGGGATCCACCCCATAATCAGCATCCAAACGCTGACACCATTGCACATACTAGCAAGATTTTATCGAAAGGACCCAGATGTAGCCGTCTCTTGTGAGACTATGCCGGGGCCCAGCAAACACAGAAGTGGATGCTCACAGTCAGCTAATGGATGGATCACAGGGCTCCCAATGGAGGAGATAGAGAAAGTACCCAAGGAGCTAAAGGGATCTGCAACCCTATAGGTGGAACAACATTATGAACTAACCAGTACCCCGGAGCTCTTGACTCTAGCTGCATATGTATCAAAAGATGGCCTAGTCGGCCATCACTGGAAAGAGAGGCCCATTGGACACGCAAATTTTATATGCCCCAGTACAGGGGAATGCCAGGGCCAAAAAGGGGGAGTGGGTGGGTAGGGGAGTGGGGGTGGGTGGGTATGGGGGACTTATGGTATAGCATTGGAAATGTAAATGAGCTAAATACCTAATTAAAAAAAAATGATTACCAAAAAAAAAAAAAAGAAGACCTAATTCCAGTTCTTAACAAACTATTCCACAAAATAGAAGCAGAAGGTACTCTACCCAATTCATTCTATGAAACCACAATTACTCTGATAGCTAAACCAAAGAATGATCCAACAAAGATAACTTCAGACCAATTTCCCTTATGAATATCGATGGAAAAATACTCAGTATAATTCTCGCTAACCAAAAACAAGGGCACATCAAAACAATCATCCAACCTGACCAAGTAGGTTTCATTTCAGGGATGCAGGGACGGTTTAATATATGGAAATCCATCAACATAATCCACTATATAAACAAACTCAAAGACAAAAATCACATGATCATCTCTTTAGATGCAGAGAAAGCATTTGACAAAATCCAACACCCATTCAAGATAAAAGTATTGGAAATATCACAAATTCAAGGCACAATCATAAACATGATAAAAGCAATCTACAGCAAACCAGTAGCCAACATCAAAGTAAATCATGAGAAGCTGGAAGCAATCCCACTAAAATCAGGGACTGGACAAGGCTGCCCACTCTCTCCATACATATTCAACATTGTACTTGAATTCCTAGCCAGAGCAATTTGACAACAAAAGGAGATCAAGGGGATACAAACTGGACAGAAAGAAGTCAAAATATCACTTTTTGCAGATGATGTGATAGTAGATATAGGTGATCCTAAAAAGTCCATCAGAGAACTCCTAAACCTGATGAACAGCTTCAATGAAGTAGCTGTATATAAAATTAACTCAAACAAGTCAATGGCCTTTCTCTACACAAAGGATAAACAGGCTGAGAAAGAAATTAGGGAAACAACACCCTTCTCAATAGTCACAAATAATATAAAATATCTTGGCATGACTCTAACTAAGGAAGTGAAAGATCTGTATGATAAGAACTTCAAGTCTCTGAAGAAAGAAATTAAAGAAGATCTCAGAAGATGGAAAGATCTCCCATGCTCATGGATTGGCAGGATCAATATAGTAAAAATGGCTATCTTGCCAAGAGCCATCTACAGATTCAATGCAATCCCCATCAAAATTCCAACTCAATTCTTCAAAGAATTAGAAGGAACAATTTGCAAATTCATCTGGAATAACAAAAAACCTAGGATAGCAAAAACTTTTCTCAAGGATAAAAGAACTTCTGGTGGAATCACCATGCCTGACCTAAAGCAGTACTACAGAGTAATTGTGATAAAAACTGCATGGTACTGGCATAGAGACAGACAAGTAGACCAGTGGAACAGAATTGAAGACCCAGAGATGAACCCACACATGTATGGTCACTTGATCTTTGACAAGAGAGATAAAACCATCCAGTGGAAAAAAGACAGCATTTTCAACAAATGGTGCTGGCTCAACTGGCGGTTATCATATAGAAGAATGTGAATTTATCCATTCCTATCTTCTTGTACTAAGGTCAAATCTAAGTGGATCAAGGAACTCCACATAAAACCAGAGACAGTGAAACTTATAGAGGAGAAAGTAGGGTAAAGCCTCGAAGATATGGGCACAGGGAAAAAAAATCCTGAATAGAACAGCAATGGCTTGTGTGATAAGATCAAGAATCGACAAATGGGACCTCATAAAATTGCAAAGCTTCTGTAAGGCAAAAGACACTGCCAATAAGACAAAAAGGCCACCAACAGATTGGGAAAGGATCTTTACCTACCCTACATCAGATAGGGGCCTAATGTCCAATATATATAAAGAACTCAAGAAAATGAACTCCAGAAAATCAAAAACCCCATTAAAAAATGGGGCTCAGAGCTAAACAAAGAATTCTCACCTGAGGAATACCGAATGGCTGAGAAGCACCTGAAAAAATGTTCAACATCCCTAATCATCAGAGAAATGCAAATCAAAACAACCCTGAGACTCCACCTCACACCAGTCAGAATGGCTAAGTTCAAAAATTTAGGTGACAGCAGATGCTGGCGAGGTTGTGGAGAAAGAGGAACACTCCTCTATTGTTGGTGGGGTTGCAAGCTTATACAACCACTTGCTGGTTGTTCATTTCTATAAATTCTCTCTCGATTTTTACTATAATTACATAACAAGGATAAAATTAGTTAATATTACATATGAGGTTTTCAAGTATTAGAAAAGTGAAAGTGTGCCACAACTCTTAGGGATAAGACAGAGAGTCCTAAAGTTATATTGGACTTTACTTCCTTTTTTAATTATTTTGGGTTGAGGTTAATATAATTACATCATCACCCCCTTTCTTTTGCTTCCTCTAACTTCTTTATGTATCCATCTAATTATACTTTTACAAGTTCATGGCCATTTCTTCTTTACTTTTTGGGAATACTTCATGTATATATAAATACAACTGCTTAATCCATAGAGTGTTACTCATAACTTTATATTTTCAGGGATAACCATTAAGAATGGCATAACTAGTTGCTGTGCCCTTCCCTGGAAAAGACTTTTGTCTTGCTCTTAGAAGGAACAGGAGAGAATCTAATTACATAGTGATTACTTAGGTCTGGGGTTGAATGGTATGTTTTATTTCTGTTTATGACCTAGAGGGCAGTGTCAGGAGACATCTAGATAGGGAACCTATTGCTTAAAACAAACTCTTCACGCAGAAAAAAAAGGAGAGAGTGTCCTAGAAGTTAAGATTTGAGACCTATAAATGATGAGGGCTTGTACGGAGGGTAGTGGTTTTAGACTTTTTTCACCAAGGTTATCTGGCTTACTGTTTGAATAGTGTTTCTGTTTCACATACTTCACCAGGTTGAAGGATGTTGAAAAAAATGAAATTAATTTGAGATTTCATCAACCCCAGTTAGAACAATTATTATAAAACAAACAACACTAGAAACTCAAAAGGATGTGTAGAAAGAGTAGCTCATATGCTTAGTGGGAATGTGAATTGGTAAAATTACTATGAAATTTGGTGAGAGATTTCCTCCAAAACCCACAAGTAAAACAATCTCATGACACAAATATATCACTGCATTGATACTTAAAGAACTTGAATCAAGCGTAGCACATATTCATGCTTGTTGATGTACTATTCACAATAGATGAGAAATGGAATACATCTAGATGCCTAATAGATAAATATGTAAAGAATATGTGACCCACATATGGAATCCAATTTCATTCAACTATAGAAAATGAAATTACAGTATATCAAAGTCTGACAAATAAGTGGGAGCACATGTTCAACCCTAAATGTGACATCTACATACTTTCGCCTTGCTAGGGTTCAAAGGACAATGTAGAAATTAGGGTAAAAAGATTGTAAGAGCCAAGGTCAGGGAAGATTGCTGTGAAGTAAACTCATCTCAACATAGCAGAACCATTACACTAAAGAACCTTCAGTCACTGTGATTGTCTGAAAATAAGTTTCACTTAGTCGGTCAACATTCCAACAAGGAAAGAGAAATTGCTCCTCTTAGTTTGGGAGCCACTAGCAGTTGATAGGCACGGTTGAGTAGAGTCAGCGTTCTTCAGTGATATGGGTCAGGGTACATTGCCAATGATTCTGTAGATGCTTCTATACCCATATATATATTGTCAGAGCTAATTAGAGTCATTGGAGTACAGTTTAAAAAAAAAAAGAAAGAAATAGAAAACATTTTGAGAAGAGACTGTGGAGGGCAGCCCATGAGCACCTGAGTATATGATCCAAATTCATTTTATTCCTGTATAAAATTATCACAGAATAAATACATTAAAAATGTGCAGGGAAAAGGGAAAACTGAAGAGCATTATGTTAAACGAAGTAAGCCAGACTCAGACAAATATCATTTTTTGCATACATACACAGTATGTAGACTTAAATATATTTTTATATTTAGGTACACATACATATTTAATCCTAAAGTTCAAAGGAAGCTATGGGAGGGATTAAGAGGCCCAATGGTGTAAGGAGTAGGGGATAAGAGGACAACTGAACACCTGTGGTATGAAAGCAAGACGAAATAATGTAAGGAAAAAGGGCCAACAACATTGGAGTGCAGGAGGTTCAGGGGAGTGGGAACAGTGAATAAAAACAAAATACAATAATAAGAATTAAATAATAATAATAAGTATATTTTTGAAAATATAACTGCATTCTGGGTCTTTGCTATGGGAAATGCCTCTGCAGACTACCAAGAAAGAAAGGTAAGCTCTAACACAGCCACAACATCTTTGAACTACAATCTGTACTGCCTGGCATATATGCTAGGGCTGGTTGCACAGAACTTGTGGGAATAGCCAACCAATGTCTAATTTGACTCAAGGCATGCTATGTAATATGAACTCCATATTTAACACTGCTTGGGTGACCACAGGCTAGAAACTAGAAAGCCCTGAAACCTGGATTAAAACCAAACACTACTGTTTTTAAATAAAACAAAAAGGATCAATGAAATGATACTTAATGTTAATCAGCTATCATCAGTGTCTTATTCAGTCATCATCAAAGAACCTTTCTTCTCCAGCAAGTGGGAACAGATGCATGGGCCTACATTACAAAGAAAGAGAGAGGAAAAGTTTTTTGAACATACTCCTCTAAATGGAATATCTCCAAATCCCCTTTCCAAGAGTTTTTAAGGAACTCTGAGGAAGAAGAGACAGAAAGAGTGAAAGATGTGGAAGGGAATGAGAATACCAGGATGAGACCCTCTAATTCAACTGAGCAAGGCTCATAGCAAATCAGAGAGACTGAAATAGCAAAACATGGCCTACACAGGTCAGCACCAGGTCCTCTGCAGGTATACTATAGCTTTCAGCTTAGCATTTTTTTTTTCTTTCCATTGAATCTTTTTTTTTTCCATTTTTTATTAGGTATTTAACTCATTTACATTTCCAATGCTATACCAAAAGTCCCCCATATCCACCCACCCCCACTCCCCTGCCCACCCACTCCCCCTTTTTGGCCCTGGTATTCCCCTGTACTGGGGCATATAAAGTTTGCAAGTCCAATGGGCCTCTCTTCAGCTTAGCATTTTTATAGGACTTCTGAGTATGTGAACAAGTAAGTGTCTAATTCTTGTGCCTGATCTCTCAGCTTTTTCCTTTTTTCTGCCTTTTCTAGCCTTGATTTGATGGGTTTTATTTTATCTTAATATATTTTATTTTGCCATTTTTGGTTGTTATCTTTTAGAAACCTGTTCTTTTCTAGATTAAAAAAAAGAAAGTGGATTCAGAGTGGAGGGGAAGTACAGAGTAGTAGAGTGAGAGGAAACTAAAACCAAGATATAGTGTATGAGAAACATCTATTTTCAGTATAAGAGGAAAATAAAAGTAAATAATATAATGCTAACTAAAGGTAGTTTTAAATGATATTAATGTACAGTAATTAAAAGTTAAAACAGAATAATCTTAGTGCTAGGTATATATTTTAGTGTTTGTAGAGCATCATGAAGATACTGTGTTCTATTCCCTGTACTGCCTTATATTCCAGAGACTTGTTACTACATATCACCTTCCCTTTCTTTCTTTCTTTCTTTCTTTCTTTCTTTCTTTCTTTCTTTCTTTCTTTCTTTCTTTCTTTCTTTCTTTCTTTCTTTCTCTCTCTCTCTCTCTTTCTTCTTTCTTTCTTTCTTTCTTTCTTTCTTTCTTTCTTTCTTTCTTTCTTTCTTTCTTTCTTTCTTTTCCTTTCTTTCTTTCTCTCTTTCTCTCTTTCTTTATTCCTTTCTTCCTTTCCTACTATCTAATTTATCTAGTATGTATTTGTTTATGTATTGTATTATAAATATGGAATACCTTGACAGAGTGGAGAATACTAAGCATAGAAGGGTACAGTAGAAGCATGGGACCAAAAAGAATCTTAACGAAGAATTTGGAGCCATTCTGATATGAGCTTAACATTTATTTCCTCTCTGAGATACTTTTCTCTTTTTTTTCCATTTTTTATTAGGTATTTAGCTCATTTACATTTCCAGTGTTATACCAAAAGTCCCCCATACCCACCCCCCCACTCCGCTACCCACCCACTCCCCCCCTTTTTGGCCCTGGCGTTCTCCTGTAATGAGGCATATAAAGTTTGCAAGTCCAATGGATCTCTCTTTCAAGTGATGGCCTATTAGGCCATCTTTTGATACATATGCAGCTAGAGACAAGAGCTCCGGGGTACTGCTTAGTTCATATTGTTGTTCCACCTATAGGGTTGCAGTTCCCTTTAGTTCCTTGGGTACTTTCTCTAGTTCCTCCATTGGGGGACTTGTGGTCCATTCAATAGCTGACTGTGAGCATCCACTTCTGTGTTTGCTAGGCCCTGGCATAGTCTCACAAGAGACAGCTATATCTGGGTCCTTTCAGCAAAATCTTGCTAGTGTATGCAATGGTGTCAGTATTTGGAAGCTGATCATGGGATGGATCTCTGGATATGGCAATCACTAGATGGTCCATCCTTTCGTCACACTTCCAAATTTTGTCTCTGTAACTCCTTCCATGGGTGTTTTGTTTCCTATTCTAAGAAGGGGCAAAGTGTCCACACTTCGATCTTCGTTCTTCTTGAATTTCATGTGTTTAGCAAATTGTATCTTATATCTTGGGTATCCTAAGTTTCTGGGCCAATATCCACTTATCAGTGAGTACATATTGTGAGAGTTCCTTTGTGATTGGGTTACCTCACTCAGGATGATGCCCTCCAGGTCCATCCATTTGCCTAGGAATTTCATAAATTCATTCTTTTTAATAGCTGAGTAGTACTCCATTGTGTAAATGTACCACATTTTCTGTATCCATTCCTCTGTTGAGGGGCATCTGGGTTCTTTCCAACTTCTGGCTATTATAAATAAGGCTGCTATGAACATAGTGGAGCATGTGTCCTTCTTACCGGTTGGGGCATCTTCTGGATATATGCCCAGGAGAGGTATTGCTGGATCTTCCAGTAGTACTATGTCCAATTTTCTGAGGAACCGCCAGACTGATTTCCAGAGTGGTTGTACAAGCTTGCAATCCCACCAACAATGGAGGAGCGTTCCTCTTTGAGATACTTTTCTTAAATCAGGAAACCATTAACAGACACATGTTAATACCTTACTAATTGTATTATTGAGATAATTAAGTGCAAATTTGCAGTAACAACTTCTGGAAATCAACATATGATGAAGGCCATCCTCCTTTTCTACCTTCTCTTCTACTCCCATTCCTCTTCATTCGATTTTTGCCCTCACTTTCCTCCTTAATATGTTAGCATGCTACCAAGTCAGATCATCTTAGAGAATGCATATTGAACTGAAATGACTGAGATGTTTTACTGAAAACTGACAGGTCCATTGGTTTGTTGTATTTTTTAAAGCTGGAGACACTTTAAGCAGTGAAATGCATTTCTCTTAGACGAGGATGTCTCTTACTACTTTGTCAGAGTTTTGGCCAGGAGATGGGGAAAAAAGGAAAGCTCTCCCCAGGGTCACCCCTTCCAGGTTTCCCAGCCATAACCTGTCTCCTTCATCATAGCCTGTGATTCCCACTACAAAGCATCCTGTGCCAGACAAACACTGTCTGTCTCATATCCTCAGTTATCATGTCAGCATGGAGACACAGGCTGTCAGAGTGACAGGGGCCTGTCACAAGGCTAAAATGTTTTCTGTCTGCATGGAGAAAGGTTTTGCCAGAAACAGGGAGGAGAAGATTGCAGGTACCTCATGGGGCTTGGCAGTTGATTTCCTTTCTTTGTCATAAATGCTTTTCACTCATAAGCTAAAGATTGAAGAAGGTAGGGAACTGAAAATGGGATGCTAATTTAAAGGTGGCAGTACCAGATCCATGGAGGAGGGTCAGGAGCCACTATGATGCAGAAAAGCAGACCAGTACAGCTGTACTTAACTACTCAGAAGATCAAGAATG
The DNA here is from genome assembly GCF_000001635.26 of Mus musculus. Classification (NCBI taxonomy): domain Eukaryota; kingdom Metazoa; phylum Chordata; class Mammalia; order Rodentia; family Muridae; genus Mus; species Mus musculus. The sequence goes on from NC_000070.6 coordinate 69,230,734, forward strand.
TCATAGAGTACCATACTCTGCAAAGCCTGGACTTGCCCATGAACCTGACACACTGTTCAAAATATTCCCAAAGTAACTTCTGTTAATGATTCTATCCATCAACTAGAACATTCCTTTTTTAAAATTAGATATTTTCTTTACTTATATTACAAATGTTCCCTTTCCTAGTTTTCCCTCTGAAAATCTCCTATCCCCTACCACTCCCCCTGCTCCACAAACTACACACTCCCACTTCCTAGCCCTGACATTCCCTTATACTGGGGCATAGAATATTCACAGGACCAAGGACCTCTCTTCCCATTGATGGCCAACTAGGCCATTCTCTGTTACATATGCAGCTAGAGCCATGTGTCCCACCATGTGTTTTCTTTGATTGGTGCTTTAGTCCCAGGAAGCTCTGGGGGTACTGGTTAGTTCATAATGTTGTTCCTTCTATAGGGCTAAAAAACCCTTCAGCTCTTTCGGTACTTTCTCTAGCTCCTTCATTGGGGATTCTGTGATTCATCCAATGGCTGTGAACATCCACTTCTATATTTGTCAGGCACTAGCAGAGCCTCTCAGGAGACACCTTTATCAAGTTTCTGTCACCAAGATCTTGCTGGAATCTAAAATAGTCTCTGGGTTTGGTGGTTGTTTATAGGCTGCATCCCCAGTGGGACAGTCTGTGGATGGTACATCCTTTAATCTCTGCTCTGAACTTTGTCTCTGTAACTCCTTCCATGAGTATTTTATTCCCCCTTCTAAGAAGGATCAAAGTATCCACACTTTGGTCTTCCTTTTTCTTGAGTTTTGGCTATTCTGAGCTTCTGGACTAATATCCACTTATCAGTGAGTGCATATCATGTGAGTTCTTTTGTGATTGGGTTACTTCATTCAAGATGATATCCTCCAGATCCATCCATTTGGTGAAGAATTTCATAAATTCATTGTATTTAATAGCTGAATAGTACTCCATTGTGTAAATGTACCACATTTTCTGTATCCATTCTTCTGTTGAGGGACATCTGGGTTCTTTCCAGCCTCTGGCTATTATAAACAAGGCTGCTATAAACATAGTGGAACATGTGTCCTTATTACAAGTTGGAGGATCTTCTAGGTATATGCCCAGGAGTGGTATTGCTGGATCTTGCAGTAGAACTATGTCCAACTTTCTAAGAAACCACCAAACTGATTTCCAGAATTGTTGTACCAGCTTGAAATCCCACCAGCAATGAAGGAGTGTTCCTCTTTATCTACATCCATGCCAACATCTGCTGTCACCTGAGATTTTGATCTTAGCCATTCTGACTGGTGTGAGGTGAAAACTCAGGGTTGTTTTGATTTGCATTTCCCTACAGATAGTGAACATTTCTTTAGGTGCTTCTCAGACTTTCGGTATTCCTCAGTTGAGAATTCTTTGTTAAGCTCTGTACCACAATTTTTAATGGGGTTATCTGGTTTTCTGAAGTCCAACTTCTTGAATTCTTTGTATATATTACATATTTGTCCTCTATGAGATTTAGGATTTGTAAAGATCTTTTCTCAATATGTTAGTTGCCTTTTTGACTTACTGACAGTGCCCTTTGCGTTACAGAAGCTTTGCAATTTTATGAGGTCCCATTTGTCAAATCTTGGTCTTATAGTACATGCCATTGGTGAAGTTCAGGAATTTTTCCCTGTGCCTATATCTTCAAAGATCTTCTCCACTTTCTACTCTATACATATCAGTGTCTCTGGTTTTATGTGGAGTTCCTTGACCCACTTAGACATGAGCTTTGTACAAGGAAATACGAATGGATCAAATTGAATTCTTCTACAGACTAACCGCCAGTTGAGCAAGCACCATTTGTTGAAAATGTTGTCTTTTTTCCACTGGATGGTTTTAGATCTTCTGTCAAAGACAAGTGACCATAGGTGTGTGGGTTCATTTCTAGGTCTTCAATTTTATTCCATTTATCTACCTGTCTGTCATTGTACCAATACCATGCAGTTTTTATCACATCTGCTCTGTAATACATCTTGAGGTCAGGGGTGGTGATTCTCCCAGAAGTTCTTTTATTATTGGGAATAGTTTTCACTATCATGCTTTTGTTGTTGTTGTTGTTGTTTTTTTATTTCAGATGAAATTGCAAATTTCTTTTTCTAAGTATATGAAGAATTGAGATGAAATTTTGATGAGGACAGCTTTGAATAGGTAGATAGCTTTGGGCAAGATAACTATTTTTACTATATTAGTCCTGCCAATCCATGAGAATGGGAGATCTTTCCATATTCTATTTCTTTCATCAGAGACTTGAAGTTCTTATCATACAGATCTTTCCCTTCCTTAGTTAGAGTCACACTAAGGTATTTTACATTATTTGTGACTATTGTGAATGGTGTTGTTTCCCTAATTTCTTTCTCACCCTGTTTATTCTTTGTGTAGAGAAAGGCCACTGATTTCTTTGAGTTAATTTTTTTATCTCTCTTTATTTTTTTAAAATTAGGTATTTATTTCATTTATATTTCCAATGCTATACCAAAAGTCCCCCACCGCTCCCCCACAGACTCCCCCACCCACTTACTCCCACTTCTTGGCTCTGGCTTTCCCCTGTACTGAGGCAGATAAAGTTTGCATGACCAATGGGCCTCTCTTTCCATTGATGGCCCACTAGGCCAACATCTGCTACATATGCAGCTAGAAACACGATCTCTGGGGGGTACTTGGTAGTTCATATTGTTGTTCCACCTATAGGGTTGCAGATCCCTTTAGCTCCTTGGTTACTTTCTCTAGCTCCTCCATTGGGGACCCTGTGATCCATCCAATAGCTGACTGTGAGCATCAACTTCTGTGTTTGCTAGGCCCCAGCATAGTCTCACAAGAGACAGCTATATCTGGGTCCTTTCAGCAAAATCTTGCTAGTGTATGCAATGGTATCAGCGTTTGGAGGCTGATTATGGGATGGATCCCCGGATATGGCAGTCTCTAGATGGTCCATCCTTTTGTCTCAGCTCCAAAGTGTGTCTCTGTAACTCTTTCCATGGGTGTTTTGTTCCCAATTCTAAGAAGGTGCAAAGTGTCCACACTTTGGTCTTCATTCTTCTTGAGATTCATGTGTTTAACAGATTGTCTTATATCTTGGGTATTCTAAGTTTCTGGGCTAATATCCACTTATCAGTGAGTACATATTGTGTGAGTTCCTTTGTGATTGGGTTACCTCACTCAGGATGATGCCCTCCAGGTCCATCCATTTGCCTAGGAATTTCATAAGTTCAGTCTTTTTAATAGCTGAGTAGTACTCCATTGTGTAAATGTACCACATTTTCTGTATCCATTCCTCTGTTGAGGGGCATCTGGGTTCTATCCAGCTTCTGGCTATTATAAATGAGGCTGCTATGAACATAGTGGAGCATGTGTCCTTCTTACCAGTTGGAACATCTTCTGGATACATGCCCAGGAGAAGTATTGCAAGATCCTCTGTGGTACTATATTGACTTTTCTGAGGAAATGCCAGACTGATTTCCAGAGTGTTCGTAGAAGCTTGAAATCCCACCAACAATGGAGAAGTGTTCCTCTTTCTCCACATCCTCGCCAGCATCTGCTGTCACTTGAATTTTTGATCTTAGCCATTCTGACTAGTGTGAGATGGGATCTCAGGGTTGTTTTGATTTGCATTTTCCTGATGATTAAGGATGTTGAACATTTTTTTCAGGTGCTTCTCGGCCATTCGTTTTCCTCGGGTGAGAATTCTTTGTTTAGCTCTGAGCCCCATTTTTTAATGGGGTTATTTGATTTTCTGGAGTTCACCTTCTTGAGTTCTTTATATATATTGAATATTATTCCCCTATCTGATGTAGGATAGGTAAAGATCCTTTCCCAATCTTTTGGTGGCCTTTTTGTCTTAATGAAGGTGTCTTTTGTTTTGTAGAAGCTTTGCAATTTTATGAGGTCCCATTTGTCAATTCTTGATCTTACAGCACAAGCCATTGCTGTTCTTTTCAGGAATTTTTCCCCTGTACCCATATCTTCCAGGCTTTTCACTACTTTCTCCCCTATAAGTTTCAGTGTCTCTGGTTTTATGTTGAGTTCCTTAATCCACTTAGATTTAACCTTAGTACAAGGAGATAGGAATGGATCAATTCCCATTCTTCTACATGATACCCGCCAGTTGTGCCAGCACCATTTGTTGAAAATGCTGTCTTTTTTCCACTGGATCGTTTTTGCTCCCTTGTCAAAGATCAAGTGACCTAGGTGTGTGGGTTCATCTCTGGGTCTTCAATTCTGTTCCATTTGGTCTACTTGTCTGTGGCTATACCAGTACCATGCAGTTTTTATCACAAATGCTCTGTAGTGCAGCTTTAGGTTAGGCATGGAGATTCCTCCACAGATTCTTTATCGTAAGGAAGAGTTTTTGCTATACTAGGTTTTTTGTTATTCCAGATTAATTTGCAGATTGCACTTTCTAATTCATTAAAGAATTGAGTTGGAATTTTGATGGGGATTTCATTGAATCTGTAGATTGCTTTTGGCAAGACAGCCATTTTTAATATATTGATCCTGTCAATCCATGAGCATGGGAGATCTTTCCATCTTCTGAGATCTTCTTTAGTTTCTTTCTTCAGAGACTTGAAGTTCTTATCATACATATCTTTCACTTCCTTAGATAGAGTCACGCCAAAATATTTTATATTATTTGTGACTATTGAGAAGGGTGTTGCTTCCCTAATTTCTTTCTCAGCCTGTTTATCCTTTGTGTAGAGAAAGGCCATTGACTTGTTTGACTTAATTTTATATCCAGCTACTTCATTGAAGCTGTTTATCAGGCTTCGGGGTTCTCTGGTATAATTTTTAGGATCACTTATATATACTATCATATCATCTGCAAAAAGTGATAATTTGACTTCTTCCTGTCCAATTTGTATCCCCTTGATCTACTTTTGTTGTCAAATTGCTCTGGCTAGGAATTTAAGTTCAATGTTGAATAGGTAGGGAGAATGTTTGCAGCCTTGTCTAGTCCCTGATTTTAGTGGGATTGCTTCCAGCTTCTCACCCTTTACTTTGATATTGGCTACTGGTTTGTTGTAGATTGCTTTTATCGTGTTTAGGTTTGTGCCTTGAGTTTGTGATAATTCCAAGACTTTTATCATGAATGGGTGTTAGATTTTGTCAAATGCTTTCTATGCATCTAAAGAGATGATCATGTGCTTTTTGTTTTTGAGTTTGTTTATATACTGGATTACGTTGATGGATTTCCATATATTGAACCATCCCTGCATCCCTGGGATGAAACCTACTTGGTAAGGATTGTTCTTGGATTCGGTTAGTGAGAACTGTATTGAGGATTTTTGCATCGATATTCATAAGGGAAATTGGTCTGAAGTTCTCTATCTTTGTTGGTTCTTTTTGTGGTGTAGGTATCAGAGTTATTGTGGCTTCACAGAATGAGTTGGGTAGAGTACCTTCTGCTTCAATTTTGTGGAATAGTTTGTGAAGAACTGGGATTAGATTTTCTTTGAAAGTCTGATAGAACTCTGCACTAAACCCATCTGATCCTCAGCTTTTTTTTTTAGTTGGGAGAATATTAATGACTGCTTCTATTTCTTTAGGGGATATAGGACTGTTTAGATAATTAACCTGATCTTGATTTAGCTTTGGTACCTGGTATCTGTCTAGAAACTTGTCCATTTCATCCAGGTTCTTCAGTTTTGTTTAGTATAGCCTTTTGTAGAAGGATCTGATGGTGTTTTGGATTTCTTCAGGATCTGTTGTTATGTCTCCCTTTTCATTTCTGATTTTGTTAATTAGAATGCTTTTCCTGTGCCCTCTAGTGAGTCTGGCTAAGGGTTTATCTATCTTGTTGATTTTCTCAAAGAACCAGCTCCTAGTTTGGTTGATTCTTTGAATAGTTCTTATTTCCACTTGGTTGATTTCACCCCCAAGTTTGATTATTTTCCTGCCATCTACTCCTCTTGGGTGAATTTGATTCCTTTTGTTCTAGAGCTTTTAGGTGTGTTGTCAAGCTGCTAATGTGTGCTCTCTTTAGTTTCTTTTTGGAGGCACTCAGAGCTATGCGTTTTCCTCTTAGAAATGCTTTCATTGTGTCCCATAGGTTTGGGTATGTTGTGGCTTCATTTTCAATAAACTCTAAAATATCCTTAATTTCTTTCTTTATTCCTTCCTTGACCAAGATATCATTGAGAAGAGCATTGTTCAGCTTCCATTTGAATGTTGGCTTTCTATTATTTATTTTGTTATTGACGATCAGCCTTAATCTAAGGTGATCTGATAGGATACATGGGACAATTTCAATATTTTTGTATCTGTTGAGGCTTGTTTTGTGACCAATTATGTGGTCAATTTTGGAGAAGGTATCATTAGGTGCTGAGAAGAAGGTATATCCCTTTGTTTTAGGATAAAATGTTCTGTAGATATCTGTTAAGTCCATTTGTTTCATAACTTCTATTAGTTTCATTGTGTCCCTGTTTAGTTTCTGTTTCCATGATCTGTCCATTGGTGAAAGTGGTGTCTTGAATTCCCCCACTATTATTGTGTGAGGTGCAATATGTGCTTTGAGCTTTACTAAAGTTTTTTACTGAATGTGGCTGCCCTTGTATTTGGAGCATAGATATTCAGAATTGAGAGTACATCTTGGAAGATTTTACTTTTGATGAGTATGAAGTGCCCCTCCTTGTCTTTTTTGACTTTGGGTTGGAAGTCGATTTTATTAAATATTAGAATGGCTACTCCAGCTTGTTTCTTCAGACCATTTGCTTGGAAAATTGTTTTCCAGCCTTTCATTCTGAGGTAGTCTCTGTCCTTTTCCCTGATAAGTGTTTCCTGTGATAAGGAAAATGTTGTGTCCTGTCTGTGTAGCCAGTCTGTTAGTCTATGTCTTTTTATTGAGTTGAGTCCATTGATATTAAGAGACATTAGGAAAAGTAATTGTTGCTTTCTATTATTTTTGTTGTTAACGTTGGCATTCTGTTCTTGTGTCTGTCTTCTTTTAGGTTAGTTGAAGGATTACTTTCTTGTTTTTTCTAGGAAGGGGTTTCTGTTTTTGTATTGGTTTATTTTGGTTATTATCCTTTGAAGGGTGGGATTCGTGGAAAGATAATATGTGAATTTGGTTCTGTTGTGGAATATTTTGGTTTCTCCATCTACAGTAATTGAAAGTTTGGCTGGGTATAGTAGCCTGGGCTGGAATTTGTGTTCTCTTAGTGTCTGTATGACATCTGTCCAGGATCTTCTGGCTTTCATAGTCTCTGGTGAAAAGTCTGGTGTAATTCTGATAGGCCTGCCTTTATATGTTACTTGTCCTTTTTCCCTTACTGCTTTTAATATTCTATCTTTATTTAGTGCATTTGTTGTTGTGATTATTATGTGTCTGGAGGAATTTCTTTTCTGGTCCAGTCTATTTGGAGTTCTGTAGGCTTCTTGTATGTTCATGGGCATCTCTTTCTTTAGTTTTGGGAAGTTTTCTTCTATAATTTAGTTGAAGATATTTGCTGGCCCTTTGAGTTTAAAGTCTTCATTCTATTTACTCCTATTATCCGTAGGTTTGGTCTTCTTATTGTGTTCTGGACTTCCTGGATATTTTGAGTTAGGATCTTTTTGCATTTTGCATTTTCTTTGGTTGTTGTGCACATATTCTCTATGGAATCTTCTGCACCTGAGATTCTTTCTTCCATCTCTTGTATTCTGTTGCTAATGCTCGCATCTACGGTTACAGATTTCTTTCCTAGGGTTTCTATCTCCAGCTTTGCCTCACTTGGGTTTTCTTTATTGAGTCTACTTCCCTTTTTAAGTCTATTATTTTTTGTTCATTTCCATCATCTGTTTGGATGTGTTTTCCTGTTTTTCTATAAGGACTTGCAACTCTTTAGCAGTGTTCGCCTGTATTTCTTTAAGTGAGTTATTAAAGACCTTCTTGATGTCTTCTACCATCATCATGAGATATGCCTTTAAATCTGGGTCTAGGTTTTCTGGTGTATTGGGGTGCCCTGGACTAGCTGAGGTGGGAGTACTGGGTTCTGATGATGGTGAGTGGTCTTGGTTTTTGTTAGTAAGATTCTTATGTCTGTCTTTTGCCATCTGGTAAACTCTGGAATCAGTTGTTATAGTTGTCTCTGGTTAGAGCTTGTTCCTCTTGAAATTCTGTTATTCTGTACCAGCAGACCTGCGAGACTAGCTCTCTCCTGAGTTTCAGTGGTCAGAGCACTCTCTGCAGGCAGGCTCTCCTCTTTCAGGGAAGGTGCACAGATATCTGACATTAGGGCTTCCCTCCTGGCCAAAGATGAAGGCCCAAAACAGGACCTGTCCCAGAAGCTGTTAGCTTCTGTAGTCCACAGTCTCACCTGTGCAGAGTAGTCTCGGTGGAGTCCGGGATCCAAGTTCTGAGTTAATTTTATATTTAGGAGTTTTCTGGTGAAATTTTTGGGGTCACTTACATATACTATAATATCATCTGCAAATAGTGATATTTTGATTTCTTCCTTTTTAATTTGTATCCTTTGATCTTCTTTTGTTTTTTAATTGGTCTGGCTAGGATTTGGAGTAATATATTGAATACATAGGGAGAAAGTGAGCAACCTTGTCTAGTCCCTGACTTTAGTGGGATTGCTTCATGTTTCTCTCTATTTAGATTAATGTTGGCTATGGGTTTGCTGTGTATTGCTTTTAATATGTTTAGGTATGGGTTTTGAATTTGTATATTTCCAAGACTTTTATCATGAATGGGTGTTGGATTTTGTCAAATGCTTTCTCAGCATCTAATGAGATGATCATGTGGTCTTTGTCTCTGAGTTTGTTTATATAGTGGGTTAGGTTGGTGGATTTCACTAAATTGAATCATCCCTGCATCCCTGGGATGAAGCCTACTGGATCGTGATGGATAATCCTTTTGATGATTTCTTAGATTCTATTTGCAAGAATTTTATTGAGAATTTTAGCATCAATATTCATAAAGGAAATTGGTATGAATGTTCTATTTCTTTGTCATGTCTTTGTGTAGTTTAGGTATCAGAGTAACTGTGGCTTCATAGAGCGAATTGAGTAGAAAACCTTGTGTTTCTATTTTGTGTATATGTTTGAGGAGTATTGGTATTAGGACGTCTTTGAAGGTCTGATAGTACTCTGCACTAAACTCATCTTGTTCTGGACTTTTTCTGGTTGGGAGACTATTAATTACTATTAATCACTTAGTTCCTTTAGGGGATATGGGACTGTTTAGATTGTTAATCTGACCTTGATTTAATTTTGATACATTTCATCCGGTTTTCCAGTTTTGTTGAGTAAAGGCTTTTATAAAAGAGTCTGATGAATTTTTGGATTTCCTTAGTTTCTGTTGTTATGTCTCCCCTTTCATTTCTGTTTTTGTTAATTAGGGTACTGTCTCTGTGCCCTCTTGTTAGTGTGGCTAAGGATTTATCTATTTTGTAGATTTTCTGAAAGAACTTCTTTGTATAGATCTTTTTGTTTCAACTTGGTTGATTTCAGCTCTGATTTTGATCATTTCCTGCTGTCTACTCCTTATATTTTGCTTCGTTTTGTTCTAGAACTTTCAGTTGTACTCTCAAGCTGAATGTGCATGTTCTCTCTAGTTTCTTTTTGGAAGCACTCAGAGCTATGAGTTTTCCCCTTAGGACTGTGTTCATTGTGTCCCATAAGTTTGGGTATGTTGAGGCTTCGTTTTCATTAAACTCTAAACAGTCTTTAATTTCCTTCTTTATTTCTTCCTTGACCAAGTTACTATTGAGTAGTGTTGTTCAGCTTCCACATGTATGTAGGATTTCTATTATTTATGTTGTTATTGAAGATCAGCCTTAGTCCATGGTGATCTGATATGATGCATGGGATTATTTCAATCTTCTTCTATCTGTTAAGGCCTGTTTTGTGACCAGTTATATGGTCAATCTTGGAGAAGGTGCCATGGAGTGCTGAGAAGAAGGTATATCATTTCTTTTGAGGAGAAAATGTTGTATATATATATATATATATATATATATATATATATATATATATATATATTAAATCCATTTGTTTCAAAACTTCTGTTAGTTTCACTGTGTCTCTGTTCAGTTTCTGTTTCCAGGATCTGTCCATTGATGAGAGTGGGGTATTGAAGTCTCCCACTATTATTGTGTTTGGTGCAATGTGTGCTTTGAGCTTTACTAAAGCTTCTTTAATGAATGTGGCTGCCCTTGCATTTGGAGCATAGATATTTAGAATTGAGAGTTCATCTTGGTAAAATTTACCTTTGATGAGTGTGAAGTGCCCCTCCTTGTCTTTTTTGATAACTTTGGGTCTGAAGTAAATTTTATTTGATATTAGAATGGCTAATCCAGCTTGTTGCTTGGGACCATTTGCTTGGAAAATTGCTTTCTAGCCTTTTACTCTGAGGTAGTGTATGTCTTTGTCACTGAAGTGTCTTTCGTACTATTTATGGAGCCAGTCTGTTAGTCTATCTTTTTATTGGTGAATTGAGACCATTGATATTAAGAGGTTTTAAGGAAAAGTCATTGTTGCTTCCTGTTAATTTTGTTGTTAGAGTTGGGATTCTGTTCATGTGGCTATCGTTTTTTTAGGTTTTTTTTTTTTTTTGAAAGATTACTTTCTTGCTTTTTCTAGGGTGTTTTTTCCCTACTTGTGTTTGAGTTTTCCTTTGTTATCCTTTGAAGAGTTGGATTCATGGAAAGATATTGTGTACATTTGGTTTTGTCATGGAATATTTTGATTTCTCCATCTATGGCAATTGAGAGTTTTGCTTGGTATAGTAGCCTGGGCTGGCATTTGTGTTCTCTTAAAGTCTGTATGACATCTGCCTAGGATCTTTTGGCTTTTGTAGTCTCTTGGGAGAAGTCTGATGTAATTCTAATAGGTCTGTCTTCATATGTTCCTTGACCTTTTTCCCTTACTGCTTTTAATATTCTATCTTTGTTTAGTGCATTTGGTGTTTTGACTATTATGTGTCGGGTAGAATTTCTTTTCTGTTCTATTCTTTTTGGAGTTCTGTAGGCTTCTTTTATATTCATGGGCATCTCTTTCTTTAGGTTAGGGAAGCTTTCTTTTATAATTTTGTTGAAGATATTTACTGGCCCTTTAAGTTGAAAATCTTCATTCTCTCCTATATCTATTATCCTTAGGTTTGGTTTTCTCATTGTGTCTTGAATTTCCTGGATGTTTTGTGTTAGGACCTTTTTGCATTTTCATTTTTTTTATTGTTGTGTTCATGTTCTCTATGGCATATTCTGCACCTGAGGTTCTCTTTTCTATCTCTTGTATTCTGTTGGTGATTCTTGCATCTATGGCTCCTGATTTCTTTCCTAGGATTTCTATCTCCAGAGTTGTCTCTCTTTGTGATTTTTTTAATTGTTTCTACTTCCAGTTTTAGATCCTGAGTGGTTTTGTTCAATTCTTTCACCTCTTTGAATGTGTTTTCCTGTAATTCTTTAAGGGATTTTCGTGTTTCTTCTTTAAGGGCTTCAACGTCTTAACCTGTGCGCATTTATGGAAGTCATTTATGCCCTCTTTAAAGTCCTCCATCATTGTCATGAGAACTGATTTTAAATCCAAACTTTGCTTTTCTCATATGATAATGTATCCAGGACTTTCTATGGTGGGAGAATTGGGTTTTGTTGTTGCCAAGTATCCTTGGTTTCTGTTGTTTCTGTTCTTATGCTTGCCTCCCACCATCTAATTATCTGAAGTTCTCCCTGTCCTTAATATATCTGATTGCAGCCTGTCCTTCCTATAATACTGATTGAGTCAGAACTCCTCAGAGTCCAGGTTTCTCTGTGATCTTGTGATTCTGGGATCCTGGGAGTCTGAGATTCTGGTTGTTTCATAGTTCTTGGCAGTCAAGCTTTGTCTGAGACCCTGAGATCCTGGTGTCGCCAAGCTCCTGGGATCATGGGATCATGGGATCCTAAGATCCTGGGTGTATTAGAGCACCTGGAAGTGGTACCTGCTCGGGGGTGGGGGGTCTGTCCACTAAGTTCAAAACCAAGGTATACCAGGACAGACTGACTGTAAGGAACCTGAGACATTGGTTGGGTGGGATTCCTGTGTCCTTGCTCTTGCCGGTCCCAGGCACTCCTGGTGGTGTTTGAACAGATGTTGTGTTATACTCATCAGTGATCCTAAGATCGTGGGTGTGCTAGGGTCTCTGGGGAGTGGATAGTACTCTGGGTACCATGGGACTGTCCACTGTTTTCAAGCTCAAGGTGGCCTGGCACTGTTGCTGACTAGAAAGAGACCATCTGTCTTGATTACATGTATTTCACTGTTTCTAGTCCACATGTCTCCATACCTTATTTTTGATGTTTTTGTTTAACAGTTTTTCCTATAATACTTAATAAAGCCTGCTAGACAATTTTGTTCAGATAGATTGCTTTCCAATTTTGCTTACACACACAATCAGATGTATTAAGGAGAAGAAACTTTCTGCCATCTGTAGAGAAAGCCTGGAGGTTGCTACCTGGGTAGCAAAGTGAAACATTTCTTTAGCTTCATTCTCCTGAAGAGAGCCTACATGTATATACTATATAGTGTGTCTGAATCCAAAATAGTGTGTAGGAATCCACAGTACAAGGGGTGTTTGTTGACCAAGTTGTTGAGCCCAAAGATTGGTTTGTATGAAGAGACTCATGGTCTTCTCTGTAGAATGTACTACTTATATCTAAAGAACAGGAACTAACTAACATTTGTGACCATGAATCTTGTATATCAGTGCCTCTGCCCAATGAGCTCATCAGTGAAAAAGAGGCATCTGGGTCCAGTTGATTTTGATTGGAAATCTAGACTTTATTCTGTATTTCACTCTGTTCCTTAGGAGCTCAATTTTATTGCTAAATACTTCCAGGAAAGATTAATGATAAAACTATAAAGTGTTCCTGCAAGACATTTTAGACACCCCACCTTGGCTGTGCAATCCTAGGACTCACAGTCAGTTCCTGAGAATTCATATCATGACAAATCACCTTTGCTCTAATCTCATGCAGATTTTAGTGAGTTGGCACTTTATTTACTTGTGTGTAGTGATTACCCTGCTATCATTTCACAGATAATTTATGGAGAGAGCATATAAAAATTAAGATGATAATATATGGAATCTTTATAGATGCCATAAATGCATGTTGATTTGCAAATAGGCTTGAATTTTCCACAATGTTGTGAGCATCAGCACTCACATAAAGAAGGTATAGTTGCTGTTATCAGAAGCTCCCCTCAAACAATTCTAGTGGGCAGAAGGCAAATAAGCAATCACTAATAAATACACCTCAGTAAAAATTAGTATGAGCATAGGTGGTACAATGTGTAAGGTGTGTACTGACCAAGGAAGGAAAGTAGAAAGTATATTGTCAAAGCAGAAACTCACTTCAGGGTGAAGGATTTGGTAGCACATTAGAGGAAAGCAGTTGACATTAAATCTGACATGGATAAGAATTGTTCCAGAATGAAGATGAGTTTTTATCCATACTGGTAGAGGACTGTCTTTTTTTTTTTCTTCTTCTATTTTTGGAACTCCATTGTCTTTATTTATACAATAAAGGTCATCCTTGTCTATATTTTATAACCTTTATTGTATTAGGAGAAACTTTGTTATTATAAATACAATGGTAAGAATGCAGTATTCCACAGAGTAAGTGATGAGCAAAATGGCTAAACTCAATGAAAAGAAAAGGAGAGATCATAATAAACCTTGAGAGATGATGTGAGTGTGACTCAGATCCCAAGGGACTTAGCTGTGACATGAGTAAGACTTCATCTCTTAGCACAAAGAGCTTGGAAATGTAATTGCAGGAGTGAGATAAGTGCTGTGCTGTGGGGGACAGAGTTGATGGTGATGGAGACACTCAGAAAAAGTTCTTCACAGAGACTGGGGAAACTGCGGAACTTCCACAGGAGGGATAGGAGGTGGAATCTTGCAGGTCTTGATCCATCATGGGGACAGGATGAGAAGAACTGCATCTTAGAGCCTGGAAATCCCAGAAATCCAGGAGTTTAGTAAAGAAAAGCTTCTGAGTGGTTCAGTTTTAATATTCTTTCTTTGATTAGCATCCTTTGCTCTACAGGCACTTCAGTAGGCACTTTCACATATCTCCTCTTGGAATATTACTATGCTGCAAAGGTATGAGATCCCATGTATAGAGGTGACTCTGTGAAGGTGATTTGCTCAATGCCATAAATTAAGAGGGAAAAATCTGCCTGACTTCAGTGTCTGGTCACTTGACCATCAATTTCAGATATTCAAACCAAGTAATATGCTTTTCTGAGAATGTATTCCCACAGACAACAGAAGAAATGATGCAGGTGCAAACCCAAGGGCAGTTTGTAAAATCAAAGTCTTTTTAAAGTTTAAGTCTAATCAAGCAAGGATAAGAGATGAATCAATTCTCAGTGTACTAGGTGGTGTACAAATGAATGTATTTGCATACATCCAGGCATGTATCCTTGCCTTACCAAGGCTATGAAATGATTTTATTTGAAAAGTATACATAGATTGAAGATAAGTTGGTAGACAGAGAAAATGGTTTACAAACAGGCAGATGGACTGATAAAAGGAAACTAAGCCTTCCCAACTACCCTGGGGGTTGACTCCAATAAAACAGCTCTGTTGGAATAATGTAGGGCTTGAGAGATGGGGTGTAATATGCTTAAATGCTTTTACAGTTCCCCATTAAAGTAAGTGGATGGAAATTCATAAAATATTGATAGCATTTGAAATGTGTTCATTCACAGCTCTGCCCAGAATCAGGATCAGGAGTAGAAGGGCTGGCCCAGGCAGGTACAGCATTGCACAGGCTAAGACCATCGAAGTCTAGGGTATGGCATCTGGTCAGGTGACCTTGTAATGAAAACATTGGATAATACAAGCAATAAGCAAGAAAAGGGGACATCTATTATTTTGTCTTGATGTCCAGCAAGAAAAGTTCTGAGAAAGAAGATATATGCACCATGGCAAATGAAAAATACTCTGTATAATAAAATACACATTGAGCCTGGCAAATGTCTCCAGACTTATTACTTTTCTTGTACTTTGAGTGTAAGGGTAAGAAAGAGAGCACTTGACCTCACTATCTCATCTCTGGTACAAACTGATTATCCAAAAAAGTGATGATCTGACCACAGGAGGTCAATCAGAATCTTTTCCTGGAAAAATCTTAAGTGCTGCTCCAAAGAACAGCAAATGGACAGATCCATGCTACTTGCAACTTGGAACAAAGGTTTCTAAGAATCTAAAACTTTGCAAAAGACAAGCAGAAACAAAATAAAAATACGTGTCATAACATTCAAACTATTGGTTCTGTCATCTCATGAGAACAATTCAAGATTTGAAATTCAATAATTAGTTAATTGCACTTAATTGTTAATACAACCTGTAATATTTCTAGGTCATGTTGAATGTGTTGCTAACATTTGTAAATTATTTTACCAGCCTTTTAGATATAACCATGTGACTACTATTGTTGCCATTCCCATTTTATAGATGAAAAAGCTAAGATTTGAGGAGATACTATTTCTTAGTTTCACACATTTACAACCAAGAATCAAAAAGAGGTTTCATGTCAAGCCTTAGTTTTAAATCCATATCTTCTACTTCTTCCCTAAAACAAATGTGACACATGTAGACTGAGTACCTGAGAGTAGAGTTTAGCTTTCCAGGAAATTCAGGCAATTGTCCATGCACTAGATACCATGTAGTATCTATGGCCATTGTCTTCTGTATAGTCTACTCAATATCTCATCACCTCTCATAAGACTGGAACTTCCAAATGAATCTGTCAGACTCCAGGATTTATCACATAAACTCTGGCCCTCCACATTGAAAATGTTATTTTTTTTCTTTCTGCTTTGGGCATGGTACCACTGTGTTTCCAGATCTTCAGTGAAAACACATTTTGTACACTACCAAGTCATACTCCTCATAAGACATTCAACATTTCCCAAAGCCTGAGCCAAACACATCTCCCAAGACTATTCTTAAGCAAGTCTCTCAACACTTTCTGTATACTTCTTTAACAAAAGGCATCCCCATTCAATATATAGAATCACTTCCCCGTAGATAACACTTTGATCCCATTGAAGAATAAAATCTATCAGAGATGGAAGAAAAAAAAAGAGAGAGAGAGAAGAGAGGCCAAAAAGATGCTTGAATGTCTCCATTCTTAAAGACAGGAAGTTCTGAATTTTATGACTCAAACAACACACTGGCTTTATCAAATGTGTGATGAAATCAATTAAGTGAATAATCACAGCTAGCAGATATATGGGTGTGTTTCAAGAAGCCTAGCCTTCAAGAACTCTGCTTTTATATAGTCCATGAAGAGACAAATACCATCTATTCTGCTTGTAAGGTCATACTTTGTCATGCATTAGCATCTTTAAAGATTCCACAGTAACATGAATGTTTTCATTTTAATTCAGAAATAAGAAACTGAAGTCTGTAGCATTTTTTCAAACTTTACACATGTAGAGAATGTCCTACCAAGAACTCAGAGTGGCTGTGTGAAGGTTGGGATGTGCTTATTTAGAAAGATAACGAGAACATTGAAGGTATTTCAATAACTTTGTCTTCAGGCCATTTATTCCACTAATGGAGCAACAACCAGGTTAGAAGTCATGTGAAAGGAGATTTTGTCTAACTTTCTCTCTATCATAAATCTTCTTCTGCATGGAGTGTTCAACAGTTGAGAGTTCATTGTCTTCTATAGCTGCTCCAACCTAGAACTTACTATACCTGCCCAGCCCAGCCACTGCAACACCACAAAGCACTGAGTATTCCCTTAGTCCTAAAATACCATGAGCCAAAGCCAACTTCCAATACCCACAAGCAGAACTTTCATTCCTTCATGTTTCAGAGATTCAAGACAGGTGCTCTGTTTATTTTCCACATTGCTGGAATTTTTTGTAATGAAATTTTGCACAGCTCCTGAAAGTTTTCATTGGAATCATGGGCTTTTCTTTCTTTTTGCACATGCTCATTTTTGGTTTCTGACAACTAGAAATTCACTCATCATTAGGGACACTTTTCTGTGGATTAATGGTCATCATACTGAAATGATGAATATGCTAATATATAAAAATGTAGCACAGTGCACATTCTGGGAAGTTGTGGCCTCTGAAGGTTAGTACAAGAATGTTTTGGCTTTGGGAGATTAATTTTTTCCCCAATAGTTTCTGATTCTGACAGAGACAGGGATACCTAATGCAAGAAAAGGGGATTTCAATATGTAGACTTTGGTGTATATACTCACCAGACTCAGTCCCAGAAGGTGAGATGTCCCCATGTGTCCTACCGCTAATACTATAATCAGCTCCAACTGAGTTAGCTAGAAGCTATCCTTTAATGTAATGCAAATGCAATTAAGTACTTTTTAATCTTAAGGAGTTCTGTTTGCCTGGATGACTCTCATAAAACAACAACAAAAAAATTATCCTGCTTTTTCCTTACATTCTTTTACTTTGCCTACATGACATTGAGTAGCAGCTCTTGGTCTCAGTTTCCTCCGGGGTCTCAACTTTCTCATTTGTTTACTGTAACTGGCTTGTTCTGGTAGTCCCACTACTCAGATGTCCTTCCTGCCTTTTGTCAGATATTGCATGCTCATCCCTCAATCATATCAAAGATGAACTTTCGTCCTATATTTCCTTATATTTAGTGCTAGAGAAAACTCCAATCAAGATATCACAGGGCTTGTTTCTTTCAAGATGGTAAAGTCCTTAGAACCATACCCTACTTTTTTTGTTTGTTTGTTTTAACCAGCACGTTTCCCAATGTCTAGCATTCTGTAAACGATGCACAAATATGTATTGAAAGAATGACTAAGTACTAAACCTTATAAAAGCACAAAAATACAAATATAAGGAGCATGACACTAATCTATAAATACACATGGGAGTATAATGGATGCCTTTAGTCAGAAACTTAACATAAGAAAGATTATCACTACATCTTGGCAAAAGAAAATGCCAGGTTACCTAATATTCAAGTCAAGCCAACCTAAACATCTCAGTGGCATCATTTTGGGGTCTCTCTAATTTTATAGGTGTCAAAGCCTTAGAGATTGGTGAACTTATCTGTTAAGACAGAGCTAATTTTAGTCAAGACAGAAAGGAAGTAATATTCTCCTGATTTGAATACATGCTCAAATATTACCTGGAATCATTTTGGCTATATTCATCCTGGGTCAGCCATGAAATCTGAGCACAATTCTTACAGCTGAGTTTATATGTAGGGTTGAGTTGAAGCTTCAACTCAGCTTAAATAGCCGATTCTGGAACACACACTCCAGTGTCACTTCATCATTTATTCGAGTCTATCCTAACTCTATAAAAGCTGTCATATTGAGCTTGCTTTTCAAGTGCATCCTCAATAAAGTGACTTAACTTGTTGACCCCAATCAACAGTGCAGATTACAAAGGAACTATAGCGATCATACCTAAGAAATAACACACATACAAATGGCCACTCAAATATTTTTTATTTTTATGTCCTCTGACTAGCCCTTGTCCAATTTGCTATGGTATCCACAGTGGTTCATCTATTGGAATCTTACAAATGCAGGGATGTTTAATAACTTCACCACAAGACAATAAGCATAAAGCATTGTCTTTATAGAGAAATAAGTTTAACATTTAACCAGTATTAGTGTGATATGAAGGCAGAATAAGAAGATCATACTCTCCTTCATCATAGATAGAAATGAAGATAGAAATTTTAGAATACCCAAGAGGAAATGAGTAGGAAAGATAGAAAGGAATAAAAAGTGGGGGGCTCAAAAATGATAGGTTGCATACTAGATGATGTGATAATTCTCAATTTTATTTTTGTGTCTGGGGTTTTGTCCTGCTGGTATGCCTGTGCATCATGTGTGTATAGTACACAAAAGGCTAGAGGAGGGCATCTGATCCCATGTAACCAGAGTTATAGATGCTTGTAAAACAAAGTATGGGTACTGGATCTTATGGAAGAGTAGCCAGTGATATTAACCACTGAGTAATCTCTCCAGCACTTCTTTATGATTTTAGCTGCAGTAATACTTCTATCAAATATTGGCTTATATATCAAAAGCTGGTAAGATGTATTGCCCTTATAGGGTTTCTACCAATAAAGGGGTTAAAATTTACCTTTGGTATAAAGTGCTGTAAGATAGAAGCAAAATTCAATGTGCTTTTAAGAGGCACAGAGGCAAAACTATGTACATCTTTTCTATACCTCACTTAAAACCTGAATTAGAGGTACTGGAGGAAGATTCCAGCCTCTTTCAAGGATTATAATATCTCTTGACTGAAAATGTCATTGTATCTTCAAAAGGATATGATGCTAAATAAATAAAATCAAAACATATAGTATGATGATCACAGTGCTCCGTGGATGTTAAGAATCGGTTCTAAATACTGAATTCCTGCAGTTAGTCTGATCTGTCAGGCCATGATTGCTAAGCAATCAACAAACTATGCACAAGCATAACCTTCTCCGTACTGCGCAGGATTAACGACAGTTCACAGGTGTGCCACTGTGGCATGAAGTTGCCATTCATCGGGAATCTCATAGCTTGGTTTGGAGCCAAAAGTAAAAGTTCAAACAAATTTAGAAAGAAAGACAGAAAAGAACAGAAAGATAGAAAGAATCAGATGTAAGAATTACTAAAGAAGGAGAGAAAGAGGGGAAGGAAGGTGAGAACTGTATAAAGAGAGAGGCAGAAGGAGGGAAGGAAGAAAAGTAAACCATGAAATAAGGAAAAATTTAAGTGGATGCAAGAATAATATTGGAAGTTGGAATCAAGTAATTCTGCCTTCAAATGCCTGCTTTACCAAATATGAATCATACATTTTCCTGAATACTTCACTTTCAAATCATTTGTTTTCTTGTAAGTAAAATTGGAATGATGTGTACCTTGTTACTTGTAATTGTTACAAAGAGGTTTGTAGATGGTAAAAATAAATATCAGTATAGACCTTAAGGGGAGAGCTTTGGCTAGCTATGACAGACAGTGAGGGTCTTCTGCATCAATAGGTGTCAGACGAGTTTAGCAAAATGTCATCTGCTGTGAAGAATCATATTAATGAATTCCTTAATATAAACATCTTTTCACTTTTGGAGTAAACTCCACTTAGTGGATTCTTAACATTTTTAATATATTACTATTAATAATTTTGCCTAGACATAGATAGCAACATTGATCAGTATTTCTTTATTTCTTGGTGATTTATTGGTGGAAATCCTCAGTAGATTCTTATAACCACTATTATGGTTCTTACAAAACTTACCTACATTCAAGAATATAACTTGAGGCATCCCATTGCTTCCAGCTAATAAATATCAGACAATCATAAGCTTAACCTTATTTTCATACTGTCATCATTCGCCCTTTAAAAATAGACACACCACTCCTACAGTTTCACAGCATGTGGTTTTCAAAGCCTGTATTTCCCCTTCTAGCCATCATTTCTACTTAGTTGTACAGACAGATATATATTTAATGCTTACCAGCAGGCCTTCTGTCAATGTCTCTCCAGTCAGTTTCATTCTGTGGTGGTTTGTTCAGGGAAGGCTCCTGGGAGCAGTATTTTCTGGGTTCGTGCTTTTTGGTAGCAGTTTGTCTACAGTTTTTATACATGAAAGTAAGTTTGTCTGAGTTCATAACATATGGCTCATATTTTCTTTTCCTGAGTATCTTAAATATGTCACTCCATTGTCTTCTGACATAAAGCATAGCTGTCAAAAGTCTGATGAGAATGGAATTATCTTCCTACTGTGAGGGACTTCAGTCATTCCACTCAGAGAACAAAATGTAATTTTTAAATATTTCAGTGCTTGTTATTCTGGGTCTTATTTTAGAACCATATGTTCTTCCTTTTTAATATATGGTTTCTAATGTTTTGTTGTTATTTTTAACATTATCACTTCTTGGCCTTTTGGCTAAGATCAAGTGTATTTTTAACATTAATTTTTGAACTATTCTCTTGAAAATGTACTTTTGTTTCATTTGCTTTCTGTGTGAATTCATACTACAATACAATAAGCATAACATAAATAAATATAATGCAAAAATATGTGGTTACTTTTCTTATTTATTAACCTCTCTCACTCTCTTTCAAATTTGTTCTATATATTTTCATTTACTTTTTAATTTTAAAAGTCTATTGCTAGGGCTAGAGAGATAACTCAATAGTTAAGAGCTCTTGCTATTCTTCCAAAGGATCCAAGTTCAGTAGAAAGCACCCATTGGCAGGAGGAGGCAGGGACTCACAAACAGAAGTAACTCACACACCAGAGGACTCACCACTTCTTATGGCCTCCATAAAGGCACTGTACTCACATAGCATATGCAGACAGACACGTGGACATGAATAAAAACAATTAAAATATATCTTTTAAAATGTTTGCTCTTCTTTATTCCTTTCTAATAAGTCATTGCCTGCCATATTCATTGTACTTCTGATTTTTCTAGCTTAAATAGTTTTTCCTGAAGTAGCCTTTTCCTTTAAGTTTTAAGTTTGTTGAAAGTTCCATATCTTCGGTCCAGCCTTTTCTTTTTTCTGATTTGGTGATTTCTTTTCTTTTTGTATCATTATCTTAATTTATTCTAGTTCATGGTGAGCACATTTTTTTCAATGTGTGCTTTCATTGACATCTGATGGATTGACAACAGATGTGTCATTATTCTTATTCTCCCTTTCAGTGATTACTAAATGTGTATGGAGATCAAACTGGATTATTCTCATCAACTCTTATGCAGAACTAGATTTCTGTGCTCTTGGAGAAAGCACTGGATCTAGACTTACTCTTTATCTTCACAGCACTAGAATTGTCACTTGTTTTGCATAATATGAACGTGGACTTTTCAAGCTATGCTTTCTTTTCTTCCTCTGTTTTAACTTGACTCTTTTCCAGCAGTTTTCATCCAGTTAGGTTATTGTTTTGAGAGGCAGCTTACCTAGGTCCTTCTGAGCTCCCTTGAGGATTTGTGTATTGAAGTGCATATGGGGTGGAAGAACCCCAGTAGAATAAGATGGTCCCCCGTGTACCTGCCTCCCCATGAATACATGCTTGATGGAGATACTGTTCTCTGATTTTGCCCATCAGAGGATATGTTACAATTCTGCTTCCTCCTTTGAAGAATTCGGTGCTGTGCAGATCCTAGGCAATCACACTTTACCCTCCTCTGTTCATAATTTAAGGTTTTGCAAATACCTTAATATCTTAGTGGATTTTCTTTTCCTGCTTATGTAGATGATGTTGTTGGAGGGCCTTGAGTTTTATCATTGTAGCTCTTTTTGTTAACAAGGGACTTAGGGAGATGCAAAAATCATCTCATCAATGTCATCTTTTCAGGCTTTACTGTGGTGCCTTTTGGAGTGATCTTTAAAGACTCATTTACAATGACATCTAACATGTACAGCTGCCACAAAGGCAAGAATAATCATTGGATCTGTGTTAAAGGTCAGCTCCCACTTGTTAAAAATGCTGTCACATGACATCTAAAAACCTTAATAAACATGCACAAACAAAGTGTTTTGAGGTTATTTTAAACAAATGTGTTTTATTCAAACACTGTACTATTACTTAAACTATTGATTGAGAATTTGTATAATGCCAAGATGTAAACACCATTTATCTTTTTCAGGTATGCAAGCCCTATCCCTTGAAACTTATATGCAGGGACTCACAAGGACTCAACATTGACACACAAGGTTTACTGGAAAATAGTCTTAGAAAAATCCCATTTCAGGGATGGGAAAACATAGTTTCCCATAATTAGAAGAAATAGCACATCCAATGTGCAATATGTGCAATGTGGTCCTGGAAAAGCGTTATTAGATATAGAGAGTTACAAAAAATGAGCCCAAATGGAACTCAAGTGCATTGATGGTACTGACAAAAATAGAAAGCAAATGTATTTTTAAAGACAAGATATTACCCCCCCCACACACACACATGAATGTATTTCTCTGGTTAAGGGAGTTGGTTTCATGGGTATCAGAGCATCTCCAATTCATAGAGTCACAGTTTGTTTTTTTGTATGGCTATTGAGAAAAGTCTTAGTAGAGCTCCAAAATCAAAAGTTACATTTCTAACTGCTTCCCTATATACTAGTAGTAGACATATAAATTTTGAAAGAAAATTACTATGTTATAGCAGACACAGAGTTTTGGTGGGCTGTAGGCAGAGAACTATGTTGTTGTATCCCTGAAATGAAATTGTTCTAAGATTATTTTCCAGTAAACTTTTGGTATCAATGTTGAGTGCCTGTGAGTCTCTGCATATAAGTTT
This sequence comes from Mus musculus, assembly GCF_000001635.26. Taxonomy (NCBI): domain Eukaryota; kingdom Metazoa; phylum Chordata; class Mammalia; order Rodentia; family Muridae; genus Mus; species Mus musculus. Next base: position 69,253,971 of record NC_000070.6, read on the forward strand.
TGAGGGCTAAGACTTGAATGCAACTTGACTGTTTTAGGTCCAGTATGTATCTCTCTCTTTCTCTCTCTGTCTCTCTGTCTCTCTCTCTGTCTCTCTCTGTCTCTCTCTCTCCCTCTCTCTCTCTTTCTCTCTCTCTCTCTCTCTCTCTCTCTCTCTCTCTCTCTCTCTCTCTCTCTCTCTCACACACACACACACACACACACACACACACACACGTGTGTGTGTGTGTACACCTTGTATCCCGAAGGACTGATGAGAAATGTGGACTTCACTGTGGAAAAAAAACCAATTATACCACATACTACACAGCAAACCTTCATAAGATGCCCTACCATCATCTGCCTTTCTGCCGTTATATAGCAATTATCTCATCACACCTTCCCACACACCATCAGAATCTCTATACTCCTTTTTAGTCTCTTATTTCTTTATGACTTCCTGTCCTCTCACCAGGCAGGTTTCTCCATCCTTACTGATAATGTATGTAACCACCCTTCAGCTGGCTTCTCTATATTCTTTTTGTTTTATGATGTCCAATTATATGCATCAGCATGGCTTTGCCAAGGGATGGCCAGATAGTTACTAAACATTTCTTTGTCATAAGACTATGTTCAGAAAAACCAATAACATGTAAGCTGGTGAGCTAAATAAAGCAAATGGTTCTTCCCAGTGCAGCTGGCCATTATTCACTATTGAGGAGCCTGAGAGTAGTAGGCTAAATTCATCGCAAATGGCCACATTACATGGATAATGGCTCTCTTGCCCTTGCTTTCCCTGATTTGGGCATTTTGACCCACACTCAAATCTATATCATACTCTTTCTTGCTCTGGAGACTTTGAGTTATATCATCAGCTGTCCTGCCTCTTTATCCTTGCATAACATACATGGTAAGACTTCTTAGCCACTAAATTGTGACTTTAGAGGCATTGCCTTTCTTTGTATAAAGGGGTATATGTTCTGTTTCATCAAAAACTCTATATGCCACCTACTCTCCAATCAACCAATAATGGTTCTTCTCTCAAACCTACCTTCCTCATAAAAGAGGTAGAGGAGACTTAAACAATGCTTCTCTCAGATCTTTCCTGGCTCACTTTTAGAGCTTTTGTAGAATTCAGAGTTTACTCCAAGACACTTATCCTTTCCTCATTATTCAGTCAGGACAAATTATAAAATATGTCCTGTGATTGCTATGAATGGGGTTGGCTTTTAGATGAACCAAAGACAAGATATAAAGTGGGCTGTTAATTGCTGTTATTGGAACTTTAACAGTAAAACAAGATAGGCATGAAAAAGTGAGATAAAAAAGACATAGAAATCATGGTGTCCATATTTGGATTTATACTCCTTATATCTAGATCCACTTTAATTATATTTAAAAAATGGGGTAGAAATGCCAAAATTAGTACTTAGAAAATTAATACTATTTTTACGTATGTGCATTATACATATATGTTAAAAGGAGAGAAAGCACACACACACACACACATACACACACACAAACACACACACACACTCATAGACAGAAAAAAAGACAGAAACACAGAGAGAAACAGAGATATAATGACAGAGAAACGGAGAGAGGGAGAATATGAACACAAGAACTTGAGGGCACACATTTGCTAATGGCATCTGTGACAGTGTGAAGTAGAGAAATGTATTGTGGCCACTGAAACAAAGCATCCTATGCACTGATGTAAGTAAGAACTTCAGTGTCAGACAGAATAGCTTGATCCTGGAAAGAAAATGAACATTTAGCGAGACACATTCGACTGTGTCAGTAATTACTTCCTCCCAACAATTCGTTCTTATTTCCTTTTGTGTAGATGACTAAGGAGAAAGGAGAGGATCTGCCTAAGATCATACAACAACTAATAAAGCTTCCTTGGCTCTTGACTTCATGGTCTATTCAGTTTCTGGTACTGCTTTTCAAGTCTCCTTTCACCACTGTGATCTTCAACTTGTAATAGGGAAAATGGTTTGTAATATTCTGTGTACAGCTGTTGATGCCAACCCTCCTGCTCATCTCTCCTAGCCAGTCGTGCCCATGCAGGATTTTTCAGAGTCCATAGACCCATAGTCAGGCGCAGTTAATTAGCTTATCCAGATGGAATAGTAGGGAGAGAGAGAGAGAAAGAAAAAGAGAGACAGAGACAGAGACAGACAGATACAGACAGAGACAGAGAGAGAAGATGTACTCTCTCTCTCTCCAGGCAAGCTCTGCAGCCTAATCCTCACTCTCCTTCTCCTGCTGGGATTGAAGCCCTCCCTTCTCCCCCACCAGCATTGCTGCTGAGGATAGCAGCACAGCTGGAAAAATAGATAGGTCTTTCTAACCCTCTCATGCGTGTGCTGTGGGACCAGGTAGCTCTATAAATATGGTAATGCCTTCTCAAGCATGCCCGGACTGGAAATGAGACCAAGAGGCTGGTGAGAGGCTGTTCCCACAGATAACCACTGTGGCAGTCTTGCCAGGGGAGAGAGTGCCTCTGAGGTTCAGGTCAAATTAGCTTTCCCCCTACCCTTGAGTAGGTCCCTTCTCCCCCTCCTCCTTCCTTCCTATTAATCGCCCCTGCCCACCTGTTCTGTGATTACATTGATGACATCCACGAAGGGAAGGAGGCAAGCAGCAGCTCATGTTTAGTCTATTACCAGGAGGCCTAGACTTGTGATAAAAAGCATACACCAGCAACAACACGGCTACATTGATGTGTACAATAGAGAACCAGCTTGACACTTTCCTGCCACGGTCATACTGTGAAAGCGACAGCTATAATAAAAAGCCAAATGCCTGCTCAGCCTAAGCAGCCACATGTTCAACGATGCTGTTTATAAGCAGCTCTTCGCTAGCTTCCCTTCACCTAAAACACCTAAAAGAGTGAACAACACCTACCTTGCACATGCGCGCGCGCGCGCGCGTGCACACTCACACACACACACACACACACACACACACACACACACACACACACACACACACACACACACAAAACTAATGTCCTGAAAATGTAGTCTGGAAAATAATGACAAGCATGCTAGGGACTTGAAACAAAGCTCTTATGGTTGCTCTAACCTCTGGTTTTCCCTTTTTCTATCAAGTAAAAATGATATTGTCTGATGGCAGGAGACCTGGTTAGGTTTTTATGGTCAACTTGAAAACAACTCAGAGTCACCAAGAAAGGGATCACAGTTGAATAATTTCCTCAATCAGGTTTGGCTTGTGGCCACTTTTGTGAAAGATTGCCTTGATTGACAATGAATAGGGTAGGACCATTTCGAGGGTAGACGGTATGGGCTATAAATCAGCGTGAGCATGAGCCAGTGAGTGAGCCAGTAATCAGTCTTCCTCCAAAGTTCCTACCTAGAGTTTGAGCTCATAATCTGATTTCCTTGGTGGTGGCTGGTAACCTGGAAGTATAAACCAAATAAATCCCTTCTTCTCCAAATTGGTTTTGCTCATAGTGCTTATTACAGCATCAGAAAATCAAACTAGAATCTCAGTTCAATGAAGAAACATTTTTTAATTAAACAAATCAGTTATTGGACAATTCCACATATTTATACAATACATTCTTGTTCCCTCTCCCACTTAGTCTCTCTTATTTTATCTCTGATCCTCACTCAGCTTTTACTTCTCCACACCAATCTCTTTCTTAAATTCATGAATTTTGAGATTTTATTACCCAATTATTTTAACCAGAGCCCTGTGTGTGACCACTGGATTGGTAATACTTACTAGAACTTGATGTTGTGATCAGTGAGTATATACTGAAATCAATGATAATTATTTACTGATCCTATCAGCAGAAAAAGACCAGAATGCCTTTCCTCTATCCATGACTAGATATTAATGGCCCTACTCTTATGCAGACCTTGTGCAGGCATCCACTATTATTGTGAATTAGTGATTGCAATGGCTGTGTCTTGACTAAAAAATGGCATTTTTCTGTACTTGAAGAACCATTTAAAGTCATAGATTAATAATCTTCTTCATTTGCCCCATTAGATTTCATGTTAGCATTTCCATTGCTATGAAGTAGCAGCTAAGACTATGACTTAAATTATGTCAGCAAAATAAATTATGTCAGCAAGGAGACAACCTGAAATAGCAGAAATACTTTTAGTTTGAAACTTAAACCCAGAGGGTACTGAAGGAAAATAAATGAGAAACTGCATGTTTTAGATTTTCTTTGTGCAGACCTCTTTGGCATTGGTGATACTATTAACACTTTCTCAGAATGATGGCATATTTTTTATGTGCATAAATTATGCCCCAAACCAACTTTTAAAAGTAAAACCTACTTATCCAAGTATCACATGAATGCATTTGCAAGTTTTAGTTTATTTAGAAGTCAGTAAGGTGTTGCAAACCAATTCAAAAGCATGTAAACATGTGTAAGCATCCAAGATACCTGCAATAGATGTGTTAGGACATAGGCAACCCACATATAAGTAGGAAGATCCCTAAGGGAAAAGATTCTGGGAGTCAGCTTCACCTCAAATGAACAAATTTTGCCTCCATGGACAGAATTTATCAGCACTGCTCCCAGGTTTCCTTGGCACTTAGAGCTGTGCAATAGCTCAAAGGCAGTGAAAGGTGAACTTTGCTGTGGGGATCAGATAACTACAGAATGCCCTCAAGGTTATCTAGCATTTCTCTGAAATTCTCAGTAGACTTTAGTTTTTATGTTTTTAACCATTTCAAAGTTTTGTGTTCGATCCAATGGTCCAAAGAGTACACATGGGGGGGGGGGCATGACTCAAGCTGCATATGTAGCAGAGGATGGCCTTATTTGGCATCAGTGGGAGGAGAGGCCCTTGGTCCTGTGAAGTCTCAATGCCCTAGTGTAGGGAAATGCCAAGGCAGTGAGGTGGTAGTGGGTGGGTGGGTAGTGGAGCACCTTTAAAGAAGCAGGGGAAGGGAGATGGAGGTTGTGGAGGGAAAACCAGGAAAGGTGATAACATTTGAAATGTAAATAAATAAAATATCCAGTACAAAAAAAAGTTTTGTGTTTTTCTTAGTGTTTATTTATATAGGGTCTTTGAAGAGCGTTCAATGTTAACTTGTTTTCTTGCAATTTTTCACTAAAATATTATAGTGTAATATCTACTTCTAAACATTTATATTATATTAGGCATTATAAGTAACATGGGACTGCTTTGAGATGTATAGTGAGATATGTGTAGATTATGTAAAAATGCTACCTCCTTTGATGTACAGGATTCAAACGCTACATACAGGTCCTAGAGCCAGACTTTAGAAACCAAGGAACTTTGTATTGTTTATAGTGTAATAGGGAAGAATAACAGGGTTTAAAAGGAGATAAAAATGAAGGAAGAGACATAGAAATTTTATTTGCTTGATACAGAACACGCACTAGATACTTCTTCAGAAAGATAACACATTCAGGCTCTGAGCTGTTTACCAGTGGGGCTGTGATTCTAAAGCCTTGTGCGCTTGGTAATCATAGAGTTGTACCCCTTTTAGCAGTAAATCCCCCAATGTGAGTGAATGTACTTACCTATGTTTCTAGTTAGCACTGAGCACAAGGAAAAACAACTTCAGTTGTATAGCCTTAGAATATGATACCCCATGTAAACCTTCATAGACTATTATAACAAGCACATTAACCAAGCACCTTGCTACTCCAGTTGTGCTGTCAAATTTGGGCTTCACACTTGAAGCAGTTCAGATATGGCCAGTACATTTCTGAAATGAACAATGCAGGAAACAGGTGCCAAAATTAAATACAGCAATAAACATAGGATTATAGATTGTGGTAAGAGTTTTAAGTAACAGGATAGAGATAAACAAAATTAGACTGTTCTCATTTAGATACAGGGAAAAACAATTTGAACTGTGAAGCATGATGAAGAGCTGTTGACCAGAAGGTTAATTTGGAACCATTTTTTCCAAACACATAAAACAAGAATGTGTGAAGTCCCTAGGCCGAGGAAGTGTTTGACAAAATAAGTAAATGGAAAAGCCAATGTACCCGGGGTCATCAGGAAAAGGTGATAAAAAAGACAATGTGGGCTCAGTAGACTTATTCTGGAAGCATTTCCAAAATGGTCTCCTTCTGACTGAGATGTTACTGTTACCTCAGTAAAGCTAGTCTCACCTACTTAGTATCTAGTGTAATGTTATGCATTTATCCGATAACCCTATACCTAATTAGAAGGTTAAATAACAGGGTCTGGAGATAAAGATAAAGCAAGTGAGTTACCTTTTGTCCCTCCTCCTCAAAAAGTTATGTTGATGTCTATGAATATAACCAAATTTGGAAACAGACATTATGCAGATGTAATCAAGTTAAGATGAGGCTATTAAGCTGGGTCTTTCTTGTGATTTGAATTTGAAGTGTCTTCCATAGGCTTATGTGTTTGAAAACTTGTTTCCCAGTAGGTTGGACTCTTTGGGAAGGTGTGGAACTTTAGGATGTAGTTCACTCTGGAAGACACAGGGCACTAGGATCAGGTTTTGAGATTGAATAGCTTAAGCCACTGCTGACTCTGTACTTCTGAATGTGGATACCTTACATTCCTGCTGCTCTACACTCCCCAATATAATAGACAACATCTCTTCTTAAATTATAACCCCAAATAAACCCTTTCTTGTTTAATTTACTTACTGTCACGTACTTAGTCACCAGGAAAAGTAACTAATACAGGTCTCATCTGATATAGATCAGATCCTTATAAAATGACAAGAGGCAAAATCACAGACAAAAGGGGAGAAGTCTATAATGAACGTAGAGGTTAAAGTACTCTATCTGCAAACCAAGGGTGCAAAACCTGCCAGGAAACCACCATAATCCACGGAGAGGACAAGTCAGTGAGTAGCTTATCTTTCCTGATGATTTCAGTTGGGACTCCTTACCTCTTGAATGGTGACAAAGTGCATTGCTGCCCTTTTCAGGTCACCCAGCTGGGATAGTTTATTAAAACAACCCCAGAAAGCTATTGTAGAAGGCTTCCTGGAAGAAGTGGCATTAGCATACCATTCAGCTTTCCAACCAGAAATACCAGGGCTTTATTTGAACAACAAGTTTGGAATGTTTTGACTAGAAGCGATATGAAATCATTCCTTTTCTTACTAGTTCAGAGTTCGCAGAGGTATCTTGAAGTCCGATTTTCTTGCTGGATGAAAAGAGCCATCTGTAGCCATAACTTTCAGTGAAGAGGAGGTGCCACCCTCAGCAGGGGACTGTGCTCTCAGGAAACTCTGCTTCCACATTCTCTGATATCTGGCCCTCGTCATGCCTTATAGTTCCTGTCTGACATCTTGTGGCATAATAAATGTAGGAGTCAAGTATGAGATTTTAAGCAGAAGGGAGTTCAGACAGAAAGTCCCTGAAAATCTCCTCTGAAGCCTCTGTGATTGACATTGGTTGTCACCCATCCACCAAAGCCTGGCCACTTGCCTGTGTCAGTAGCAGCAGGGTGGACTGGGGAGGGGAGTGAATCTTTGCTTGCTATCTTTAATTAAATCACCACTTTACAGATATCCCCTTGGTCTGCAACTTATTACCATAGCCTAGATCTCTTGCCCTTGCTGCTGAATTCCAATGTGATGGATCTCCAGTCCCCTATGTCTTCAACAAATTTCCCTTTGAGTGGAAATGCTTACAGTTTGATTGCCTAATATGATTCTATCATTTCTCATCCAGTAGGAAGTCAGGACCCTGTCTGGTACCTGGTAATATAAGCTAGTCTAGTCTGCAGCTCTGGAATCAACAAGACAAAGCTTAGCTTAATTCAATATATCTAGGAGACCTTCCAGGTCAGTGTAATATGAATGTCCTTACTCACCAGGGAAACAAAGTCAGAAAGACTGGATGTCAATTTCAGCTTCACTATTTAGCAGAATCTTAACCACAGGAAAATTAGATGTCATTTTTGAATTCTGTTTCTGGTAGTCATATGAAACCATCTATAGTATAGGATTCCTATGATTATTAAATGATATAAGCATATATAGAGGGTTTATTGAAATATCTAAGATATAACAAGAACATTTTAAAATTGGCTACTGCTATTACTGTAATTGTTATTATGATCAGTTCCTTTGCTGTTTTATTGTTATTATTATTATAGTAATATTATATTATAGCATTCAAAATTGTATCTAAATACTCAGCTGGATTAAATGTAGGACATAATAATATTATAAATATTCAAGAAAGTGTAGAGGAAGACCACTGTGGAAAGGAAGAAACTTCCTCTCATTCATACTAAGTCTTTACTTCATCGCCATTGGGTTTTCCACAAGTTTTCTCAGTAGTGCCTTTACTTTGCAGAGAAACTAAACCTTTTTGGCACTGGTTGAAGTCATAAGGAAAATCAAATATCATAAAAGAGCCCTCCCTGGCCAGAGAACATTTGCAGAAGCCAAGAACTATACAAGAAGTTATGATCCATGACATGAAACAGAGACGCTAAAAGATGATGCTAGATGGAGTATACAAAGCATTGTGACAGACAGTCTACATTTGAGATGCCACATTAGGCTAATGGCAATATAAAGATCGGGACCTGAAAATAATAATGATCAAGTTGACAGATACTCTCCTTCTGGAACTTTGGGTGACCCAGGCTATTTAGTTGGAAAACAAAGCAAACAAGATTCTTTAAACATCTTTTGGAGTTGCAATTTTGTACTAGAAGACTATAATTCATCCATGTAGAAGCTGAGTCATCTTATCTCAAAAGAGGAGCCTTAAACATGAAGACCAAAAGGACACAGCTGGAGTCATCTTTTTACTTAATTATGAGCCATGTAATATCCCAAAGGAACAAGTTGTTTCATGTCACTCCTGTGATCAAGCTTCAAGACTCTCTGTCACTGAAAGGGCAATGTCTAAATTCCCATGGTGTCTCCATGCTGCCAGATAAGGGGAAGATGAATGTATAAGAAAATGAAACAGTATTTGACAGGACCTAAATTTTATATTTATTTGAAAGAGAAGCACCACTAGCTGAGTCATTCTGGCCAGTAACCAGGCACCATTCTTGATTTGCCTGTTTCCTTTGTCAAATATATCAATTCAATTCTATCAAGCAGTAACCAGTCACTAAGGCCCTATTACTGTAATTCCAGTTGGTTCTTGAATTTACCCATGCCATGCATGCCTTAACTACAGTCATTCAGTCGTTGACCAAATATAAATCATAAAGGCACTTTAAACTTGTCTCCCCCACTGTGCTCCCATATTCATCTTTGTAAGTGGGAACAACTATGGCCTTGTGAATCAGAATGAGGAGTGTATTGGAAGTAGGCCATGAGAAGAAGGTTTATCTAGAGAAGAGGCAACTAAAATTAGCAACTAGGGCTTAAGGCTTAGTGATTGATTATTACATACTGGACAGCTGCTAAATTCTTTCTGTTCGTTATCCCAGTCCTGTAAAAATTCCATGGAGTAGAAATTATGTCTTAAATGGAATGCTAAGTTAATATGACTATAAGTTCTCTGTTGCTTCTCTCATTTAGAGATGGGCTTCAATTCTCTACTTCTTGAATCTAGGTCATGTTAATTACTTGTTCAGTTGGGAGTAGGCAGCAAAAGTGATATACTGAGGTGTTGGAGCCTAGGTTAAGGTTTTCATAGGGATCCTGGAACAAAGATGGCTCCCCCAGGTGCTCCCAGGCTGGAAGGTCAGGAGACTTTTGGGATAGCATTTGAAATGTAAATGAAGAAAATACCTAGTTAAAAAAATAAATTTAAAAAAAGAAAGAAAAATTATATAAAGAAAAAAAAAAGAAGGTTTTCATAGAACTCTTTCACTCTTGAAACTTTGATGAACTGCACAAAGCCCCTACAGTCCTTCATCTGATGAAAAATACCAAACTGTAAGAAGAGGTACTGAATTATAAAATGTCCCGTGGAGATGGAAACAGGCTTAAAAGTGCTAAAGACCCAGGCAGATGAATGAACACACACGAACAAGCAGTCAAGGTAATGTGGCAAGCACCAGCTGACAAGATACAGACCCAAGATGAGGTATAAATCTGATCACTGAGTTCTTGAACAACAAGACAGTATTGAAAACCAGAAGAATTTCAGAGTCTCAAAGTCACATAGTGGATATGGCAACTGACTTTCAAATCCAGGCAGTGTTACTCCAGAGTTTGTTTTGTTTAACAGGGGACCCCACTGGGTTGTTATTACTGGTTTTTAAGGTTAGCATAACAGATATTTCTAAAGAAAGTGACAACAAAAGCACAGAAAGAATGGGGAGGGGGCGAAAAAAGACTGACAGTTTTCCAGAAGTTTTCTAGTTTCTATATGTTACTGGATAGAGATATGTTTTCTTCATTTTATGGTCCTTGACAATTTCATACGTGTATTTATTTACTGAGGCTGAAGGCATTTTTCCCAATATTCTCAAAGGTACTTCTTTTAATTAAATTATTAAAGAATGAAAAACAAACCTTAAAATCAGACATTGTTGTCTCTATTTTATCCTCACAAATAATTGGTTTTTTTTCACAAAAATTTGGCAGACTTCAAATTATTGAATTATTAAAATTAAGCTATTTCAAACATTTCAAATTTACAGTTAATTATTTAGTGTTTGTGTATACACATGCACGTTCAAGTGCATTTGTATGTGTGGGTACAGAGTGTGCAGGTGTGTGTGTGTGTGTGTGTGTGTGTGTGTGTGTGTGCTTGTACCTGCATAGGTGTTCATGCATAGTTGATGGACCACACATTGAGTGAATTCGTGCGCATGTTGAGATCAGAAGATAACTTGAGGTAATTTGATCTCTCCTTCAATGATATTGGACTCAGGAAATGACCTCAGTCTGTCATTCTTTATGGCAAGCAATTGTACTTGCTGAGCCATCTTGCCAGCCACAGAATTAGATGTTAAGCTGAGTTCAAGACACAAAGCTGTTATGACCTGTGCTAACTGCTGTTTATGTCTACATAGCAGGCCTCAGCTTTGATTTCCCCTGAAAAGAAGGCATCTGAGTGACTACACAGTCTACAGCTCTAGGTAGAACTGGAGTGGGCTAAGGTCAGAAGAGATTTATTCCAATTCTACATCAGAAGACAAAAACTTTAATTAAACGAGAGAAGAAAAAACTGCCAGAGTCTGAGCAGGGAGTCCACACCATCTGACAGTTTCAATTTTCACTTACAGCTTACTTTCCGGATTGATATCCTTCTCAGTGCCTGCTGAAGAAAACCATTGGCTCCTATAAATCACCTTCTAAACTCACCCGCAACTGCTGTTTTAACCCACATTTTGACAGAAAGGTAGACAAAGTTAATAATGACAATATCTCATCATTGACCCATCCCTGTGTGTCATAATCTATGCAAAGTGTTTGAACCATCATTTCTCCCTAACACCAACAAACCTCTATTGGACAGAGAGTATCACTGCCTTCATTTCAGATGCTGTAACAAGTCTTTGAGAATTAGCCTGACATAGGCAAAATCATAAGTTAAATTAGTACCAGGGTTTAAACTGAAACTTCTAGATGACACCTGAACTGAAAATTCCCAAGTATAAATCAGCCATTCTCATTGGCTCAAAGATAATGCTCCCTATCTTTCACTTGAATTCCGAAGATACAGAATAGCACTGTATTAGCACCAGTACATAGCCACACAATATTAAACCCCATTTTATAAAGATAGGAGGAAAAGGAGTTTTACCCAGAACAAGCCAGTCAAATAACAATAATAACTAACTTTTAATTGTGTTTTCCATAAACTTCCCAGTTTTCATACTGTTTTGTCCACATGATAATAAACATTATTATCACCACCACCACCCCATTTTAGAGGTGATAGAATTGATGGACAAATGGAACTGGTGTCTCTAAAATCACCTGGCTACTAAGTAGAAAGGCAGAATATATCCCATTTTTCCTATCTCCTAGTTGAGAGCTTTTTCTTCTTTGTAATTACACCCACCACACCTTGTAACATATCTGTCATCTTCATGGGAAAATGAAATAATACTTCCAGGGAGTGGGTCATTACACTGGCTAGTTGAAGATTTCGTGTTTAAGTCTTGGCATATTGAGTAGTTTAATTAAAAAGAGAGCACATTGGGGTTCTTCTGAGGAAGCACTTATTCTCAAGAATAGCACTCATACTGTTTCTACAATGACAATGAGTACATCCTTAAACTTTGAATATTCACCCCTTACTCTTTGCTTAGTTCTACTTCTGGTTTGTAGAAAATTAGCCTGGGCCTCATTAGATTCCAGAAAGATGCCCTGTGGGAGTTGTGATAAGAGATGCTGTCAAATACACTAAATTTTGTCATTTTTTTATTATCTAATGTACAACACTGTGGGAAAATCTGCAGAGGGTCCTTCCATTTGGTCATTTAAAACTAAATAATTTTCTGTCTCTTTGTTTCCCAGAATTACTGATACAAAAAGAAACTGGTCTCTTCTTCTGTAACTGTTAAAAGGTATGTTTACAGATTCACTCAGTGATCATTCTCCCAGGTTCCCATGGATGAGTCCATCTGCATCCCTGAATCTGACATTAGAGAATAGAGAAATGATCTGTTTGGGGACCTATGGACAAGCAAAACAAAGCCGGACTCTATGTAACAATACCTAAGGGAGACATCAGCTCCAGCCATTTATCCATAGTTACCTCCCTACCCTTAACATTTAGACTTGCAGTGGAAATATCTGAATGGCCTGAGAGGTCAGTGGTTAACTCTTAAGTCAAAAAAAAAAAAAAATAGCAAGTTCAATTCCATAGAGACAGTTTTGGTACTGTCAGCCCCAAATAAAATGTACTAGTAAGGAAAAACAATGTCTTCCAGACATTATATAGCTATTACACTCATGAAATCATTACAGCTATAGTCTTCTGCCTAGGACTTGTATAGGATTGGACCTGTCAATATTCCATCATGGATGGAGGAGAGGCCCATGAGACTCCATTATTTCTTCATCATCTATTGGCAATTAAGAGCTATGAGAATAGGGACTGTCACTTTCTTCATTGGTTTGCTACTAATAAAATTACCTCACACGTATACTTGGGCAAAGAACTCTAATTAAACTCGGTGGGCCACACACAAAAAGAAGACATGGCACTAAAAGTGGGACTTGTTGAGAAGTATTCCAGTGGGTAGGAGGAAAAATGAGAGAAGGATATAAGGAGATTTGAAAATGATGAAAATTTTTTATTTTGATATGCGAAACTGCCTAGCTATGTAAATAACAAAAGATATTAATTGGGAAAATGAACACAGAAAAGCAACTTTATTAACATCCTAGATTTGCCAGTATAAAATGCCACAGGCTAGGTAGATTAAACTACCAAACAAATTACTCTGTCATAATTTTGAAGGGTAAATACTTGAACATGAGTTGTTGCTCAGGCCATATATCCATAAAAAAAAAAAAAAAACAAAAAACTTACACACCCTAGAAAAGACTTTTCACTATCTTTTCTGTTTGTCTGTTGCTTCTGGAAGATACTGGCCATTAGTGGTTTTCCTGGAAGATGTCTTTCTATGATTTTTTCACCCTATAGGCACATTTCCTTTAGCTATCTAAGTGTACCAATTATTAGATTGGAGTATCCACTAATCCAGTATGACTTATTTTCACAACTACTCTAACAAGGACCTGGTGTCTCAATAAGGTCACATTCACACAAAATAGAAGTTAGGACAGCAACATTTCATTTTAAGGTTCATGTTTAGTACCTACCAATAACCAAGCAGATAAATAAGACTATTAGTCAAGAAAGGGAACTTTAGAGCATTGAAAGATGTACTATTGTTTAGGAAAAGTAGGTATGCTATTTGTGCAGAGGGAGGTATCCCAGGATAAAGGGAAAGTTCTGATGCAATAGATGTCAAACAGCATAATATTTTTGAAGCTCAACTAAGGAAATTTAGATTTTCTGCAGCTTGCTGTATGGCATATTTCTGTGTTTTTAAGGATCATACATCTGCTGTGTGGGAAAGATGGATGAAAGATAATTTACCAGGGGGAGGATATTCCAGGAACAGCTCTAATTCTAAGCAGAAAAGAAGTGGACCTTCCTCCTCAAGGACCTGAAGCACCTGCATCTAATACTCCTATATCTTCCCTTCTGCCTTATCAGGCCCAATGTTCTTTATAATCCCCACTGCATTCTATTAAAATGTGACTTTCCTCTACCTCCTTACTAGTAACCTTGTTTCCCAGATTCACCCTCTTTTGTCCGCTCACACTAACCTTAAAAATAATACAGAATATACTTTAGTTGAATCTTTCTGGTCATTTGTTTTTTTTATCCTTCTTGCCAGGAATCCAGTCTGCATCTCTTTAAAATTAACTTGACCATGAAACACCAATGGGTCTACAGAGAACAATATCTTTGATGTGTATAACCATCAGTTTACCTTAAATTTTTACCTAGGTAGGCATATGATTGAAGTAAAGATCTTGTCTTCAGTATTCAAAACCTGCAGAATGGGAAATGGTCAAATACATCTTGAGATCTGGAAAATATCAGTTTTCCATTAAAGCCTAGAAGGTAAAAAAACAAAAACAAAAAACAAAAACAAACAAACAAACAAACCAAAAAAAGAAAAAGAAAAAAAAAACCCACAGCATTAAGAAATGTGTTTTGTTGTTGTTGTTGTTGTTGTTGTTGTTGTTGTTATTGTTGGTTTTTTTTTTCTGTTTACACATTTGGAAACTAGACTTGGGGAAGTTTGAAAGCTCAACCTAGGTAACTCTGTAAGATCTTTGCTAAACTGAGCTTGGAATAATGGCCATCTGTTTCCTGGGATTCTCTCAAGTTCACATTGCATCCCTTCCAGCCCTACACCACATGGAACCCCACTCACTTCATGGAACACATGCTGCTGGCTAAATCTCTCACTCCTGCCCCTACTCTGTGCTTAGTTCTACGCACTTCTTTGAGGATATTTTCTTAACTCATATAGTTGGAAAAACCCTCTTTCCTTTGGGGTAGCTCTGACCTTCTATCAATACCTCCATTGATTTGATCATTTTCAAATTTTCCTTGCCTCAAATTGGAAAAGACACACATCCCATCATTGCTGTGAGTTTTTTGAAAGAATTGGACATATACACTTCTGACAACACTACCATTTCTGAACCTCAGAGGTTTTTTTTTTCTTTTCTAAAAAAATATATGGATTCAAGAACATTTTTGAAGTGTTCATAGGTATAATATAAAGGAAATTAAATCACTTTACCCTTCAACACCAATTAAAGAAGGTAAAGGTTTCCATCTTATAAAAACCAAATCTTAAAACCTTGACCTTGCCTCGGTGTCCTAAGAAGTTCTAAGAAGTTCCTATTGCTATTAGTGGAACTAGCGTAAATAGTATCATCAGCCTTATATAGAGTTTAGACTTCCCTGATGTTTATTATGTAATGTGTATTTTAAGCATCAGCTTATTTAATAACCTTAACAACCTAAATTGCTGTTTGAATTGTGTACATGGTGATACTAAAGTGTAGAGAAGTAAAGAAATATTCTTGATGTCACACAGCTGGTAATTGAGAGAAATGAAAATCAAATGCTACCAGCATGGGTCCTAAGCCCATGCTCTTAGTTTCTAGGTTAAGTTGAAATGTCTCAAAGGCCTGGTGTTCTGAAGGGCAAATGCAGCAGAGTAGTTTGGGTTTTGTTTGTTTGTTTGTTTTGTTTTGTTTGTTTCATTTGGTAGGTTTGTTTTTGTTTTATTTTTAAAATTTGAAGTCCCTTGGGAATTCACTCTGGAAGATTTAATTTACTAGATTAGGAAGTGATTTGCTAGCTTAAAACCTTTGCAGCTGTGTATCTACTATAATTGGCTACCTTTACCCACCAATTATGAATCTCCCTGTATAGTCACCTATGGCTCATCTCATATCAGTCCTTGAGCTATCAAAGTTAAAGAACAACATACACACTAACTATACACACTAACTTTCTTTATTTCCCAAAAGGTGATTCATCCACGTATTCAGCTCTACTTCCCCATGACCAGTCTCTTGAGGTCAAACATTGTCATATTCTTAATTACACCCCTCCCCACTTCCCATTACAAAACAGAGATATGGTGACAAGATGGGATGGCCTTGGTACAGAAATATATGCGTCTATTCTATGAACCTGATGTTTTGATGCTCAGCTTGCAAAAGCAGAAGACAGAGATCACCATCCCCAGTGGGACGGCAACCATCTCAGAAACATTTGCTGACAAATGAAGCTCCTGTGAGCTCCATTTCTGCACTTTTCCTGGCTATCTTCTGAATTTCAGCTTTGATAGTTGTAGCACTGGCTCTAAATCAAGGAGGTAAGCAGTCTTACCAACTGACGTTTTCTAAGCATATATTTATATTTTTATGTGGACTATAATGTATATTTTTCACACACTGTTCCCTTGTACAATGCTTCTATGGCATGTAGAAGGAAAGTTAGCTTTCTAAGTTTATTTTGAGTGTGCTGGCACAGTTAGCTTCAGAGCTGGACTATGCCAATTCCCAGATTCCAAGGGAGTTTTAGTTTCTTCACTTTTTTTTTTTTTAAAGAAGGGAGGTTTCTGGACAATTAAAAGATTGTTTTATTTTATAGACAAGGTATATATGGTGGAATATACTTGCCCTAAAACACAAATCTTGCCTTTCTTTGGAGTACTTCGTGTTCATGTGATATTTACTCCTGTGTCTTAGTTCTCATATAAATATGTAACAAAAGATGGCCTAATCGGCCATCACTGGAAAGAGAGGCCCATTGGACACGTAAACTTTGTATGCCCCAGTACAGGGGAACGCCAGGGCCAAAAAGGGGGAGTGGGTGAGTAGGGGAGTGGGGGTGGGTGGGTATGGGGGACTTTTGGTATAGCATTGGAAATGTAAATGAGCTAAATACCTAATAAAAAATGGAAAAAAAAAAGATCAAGACCCTACTGCTCTCATCTTTGCAACTAGGAAATTCCCAGTCTGAGGCATCTCTTCCATAAATAATGGTTAACTGATTGATAGCCACTATGAAAAATGGATAAATGCTTAAATAACTGAATGATTTAACATATACATTGATCAAGCCTAATGTTGAGCCCTACTGGAAAGTAAAAAGTAAGGAAGTAAGAACTGACAGTATCATCAACCATGGACACCAGAATCTAAGTGATTTTAATATGTTTTCCTAAGCATGTGACTTTAGAGAGAGCAAGCTATTTCCATCAGTATGGGATGTTGCTACCTGTCAGACAAAGGTTATATGAAGCAGAATTGGACTGCTAAACAAGCATGTTTCATTTCTTCCCAGGTTATGAAGTCCTCCTCAGACTCATCATGTCCTTATTGCTAAAGACAGTTCCTTATGGCAGGTAGGTTATTCCTGCCCTACAAATGAAGTGACCAGGGATTACAGATAGAAGAGTACCAGGCCATGGAGATTCAGGTCCTCTATAAGGAGTCAGATTTGGAATCTATGCTTCTTACCATCCTTTTCTCCTTTTGTATTGGAAGCTCTAATGACTGTAGAAGAGTTTCTTTGAATCCATTTTTTGTACCACCAAGGCAAAACTAACTTGTCATTTTCCAGAAAGGAGTCTGAAAGGAGATGATGTCGCTGGGCTTAAGCCCTGTGGACTTTGGAAGGATTAAACTACGCTCCATGGACAGAGCTCATTTCTCACAGTGTCTCGTTAGGCACAACCATCCATGCCTACAGCCAGGAGATAGTCTATCATCTACGCATACCTTCTGTTCATAGGTGACAACCCTGTTGCCTGCTCTATCTGACATCAGATGTCAGGTTCTTGGAGATAAAAGGTAACACTTTGTCCAAGAAACTGTGGGTTGCATTCAACCAATATTTCCTAAGAACAGTAATACACATGTCTTGGTATGCTTTGTGCTTTGGAGAGGGAGAATATAGATGGTAAATCATCTCCATTACTATTGTTCTTGTTGATTTCACTATTATGATAGTGTTTCCTTTAATCAATGATAATCATTACCCCAGAACTTATCATGAACTTAGTATTTCATCTTAAAGAGTAAAGATAATTATTATACAACACTAACAACATCTACTAAATTTTCATATCCATTCAGAATTTCAAAATGTGTTCTCAATTGGAAATATCGTATTTGTAGATGAATAAAGCTGAGTTATTATAGGAGTATTAAATTTTTCATTAAGTGACAGAACCTAGGGGGAAGCAAGGAAAACATATTCCTTAGAGTCCCTTGAATGCAGTGTGGTCATACTGTGACCTCGATTTTTGAACTCCAGATTTCATCACTATAAATGAAAAAAAATTGTTGCTTTAGGCCATTCAGCTCATGGTAAAACTCTATGCCAGTGCTAGGACCTTAGTACAATTATATGTGTTGCCTCTTCCTACAGAGAGCACTACAGTAGCATTTAACCTGATTTACCTCCTTTGATTTTTCAGATCAAACCCAGAAAGTGGTTACTCTAACTCCTCTTCCATAAATCTCTCCTTAGATCCCAGAGATATCCTTCAGTTCGTCTTCCTTCTGTGAGTCAGGTTATTTAAACCTACCTCCCTTAAGTGACATTTGCACTTCCAACATGATGCTGGTGTCTTAGTTTGAATGACAAGCCAGAGCAGTATTATCTCCATGATTTTAAGGTAAAATATTCTCAAATCTTTCAATATTTCTACCTGGTGAACATTTTTATATTAACAGACCCTAGAGAATCCCTCTAACACAGCTTCTAGAATTGTGTTATTCTCCCCATCCACTTCTCTCTTTCCTTAGACTTTAGATTGTTTTTTATCTAGACTTTGTTTCTGTGAGGAAAAAAAAAGAGGTTTGTACTATTAATGCATAGTATTTCAGCTGCTTCTCCCATCTTCAGTTTCAATTCTCCCTACTAATTATGAATGTTCCACAATATGCTTTGAATGTTTCTTCTGTGAAGTATTTTCAAGTTTAATTTCCTCAGTGAAAGACATTTGTAATGGAACTCTCAATGGTGATTAGATCATAGAAACACCTTTCTAATGAATGAATGAATTTGGGGGTTGCCACCATAGGTGTTAGCTACAAAAAGGGAGCATTGGGCTGCAATTTCTTGTACTTACATGTTTTTTGATGAATTCTGCCATACTATGACTCCAAAAATTTCATCACCAGGTGCCAGTAGTGTATTATTGTACTTCTAGCATCTAGAACCCAAAACTGGAAAAAAAAAACCCAAAAACTTCTATTACACTCCACCTAGCCTATGATATTCTATTATATCAGATAACAGACTAAGACACTAAGCCTTGATTTTTGAGGAGACTGTCGTAGTCAGGGTTTCTATTCCTGCACAAACATCATGACCAAGAAGCAAGTTGGGGAGGAAAGGGTTTATTTGGCTTACACTTCCATACTGCTGTTCATCACCAAAGGAAGTCAGGACTGGAACTCAAGCAGGTCAGGAAGCAGGAGCTGATGCAGAGGCCATGGAGGGGTGTTCCTTACTGGCTTGCTTCCCCTGGCTTGCTCAGCCTGTTCTCTTATAGAACCAAGACTACCAGCCCAAAGATGGCCCCACCCACAACGGGCCTTTCCCCCTTGAGCACTAATTGAGAAAATGCCTTACAGTTGTATCTCCTGGAGGCATTTCCTCAACTGAAGCTCCTTTCTCTGTGGTAACTCCAGCTGTGTCAAGTTGACACAAAACTAGCCAGTACAGAGACTTATCAAATAGTGCCATAAATGTATTTGATTTTAACCTAATAGAAAATATCCAGATTGGCCGGTGAAAACAATTTGCAAATTTATTGCTGCTCACTCTTTCAAATATCATTCTAAGTTTTACTTACATGAATTAACTGGTCCAACCTTCATAGTAACCAGGCATCTTTTATTGCCCTTTTCTTGTAGTGGATAAAACTAAATCACTGATATCACAGAGCTAATGAAAGGCAGAACCTGAATTTTACCCCAAACTTAAACACAATGCCAAGATTCTGGGGAAAATATGTAGGCACCAGATTTTGGTAAATTGAGATATATGAAACACTCTCCAATCTTCTCAAAATTGGCTATAATAAAGAACTATCATGTCAACTGAAAGAGTCAGTTGGAATTCAACATTAGTAGAATGAGCAAAACTAAATAATTTGTCCTTTGAATTATGAGTAACTTAGTCCACTTCCTTTAAAAGGCTCAAGACGACAATGAGATAATGTGAATGAACAATAAAGTATGCAAATTGTCCACTAAATTTCTCCATTGAGTAAGCTACACATGACATAGGACTTCTCTCATGAAACATACCACCTTATTAAGGTTAAAAAATATTTAGAAAAGAGTAGAGCAAAAAGAACCTATGCTACAAGAGAACATTTAAACTTGACTTTAAAATATATGCAAAGTAGATTACAGTAATGCTTGCACAACTCCACAAATTCACTAGATATTATTGATTTGTACATTTAAATGTTTAAAAAAAAGTGTATTGTATGTAAATTATACCTCAGTAGAGCCATTAAAAACAATAGGATGGAGACAGTAAAGAAAGACAGTGACACATCAATTGCTAGGAGTTTGAATATCCTATACACAAGCACATATAAGCCCAAGCTACAAGCCTGTAAGATTTGCAAAGATCAATGAGCCTGGAGGTAGGAGTTGTAATATTAGATTTCAACAACACAGAAATGAAAACTAGAAAGCTGTTGTTGTTTAAGATAAAATCTACAGTTTAAAGCTAGCAAATTGCTAAGAATGCATAGGTGCTTGCTGCCAATCCTGATTTCCGGAGTTTAATACCTGGTACTTATATTATGAGGAGAATGAGCAGACTCCAATAAACTGTCCTCTGGCCTGCACATGCACACTAGGACACAGGTGTGGCCACATACTCACATGTGCTTGTTTGCCTAATAATAGCAGCAGACTGAAACTGATACAGTCCTACATGCAAACATTAGATAGAGGTCAAGGAGACTTATGGAAGAGTCCGGGAAGGGGGGGGGGATTAGAGTTCCTGAGGGGATAGGTACCCCACAGGAAGACCAACAGAATCAAGTACCCTAGAGCCCTGGAAGCTCTCAGAGGCTGAGCCAACAACCAAAGAATGAGGTTGTTGGCTGGAATGAGGTTCCTGACACATACAAAGCAGACATGCTGTTCAGTCTCCATGGCTGCCTTGTCTGGTCTCAGTGGCAAAGGATGCACCTAATCTGACAAAAACTTGATGCATCTAAGTGGGGAGATACCCAAGCAGGTCCACCCTCTCAGAAAAGAAGGGAAGGGGGAAGGGGGAAGAGGGAAGGGGGAAGGGGGAAGGGGGGAGGGGGAAGGGGGGAGGAAGGGGAAAGGGGGAAGGGGGAAGGGGGAAGGGGGAAAGGGGAAGGGGGAAGGGGGAAGGGGGAAGGGGGAAGGAAGGGGAAAGGGGGAAGGGGGAAGGGGGAAGGGGGAAGGGGGAAGGAAGGGAGAAGGAAGGGGGAAAGGGGAAGGAAAGGGAGGGACTCTGTGAGGGAAGGACTGGGAGGAGTAGCAGTGTTTGAGATTTGAATGAATGAATTAATTCATAATTTGATTAATTAAAAATAAGAATAATTTATTTTAAAAATAAAAAATGAAAATTTTCACTCAATAGTTTATATATCTCAAAATGTAACAATGTGTAACTTTAATCTATCATTATATATTATCAGTCTGGAGAAAATTAACTCATGTGAAATGAGGGGACTTTATTTTATAAAATTTTTCTAAACAATGACATCTAACACATCTTAAAATGGCATTACTTACAAGCACATGTGCTGCACAGCATGAATTCCTTAAGCACTAACGCCAATATCAACTTTCTGCAATGTACAGATTAAAAACTTGAAGCTTTGTAGTCTTCTAGTGTTTCTGTGTTTCTTATACTGAATTAACTGGCCTCATGTAACTTCTAGGTATCCATAAGGAGCTAGTATGCTGTTGAATGGTATGAGGAATGGGTGTGGCAGCAGTCCCAAGATGGTGCCCAGGACTGCAGCCAAGTCTTATGACTTGCACCTGACTTCCTCATACACCTGAAAATAAGCCACATCCATCGTGAGAACTGTGCAGGTGCACCATGATGCAAGATTGGACCATATGATGAGTGATGATTCTGGCCAATGGACTGCTGTTACGTGGACTGGGCTGATGGGGCATGGTTGAGAGGATATATAAGGGATTGCGATTGGGGGTGGGTTGTTGTTGTTTTTTTCCTGGAGAGGGTGATTTCTGGAGAGAGATTCATGCATGATGTTGAAAGGTTCCTGAATAAACTACTTTGAGAAAAACATAATGTTGTTGCTCTTTTCTGCTGGTCGGGATAGGAGGTGACAGAATGGATGTGGTGGTGATACAAAACTGCATCTTCTCAAGCTGCAATCCTCAAGAAAGCCACCCAGGCAGGTGGTCTTGGAGTATATAAGAAATAAGTTTGAGTGAGTCATTAGAACAAACCAATAGGCAGTACTTTTCCATGGTCTTTGCTGAAGTTCCTGCCTCTAGATTCCTGCTCGACTTCGTGTCCTGATTTTACTCAGTGATGAATGGACTGTGACCTGAGAGCTTATAAGATGCAGTAAAACCATTCATCCCTGAGTTGCTGTTGGTCATGGTCTTTATAATAGAGATATAAAGCAAAGTCAGACAATGCCTGGCCCTAAAATTGTGATACTTTAAGAGGTTGTGAGGACTTTAGGAAGTGGTATTAGGTTGGAGAAAGTAGTTCATTGTAGGTGAGGTCCTTGCTGGTGTATTATATGTGGCACTTCCTTTCCAAGGTGGGGTAAAGAAGCTCTTCCACCATACTCTGCTGCTTCCGTGATCTTCTCCCCAAGTCCAATCACCCATGACCTGAATCGTCTGAAACACTGAGCCAGAGCAAAGCCTGCCTGCCTGAAGGAGTTCATGCTCAGTCTTTGGACCATTGTGATGAGGTTCAGTGTGTAAGACTTTGTGAAAGCTATGGGTGTTGAGGGAGATCATCACCAAATCTATTTGAATTATATTTTCTTGTGTTCAGCAGGCTTAAGTTCTGGGTTTATCAGAATGAAGAAGATGCTCTTAATCTTGGTTGCACATTCTGTTATTAACCTTAGGTGAGTTAGAAAAAAATCTGTGTTTTGGTTCCTTCATGTGTGAAATGTGGAAAGCCCAGTAGGTACCCAGGACAGAATCCTCTGCAAGCTGTTATATTGTAAGCTGTACATTGGAATCTTCCTCATCATGTTGAGTGATGTGGATTTCAATTTAAAACAATTTAGTTAAATGCTTATTGTTGACTATGTACATGAAATACCCCGAGGAGTCTATAACCCTAGACCTATTATTGTGTCCTGTCCATCATTTTCTTGGTGTTATTTTTCTGAAGCTGGGGAATGGGTGGTAGAGTGCTGTGTTGATTCTATGGGAGACAAATTGACTAAAGAATTATTGGCAGGCAAGATGCAGACACAGTTTTGCAGTGAAGGCAATGTGGCTCTAAATAGATAGCCAGGGGACTTTTTTTTTCTAATATTAAACTATTGATTTTTCATAAACTAAAAGCATAAAGGCCAGTAAAAAACAATTGAATCCCAGAGCTGGATTAAAAAATATTAGACAGTCCTTTGTCGGCCACTTTCATGAAGTGACTTCCTTTTAGAGCAATGATAAACCACCTTCATTTCTAGGAAACAAAGAGAGAGGGCGAGAGAGTGAGAGAGCGAGAGCGAGAGAGAGAGAGAGAGAGAGAGAGAGAGAGAGAGAGAGAGAGAGAGCAAGAGAGAGAGAGAGGAAGAGAGAGAGAGAGAGGAAGAGAGAGAGAGAGAGAGAGAGAGAGAGAGAGAGAGAGAGAGAGAGAGAGAGAGAGAGAGAGAGAGAGAAGAATACAGGGCAGGAAGGATACTGTCCAGTGTCAAGTTGGAAGAGAAGATGGAAATGTAAGCTCAAGCTGCTGAAAACATTGCTTGTAACCTTTTCCAGAGATGAACAGGTAGGTACTGATGCTCTCTCAGCTTGATCATTCTCTGTCTTCCCTATGTGGAGACAGAACAAACTGGGGATCTGACAGGTTTCTGAGAGGCAGACGAGAACATCCGGGCGGCTTAGCAGATCTGTAATGATGATTTAGTGTTGTTGCATGTAGTTTTACAAACATGCTTTTCCTGGACCGTGGCTATGCTGTCAGCCCACTTCTGGCTCCCTTTTGTTCCTCTCAACACAGCTCCTCTTTCCTACCCACCTTTGCACCAGAAGTCTACCACTCCTCCAGCTCACTCCTGAGAACATTGCTTAGGGAGGGGTCGCGTTGCCAGCCCCACCTGAGACCTTTGAATCCAAGGATAAAGGACACACACTCAGCTTGTCATTTTACAGCTTGCCTTTCATGACACAATTGCTAAACACAGATACCTCACGCCTGAAAATGTGTGCCCTTGCCAAACCCCCATCCCCATTCTCTCCTTCCACCCCAAACTCAGTAGCTGTTCCAATCAGCCCTTGCCAAACATCCCTGGCAACCCACCCAAAGCAGAGCCACAGGCCCTGGCTGCCCCAAGGTCTTACATGATTACTGCTTTCTACTTGTTCCCAAAATAAGGGGCAGAAAAAAATCTGCTCTCTCCCTGAATCTCTTTTTCCTCTTGGGAACCAGAAGTCCCATCTATACTTTCTCCGTAGCAATTTGCTCCTGGCCTTCTTTATTAACCAATCAAGAACCAATTAAAGAACTAGACCTTAGTATCAGCACCTCTCCTTGCAGACTGTACTAATAATTTTTGCTTCATGTAGACTCTAATTTGGTCCAAACAATATTCCTACCAACAGCTCTGATTTTCAGCCAAAAGTAGACCTGGAGGTTAAGGACTGAGAAACATGGAAAGTGAACATCTAGGCCTTGGGAGAGTCTTGTAAGATTTCCTGAATTACATGCTTAATCCTTTCAGAATAAAATCTGCTCTTTTCCCTTAGGTGGACTAAGCATGGACAGAGCACTCAGAGGAAGGCA
The DNA here is from genome assembly GCF_000001635.26 of Mus musculus. NCBI lineage: Eukaryota > Metazoa > Chordata > Mammalia > Rodentia > Muridae > Mus > Mus musculus. Next base: position 69,278,922 of record NC_000070.6, read on the forward strand.
TGGCCTATGGCACCATAGTGATATCACCCCCTTCAATGTCAATGGACTAATACTTAACAAAACTTCCTGAGTGTAATGATAGTACACCACACATATTAGTTTATGAAAGTCTTCCTGGAGGAGGAAAGAATTTGGACTATACCTTAAGGATTCATGTTAAGGCTCTTTTCTATGAAAAAGTCTGACATTATTTCAAGGCCAAGTATGATCTTCTATAACTTCCTGTAGTTACTACATAATAATGGTGCCATATGACAAATGGTCACAGAGTGATGCTCAGAGTGATTCTTCCTGGAACCTGTAAATGAGGTATGTCCTGGAGGTCATGCTGCACCTTTCCAAGATATTGTCTCTCATCAAGTCCTATGTTAAAAGCCAATCACTCAGGGACACTCATAGTTCAGGGTCCACCTGTCATGTCAAATCCCATGATTTGAAGACAAGATTAATTTACTTTCAACTTTCTAGGAAGAAGAGGATTGCCTCTTAGGGAAGTAGTATTTTGGCACATCTAGGCACATTTTGTGTTTCTTGGGGCCCTGGACTACCTCACATCTTTCTACTTTGCAATGACATGACTGTTTCCTTTCATAAATGATGGCAATAATGCCCATATCCACACACCTCAAGTAAGACACCTAAACCCTAAGTCATGAGAAAACACTGCTTCCAAACGCTGACACCATTGCATACACTAGCAAGATTTTATTGAAAGGACCCAGATGTAGCTGTCTCTTGTGAGACTATGCTGGGGCCTAGCAAACACAGAAGTGGATGCTCACAGTCAGCTATTGGATGGATCACAGGGCCCCCAATGGAGGAGCTAAAGAAAGTACCCAAGGAGCTAAAGGGATCTGCAACCCTATAGGAGGAACAACATTATGAACTAACCAGTACCCCGGAGCTCTTGACTCTAGCTGCATATGTATCAAAAGATGGCCTAGTCGGCCATCACTGGAAAGAGAGGCCCATTAGACATGCAAACTTTATATGCCCCAGTACAGGGGAACGCCAGGGCCAAAAAGTGGGAGTGGGTGGGTAGGGAAGTGGGGGGGAGGGTATGGGGGACTTTTGGGATAGCATTGGAAATGTAATTGAGGAAAATATGTAATAAAAAATTTAAAAAAAACAAACAAACAAAAAAGCTTTTCTTCTGTATTATACCTCTCCATGAACTCCCTCCTTCTGACATACATTTTCTGTACTCTAAAATGTCATTTAAAGATCTGAGCCTTCTCCTTTGAGGAGAGCTCCTCATAGATTTTGTAACAGCAAGCATTCAAGAAGCAATTGGGGCACTTAGCCTGGATTGTCAAGTGCAATTAGCCATACATACTATTATTTTGTTTGAATATATAAATAAATAACAGTAAGAAAGAACAGATGACAAACGAGGTAAAGAGGGTAGTCACCAAAATGTGAGAATTCAAGGACAGAATTACTTAAGAATTTTGTGAAGTTGGTTTAGAACATAAACTTTAGTCATTTCATGAAGAGGCAGGAGAGGCATATTCTTGTTAATATTTATGAAGTAGGTTCATTTCTAACTAACATGGGGACAGAAGGTTCGATATAGAAAGATCTCAGGTAGCTACTGGTCAGGCCAGAGCAATAGAGTGGGAGGCATATTGAATTTTTCCTAGACTTTCTCCTGTATCCAGCCTCTAAGCATTAGGCATTTGGTCTACAAAGTAAGTAGCTATTAAAGAAACGAAAGGAGAACCTATCACACGTAAATTATTATTACAGTGAGTTCTGTCTTTTAAACTCCTTAAAATACTCTTTAAAATGTCCTTCCTGTTATAGAAAAGCAATGGATTTCTCTAGGTACTTACAACTTGGAGTGCCAAAACTGAGATTCTGGTATATGCAGTAAAATATTTAGAGAAATGAGATTGTTTACTCATAAAATATATACCCATTTTCCAAGGCTTCTGAGATCAACATGCCTTTCCCTTCCCAAAGATAGAAGCTTTCTTTTAACTTTTCCTTTTTTATTTTCTTATTTATTTATTTATTTATTTATTTATTTATTTTTATTTATTTATTTATTTATTTATTTATTTATTTATTTATTTATTTGCGATTAACATCAATGTATATGGAGGCTCCTTAGGACAGGATCACCTCAATAATACTATTTAGAAAGGAAAATATTTTATCATATAATCTGGAAATAGTGATACTTTGGCTTCTACCTTTCCATTTTGTATCCATTTGACCTCTTTTTGTTGTCTAATTGCTCTAGATAGAACTTCAAGAACTATATTGAATAAATAGAGAGAGAAGGCAACCTTGTAGAGTCCCTGATTTTAGTGGGATTGCTTCAAGCTTCTCTCTATTTAGTTTGATGTTGGCTACTGGTTTGCTGCATATTGTTTTTACTAAGTTTAAGTAAGGGCCTTGAATTTCTGATCTTTACAATAGTTTTAGAATGAGGGAGTGTAGAATTTTGTCAAATGCTTTTCAACATCTAATGAGATGATCATGTGGTTTTTTTTTCCCTTTGAGTTTGTTTATATAGTGGATTACATTGATGGTTTTCCTTATATTGAACCATCCCTGCATCCCTGGGATGAAGCGTACTTGATCATGATGGCTGATTCCTTTGGTGTATTCTTGGATATGGTTTGCAAGAATTTAATTATTTTTGCATTGAGATTCATATGGGGAATTGGTCTAAAGTTCTCTTTCTTTGTTGAGTCTTTGTGTGGTTTAGGTATAAGCATAATTGTGGCTTCATAGAGCTAATTAAGTAGTGTTTCTTCTGTTTCTATTTTGTGAAGTAGTTTGAAGGGTATTGATAGTAGGTATTATCTGAAGGTCTGATAGTATTCTGCACTAAACCCATCTGGTCCTGGACTGTTTTTGGTTGGTAGAGATTTAATGACTGTTTTTATTTCTTTATGGATTATGGGATACTTTAGATGTAACTTTGGTATTTGTCTAGAAAATTGTCCATTTCATCAAGATTTTCGAGTTTTGTTGAGTATAGGCTTTTGTATTAGGATCTGATGACTTTTTGAATGTCCTCAGTTTCTGTTGTTATATATCTCTTTTCATTTTTTTTCCATTTTTTATTAGGTATTTAGCTCATTTACATTTCCAATGCTATACCAAGAGTCCCCCATACCCACCCACCCCCACTCCCCTGCCCACCCACTCCCCCTTTTTGGCCCTGGTGTTCCCCTGTACTGGGGCATATAAAGTTTGCAAGTCCAATGGGCCTCTCTTTCCAGTGATGGCCGACTAGGCCATCTTTTGATATATATGCAGCTAGAGTCAAGAGCTCCGGGGTACTGGTTAGTTCATAATGTTGTTCCACCTATAGGGTTGCAGATCCCTTTAGCTCCTTGGCTACTTTCTCTAGCTCCTCCATTGGGAGACCTATGATCCATCCATTAGCTGACTGTGAGCATCCACTTCTGTGTTTGCTAGGCCCCGGCATAGTCTCACAAGAGACAGCTACATCTGGGTCCTTTCAATAAAATCTTGCTAGTGTATGCAATGGTGTCAGCGTTTGGATGCTGATTATGGGGTGGATCCCTGGATATGGCAGTCTCTACATGGTCCATCCTTTCATCTCAGCTCCAAACTTTGTCTCTGTAACTCCTTCCATGGGTGTTTTGTTCCCAAATCTAAAGAGGGGCATAGTGTCCACACTTCAGTCTTCATTCTTCTTGAGTTTCATGTGTTTAGCAAATTATATCTTATATCTTGGGTATCCTAGGTTTGGGGCTAATATCCACTTATCAGTGAGTACATATTGTGTGAGTTTCTTTGTGAATGTGTTACCTCACTCAGGATGATGCCCTCCAGGTCCATCCATTTGGCTAGGAATTTCATAAATTCATTCTTTTTAATAGCTGAGTAGTACTCCATTGTGTAGATGTACCACATTTTCTGTATCCATTCCTCTGTTGAGGGGCATCTAGGTTCTTTCCAGCTTCTGGCTATTATAAATAAGGCTGCTATGAACATAGTGGAGCATGTGTCCTTCTTACCTGTTGGGGCATCTTCTGGATATATGCCCAGGAGAGGTATTGCTGGATCCTCCGGTAGTACTATGTCCAGTTTTCTGAGGAACCGCCAGACTGATTTCCAGAGTGGTTGTACAAGCCTGCAATCCCACCAACAATGGAGGAGTGTTCCTCTTTCTCCACATCCACACCAGCATCTGCTGTCACCTGAATTTTTGATCTTAGCCATTCTGACTGGTGTGAGGTGGAATCTCAGGGTTGTTTTGATTTGCATTTCCCTGATGATTAAGAATGTTGAACATTTTTTCAGGTGCTTCTCTGCCATTCGGTATTCCTCAGGTGAGAATTCTTTGTTCAGTTCTGAGCCCCATTTTTTAATGGGGTTATTTGATTTTCTGAAGTCCACCTTCTTGAGTTCTTTATATATGTTGGATATTAGTCCCCTATCTGATTTAGGATAGGTAAAGATCCTTTCCCAATCTGTTGGTGGTCTTTTTGTCTTATTGACGGTGTCTTTTGCCTTGCAGAAACTTCCTTGCAGAGTTTCATTAGGTCCCATTTGTCAATTCTCGATCTTACAGCACAAGCCATTGCTGTTCTGTTCAGGAATTTTTCCCCTGTGCCCATATCTTCAAGGCTTTTCCCCACTTTCTCCTCTATAAGTTTCAGTGTCTCTGGTTTTATGTGAAGTTCCTTGATCCACTTAGATTTGACCTTAGTACAAGGAGATAAGTATGGATCGATTCGCATTCTTCTACACGATAACAACCAGTTGTGCCAGCACCAATTGTTGAAAATGCTGTCTTTCTTCCACTGGATGGTTTTAGCTCCCTTGTCGAAGATCAAGTGACCATAGGTGTGTGGGTTCATTTCTGGGTCTTCAATTCTATTCCATTGGTCTACTTGTCTGTGTCTATACCAGTACCATGCAGTTTTTATCACAATTGCTCTGTAGTAAAGCTTTAGGTCTGGCATGGTGATTCCGCCAGAAGTTCTTTTATCCTTGAGAAGACTTTTTGCTATCCTAGGTTTTTTGTTATTCCAGACAAATTTGCAAATTGCTCCTTCCAATTCGTTGAAGAATTGAGTTGGGATTTTGATGGGGATTGCATTGAATCTGTAGATTGCTTTTGGCAAGATAGCCATTTTTACAATGTTGATCCTGCCAATCCATGAGCATGGGAGATCTTTCCATCTTCTGAGATCTTCCTTAATTTCTTTTTTCAGAGATTTGAAGTTTTTATCATACAGATCTTTCACTTCCTTAGTTAGAGTCACGCCAAGATATTTTATATTATTTGTGACTATTGAGAAGGGTGTTGTTTCCCTAATTTCTTTCTCTGCCTGTTTATTCTTTGTATAGAGAAAGGCCATTGACTTGTTTCAGTTTATTTTATATCCAGCTACTTCACCGAAGCTGTTTATCAGGTTTAGGAGTTCTCTGGTAGAATTTTTAGGGTCACTTATATATACTATCATATCATCTGCAAAAAGTGATATTTTGACTTCCTCTTTTCCAATTTGTATCCCCTTGTTCTCCTTTTGTTGTCGAATTGCTCTGGATAATACTTCAAGTACTATGTTGAAAAGGTAGGGAGAAAGTGGGCAGCCTTGTCTAGTCCCTGATTTTAGTGGGATTGCTTCCAGCTTCTCTCCATTTACTTTGATGTTGGCTACTGGTGTGCTGTAGATTGCTTTTATCATGTTTAGGTATGGGCCTTGAATTCCTGATCTTTCCAAAACTTTTATCATGAATGGGTGTTGGATCTTGTCAAATGCTTTTTCTGCATCTAACGAGATGATCATGTGGTTTTTGTCTTTGAGTTTGTTTATATAATGGATTACATTGATGGATTTTCGTATATTAAACTATCCCTGCATCCCTGGAATAAAACCTACTTGGTCAGGATGGATGATTGCTTTAATGTGTTCTTGGATTCGGTTAGCGAGAATTTTATTGAGGATTTTTGCATCGATATTCATAAGAGAAATTGGTCTGAAGTTCTCTATCTTTGTTGGGTCTTTCTGTGGTTTAGGTATCAGAGTAATAGTGGCTTCATAAAATGAGTTGGGTAGAGTACCTTCTACTTCTATTTTGTGAAATAGTTTGTGCAGAACTGGAATTAGATCTTCTTTGAAGGTCTGATAGAACTCTGCACTAAACCCATCTGGTCCTGGGCTTTTTTTGGTTGGGAGACTATTAATAATTCTTTAGGTGATATGGGACTGTTTAGATGATCAACTTGATCCTGATTCAACTTTGGTACCTGGTATCTGTCCAGAAATTTGTCCATTTCGTCCAGGTTTTCCAGTTTTGTTAAGTATAGCCTTTTGTAGAAGGATCTGATGGTGTTTTGGATTTCTTCAGGATCTGTTGTTATGTCTCCCTTTTCATTTCTGATTTTGTTAATTAGGATTTTGTCCCTGTGCCCTTTAGTGAGTCTAGCTAAGGGTTTATCTATCTTGTTGATTTTCTCAAAGAACCAACTCCTAGTTTGGTTAATTCTTTGAATAGTTCTTCTTGTTTCCACTTGGTTGATTTCACCCCTGAGTTTGATTATTTCCTGCCGTCTACTCCTCTTGGGTGAATTTGCTTCCTTTTTTTCTAGGGCTTTTAGATGTGTTGTCAAGCTGCTAGTATGTGCTGTCTCCCGTTTCTTCTTGGAGGCACTCAGAGCTATGAGTTTCCCTCTTAGAAATGCTTTCATTGTGTCCCATAGGTTTGGGTACGTTGTGGCTTCATTTTCATTAAACTCTAAAAAGTCTTTAATTTCTTTCTTTATTCCTTCCTTGACCAAGGTATCATTGAGAAGAGTGTTATTCAGTTTCCACGTGAATGTTGGCTTTCCATTATTTATGTTGTTATTGAAGATCAGTCTTAGGCCATGGTGGTCTGACAGGATACATGGGACAATTTCTATATTTTTGTATCTATTGAGGCCTGTTTTGTGACCAATTATATGGTCAATTTTGGAGAAGGTCCCGTGAGGTGCTGAGAAGAAGGTATATCCTTTTGTTTTAGGATAAAATGTTCTGTAGATATCTGTCAGGTCCATTTGTTTCATCACTTCTGTTAGTTTCACTGTGTCACTGTTTAGTTTCTGTTTCCACGATCTGTCCATTGGTGAAAGTGGTGTGTTGAAGTCTCCCACTATTATTGTGTGAGGTGCAATGTATGCTTTGAGCTTTACTAAAGTGTCTCTAATGAATGTGGCTGCCCTTGCATTTGGTGCGTAGATATTCAGAATTGAGAGTTCCTCTTGGAGGATTTTACCTTTGATGAGTATGAAGTGTCCCTCCTTGTCTTTTTTGATAACTTTGGGTTGGAAGTCGATTTTATCCGATATTAAAATGGCTACTCCAGCTTGTTTCTTCAGTCCATTTGCTTGGAAAATTGTTTTCCAGCCTTTCACTCTGAGGTAGTGTCTGTCTTTTTCCCTGAGATGGGTTTCCTGTAAGCAGCAGAATGTTGGGTCCTGTTTGTGTAGCCAGTCTGTTAGTCTATGTCTTTTTATTGGGGAATTGAGTCCATTGATATTAAGAGATATTAAGGAAAAGTAATTGTTGCTTCCTTTTATTTTTGTTGTTAGAGTTGGCATTCTGTTCTTGTGGCTGTCTTCTTTTTGGTTTGTTGAATGATTACTTTCTTGGTTGTTCTAGGGCGTGATTTCCGTCCTTGTATTGCTTCTTTTCAGAATACCCACAATGCAACTCATAGACTATATGAAGCTCAAGAAGGAGGAATATCAAAATGTGAATGCTTCAGTCCTACTTAGAATGGGGAACAAATAATCCTGGTAGATAGATGGTGGAAGTGAATTGGGGAGAAGAAAGGAGGGGGAAGGGAAAAATGGGGTAGGATCAGGTGTGGGCAGAGACAAGGGAGATGTAGAGAGGGTCAAGAAATTGAACAGAAGTATGTAGCAATAAGGGATGGGGAACTGGTGTTAGCCACCAGAAAGTCCCAGATGGCAGGAAAGCAAGAGGCTCCCAGGCCCCAACAGGGAGGACATTAGCTGAAATACCTAACAAAGGGGAGGGAAAAAAAAACTGTATCCAGAGGTTAGGCAAGGCCTCCATTTGTAGGATGGGGCTACCCACTCATCTCCAAATATTTAACCCAGAATTGCTCCTGTCTAAAGAAAATATGGAGGCAAATCTGAAGCTGAAGGACAGGCCATCAAGAGACTGCCCCACCTGGGCGTCCATCCCAGGTACAGATAACAAAACCAGAAACTATTGCTGATGCCAAGAAGTGCTTGCTGACAGGATCCTGGTATAGCTGTCCTCGGAAGAGGCTCTGGCAGAGCCTACAAATACAGATGCTGATGCTTGCAGCCAATCATTGGACTGAGCGCTGGGTCCACAATGGAGGAGTTAAGGAAAGAAGTGAAAGAGCTTGAAGGGGTTTGCAACCCCATAGGGAGAACAACAATATCAACCAATCAGACCTCCCAGATCTCCCAGGGAGTAAGCCACTAGCCAAAGAGTACACATGGATGGACCCATGGCTCCAGCTGCACATGTAGCTGAGGATTCCCTTATCTCGCATCAATGGGAGGAGAGGCCCTTGGTTCTGTGAAGGCTGATGCCCCAGTATAGGGAAATGCCAGAGTAGGGGAGCAACTTCATATAAGCAGGGGTAGGAGGATGGGAAAAGGGGTTTATTGAGGGGAAATGAGAAAAGGGGATGATATTTGAAATGTAAAGAAATAAAATACCCAATAAAAATAAAATATTAAATTATCAAGAGAAAAAAAGGGAAAAGATGATGAAGGCAAGTTGAAAGCATATGAATGAGTTCTTGAGAGATTTTGTACATATTAACAAGCTATTCTGGTTCACAATCAATTTCATTTCTCTTTGTAAGTGTGATATAGTTAATGTCTTTGTTTTTATACATGTATATGTGATGTGTGTTTATCTGTCCATGTGTATTAGTGTGCAAGCTGGAACATGCATGTAGAGGAAAGAGGACAATCTGATATTAGTCCTTGCCATGCACCTTATTTGAGACATGGTCTTTTTGCAGTTCTCTGCCACATACCTGAGTAGGTAGTCTGTGAGATTCCAGGGATTGCCCTGTCTCCTCTCTCTTCTAACCCTGTACAAGCACTGGAAGTTTAGATATCTGCTAGGTTCCCTGGTCTTACACAGGTTCTGCTGTTAAAACTCAAGGCTTCACATTTGTGCAACAGTCACCTTTACTGCTCAGCCATATCCACAAACCTAAACATGATTTGTTTAAATATTATTTACCTGCAATCAAATTTTCCTTTTTAGGTGTACAATTTGGTTGGCTTTTATAGATAAAAAGTCATATAAAAATCACTGATTGACTTAAGGTATAATATTTTCATTATTCACAGAGGGTCTGTGAAACACATCTTAATTCAGTCCCCGTCCATTTTCCCTGGTGCCAGGCAACCATTGATCTCACTACTGTTCCCATAGTTTCTTCTTTTGCAGAATGTTATATAAACAGGATCTTACAGTATGTAGCTTTTTGTATCTAACTTGTTTTCACTTAGCATAATGCTTTGAGGTTCATTCATGTTGCTGCCTGTATTCATCCTTTGTTCATTTTTTGTTGTGGAAAAGCATTCTATTGTGTGGACGAATGATAATGTGTTTATCCATTCAACAGTTGATGGACATTTGGGCTCTTTCCAGTTTGGGATAATTATGAATAAAGACACTATAATCAATCCTGTCCATGGCTCACTGTGAACATGTAGTTTTACATATCTTTTCGATAAATACTTATGTGAGATTTTGGAGTATAGAATGGCATAGGCTGTCATGTGCCACCCCTCAAAATGAAGTTTGTGTATTAAAGCCCTAACACCTTAGTGCCTAAAAATATGAATGTAGTGGACTTATTTTGAAAGAAGTGGACATGTTAGACACAGAATTTAGAAGAAAAGACATCGATCTTGGAATTCTAACGTCTAGAATTGTAAGAAAACAACTATTGTGACAGATCATGAAGCCATGTTATTCCAGCCCCAGCAAGTAATTCATGTAGCAAATACACATTATGTTTTTTTTTTTTTAAATTTATTTATTTATTATATGTAAGTACACTGTAGCTGTCCTCAGACACTCCAGAAGAGGGAGTCAGATCTCGTTAGGGATGGTTGTGAGCCACCATGTGGTTGCTGGGATTTGAACTCCTGACCTTCGGAAGAGCAGTCGGGTGCTCTTACCCACTGAGCCATCTCACCAGCCCCCACATTATGTTTTTAACAAACTAACAAATGTTTCCCAAACTGTCTACATCATTGTGTGTGTGTGTTATAAATAAACACATACACATTTATGTAGTGTATGTGTTTATTTAGTTTTACTTCCTGTATATGAGTGTTTTGATTATCTGTATGTGTGCAATGCGCATAAAGTTACCACAGAAGCCAGAAAAGAGTGTCAGATCCTCTAGAACTGAAATAATCAAAAGTTGAAGGCTGTTATGTGGTTTCTGAGAATCAAATTCAGGTCCTCTGTAAGAGTAACAAGTGCTGTTAACAACTAAGGATTCTCTCCAACCTGAATTCTTATTTATAGTTTATATTCCTGTAATGCAGAGATTGTCAACCTTCCTAATGCTGCCAATTTTAATATAGTTCCTCATATTGTGCTGAGCTTAACTATAAAATTATTTTCTTCTTACTTCATTGCTTTGATTTTACTACTGTTATGAATTGTAAAGTAAATATATGATATGTGACCTCGTGACAAGGTCATTTGATCTCCAAAGAGGTCAAGACCCAGAGGCTGAGAAAACATTTACTCTAATGACGCTAATGATGAACATTTCTTTCATATTTATTTGTTACTATATCTTTGACACAATATTAGCTGAATTATTTTCCCCATTTTAAAATTGTTGCTCTGGGAGTTTTAGAAACAAAACCTCCATCAGATATATCTTTGTGTTTACCCATGTGACATGTTATAATTTTTTAAGTCATTGGTTTCCATGAAATTTACCATAACGTTTTTCTTTTTTTTATCATGTATTGAATTTTCTTTAAGAAATCTATTTCAATGTTCCAATAGAGTTTGCTCTGATCTTCTGCATACTCATTTGGCAAAGGTATATTCTTCTTTCTGAAGGTATAAAGTTGCTAACATCAACCAAGGACAATGGACAATGGAGTTGTATAGAATCTGAATGCCCCTTGACAATAAAAACATAAAAAAATATTTTTTTAAATAAAAACTCCTCTTGTCTAATGTGCCTAAAGCCATGATCTTTTAAAGAATGGTTGTCTAAAATTGTGATATCTATTATATAAATTAAATCTTGTGTGTGTGTGTGTGTGTGTGTGTGAGAGAGAGAGAGAGAGAGAGAGAGAGAGAGAGAGAGAGAGTGAGAGAGACAGAGACAGAGACAGAGAGACAGAGAGACAGCAAGAGAGAGACTGAATTTTTCAACCACCAACATTGCATATAATTGAGAATGAATTGGAAATCAACTGTAATTTGATCTCAGGTACCATGAATAAGGAGGTTGCAGAGGTTAGAAAATTCAAAGTTCCCCTTTGATACAACGTTATAAATACATATTTATACTGTAATCATTGAAGACCAGGAATAGTATATATCTGAATTAAATTTGAGATTTCATTCTAGCTTCAGCATGAAGAAGTCAAATGGGGAGTGAGGTAGGTGTGTGAATGTTACGATATAATTGATGGCTGAGAACATTGCATCAAAGAGAATGTCCAGAAGAAATTAAGTATTTCTAAGTCGTTTTAGCATTTGCAAACTCTCTGAGTGTCCCACTATTTTGTTTTTGTTTGTGTGCTTGTTTTAAACACAACTTTTATTATGTTTTCACTACATGTAATTATCAGAAAGCCTATCTTTTTTCAGTTTCATTATGAAGTAAATACAAAGTAAATGCCATTATCATTTGTAGATTAATTTATATAGCTATGTATAATTTTCCTTTGTAACAAAATACTTTTTTACCCTAAAGGAGAAAACAGCACAGCACATTCCAAGGAACAATTTACATTTAAAAGAGAGAGAGAGAGAGAGAGAGAGAGAGAGAGAGAGAGAGAGAGAGAGAACAATTTCTTTTGACCTAAATTTGAGTTTCCTTTAATAACAAACAACAAGGAAATTAACAATCAGTGCTGGAACCTTACCTATTACCATATTTTCTAATAGCATTATTATTATTATTATTATTATTATTATTATTATTATCATTATTATTATTATTGAGACAGGGTTTCTCTGTGTAGCCCTGTGGGGAACTCACCTTGTAGACCAGGCTGGCCTCGAACTCAGAAATCCACCCACCTCTGCTTCCCAAGTGCTGGGATTAAAGGCGTGTGCCACCACCCGGCATAACATTATTTTAAACTTATATAAAATAGCCATGGCTACTCTAATAGAAACAGAAAGTTAATTGAGACATGCATTTCTAATAAACAAATGTTCAAATACCATATAATTAGGAAATCACTTGTATGCTTGAACTCTTTCTTTCCCTTTATATAAATCTTCTGAACATGTTTTAGCTCACTTGCAAATAAATCATCAACTTATGTGATATTTCAAATATAATAATAAATAGTAAGTTCTAAGTAAGAATTTCTAAAATATACTGCTGCTTTGTACTAGTGTTATTCTCTGAAGACTATAACCTGCCTGTTTGGGGGCGAAGATAACTGTGTGCTACTTAGGTTCTCTTTTCCTTGTATCATTCCTTTACTAAATTTTCCAAAGAGAAAAGATGCTCCTCTCCATCTACTGGCACAAATTTCTTAATAGAATCTGAAATTTTCAAAAGATGTTCTGTATTTCTTCCACTTGGACAAGCTGCATTAAACATCTGTTCAGCAGTATTTTCCAGAGGTGCAGGTCCAACATAATTAGAATTGTCATGTGTTCCAGTGTACAGCAAAACAGTGAATGGATTTTCTCTCTTTCTTTCTTCCTTCCTTCCTTTCTTTCTTTCTTTCTTTCTTTCTTTCTTTCTTTCTTTCTTTCTTTCTTTCTTTCTTTCCTTCCTTCCTTCCTTCCTTCCTTCCTTCCTTCTTTCTTTCTTTCTTTCTTAATTAATGCTTTATTTCATTTACATTTCAAATGATACATTCCTGGTTTTACTTCCACTACCCCCCCAATCCCATTCCCCCTCTCCCATTCACCCTCTCCCTCTCACCTTTGCCTCTACAAGGGTGTTCCTCCACCTACTCCTGCCTTCTAGTCTTAGCATCCCCCTATGCTGGAGCATCAAGTCTCCACAGAACCAAGGACCTCCCTATCCATTTGTATCTGGAGATATGGATCCCTCCATGTATACTCTTTCATTGGTAGTTTACTCTGGGAGCTCTGGGTGGTCCAGTTATTTGATATTGTTCTTCCTATGGGGTTTCAATACCCTTTAGCTACTTCAATCCCTCCCCTAGCACTTCCATTAGAGTCCTGGGATCTATCTGATAGTTGGCTATATCTGCATTTGTATTAGTCAAGTACTGGCAGAGTCTCTCAGGGAACAGTCATACCAGTCAGCAAGCCCTTCTTGGCATCAGCAATAGTATCAGGTTTGGTGTCTGCAGATGAGATGGATCCCTATGTGGGGTGGTTTCTGAATGGCTTCTTCTTCAGTCTCTGTTCCATTTATTTTTTTTTTTGTCCTTGTTTTTGGACAGGAACAATTCTGGGTTAAAATTTCTGATATGGTCTCATTCTTAATAGCTGACTAATATTCCATTGTGTAAGTGAAACACATTTTCTGTATCCATTCTTTTGCCATGGGGCATCTGGGTTGTTTCCAGTTTGTAGCTATCACAAATAAGGCAACTATGAACATAATGAACCACATGGCCCGTGGCATTGTGGGGCATCATTTGGGTATATTCCCAAGAGTGGTGTTGTTGAGTCTTTAGGTAGATCTATTTCCAATTTCCTGATGAACCTTCAGATTGATTTCCAGAGTGATTGTACCAGTTTGCAATTCCACCAGCAATGGAGGAGTGTTCCTCTTTCTCTACATCCTCACCAACATGTGTTGACCCCTGAGATTTGATCTTACCCATTCTGATTAGTGTAAGGTGGAATCTTAGGGTCGTTTTGGTTTGCATTTCTCTGAGCACTAGGAACTTTGAACATTTCTTTAGGTGCTTCACAGCCATCCAAGATTTCTCTGTTTAATTTTCTGTTTAATTCTATATGCCATTTTAAAAATTGGGTTGTTTGGGTTTGTGTGTGTGTGTGTGTGTGTGTGTGTGTGTGTGGTTAGTTTCTTGAGTTCTTTATAAATTTTGGATATTAGCCCTCTATCAGATGTGGGGCTAGTGAAGTTTTTCCTCAATCTGTATGTTGCTGATTTGTCTCACATAACTATGCCCTTTGTCTTGCAGAAGCTTTCCAGTTTCATGAGGTCCCATTTCTCAATGTTGATCTTAGAGCATGAGTCATTGAAGTCCTGTTTAGGAAATTTCCCCATCTGCCAATGAATTCAAGGCTCTTTCCTACTTTCTCTCCTATTAGATTCAGTGTATCTGTATTTATATTGAGGTCTTTGATCTACTTTGAGGACATGCTAAGTTTTGCAGGCAAATGGATGAAACTAGAAAATATCATCCTGAGTGAAGTAACTCAGACACAAAAGGACATGCATGGAATGTACTCACTAATAAGTAGATATTAGCTAAATAAATAAATAAGTAAATAAATAAGTAAATAAATAAATAAAACCAGAATAGGCAAGATACAATCCACAGAACTGAAAAAGGTCAACAAGCTGAAGAACCCTGAATGTGGACACCTCAGTCCCACTTAGGAGGGAGGGAGAAGAAATCAGTCACAACTGGGGAGGGAGGGAGGGACTTGCGAGGGAAAGTGAACAGGGAATCATGGGGGAGAGGAGAACCTGATCTGCTATTGGGTGAGGGAAAAGAACTGAAACCCTGAGGGCCAGAAGAAAGAATGGAAACAGGCAACTTTGCGGAGGTTGGGGAGATCCTCCACAATGCACCAGAAACCGGGGAGGTGAGAGATTCTCAGGACTCAAAGGAAGGGACCTTAGATGAAATATATAACAGTAGGGAGAGAGAACTTACAGAGCCCATTTCCAGCAGGAAGACAGGGCATCAAGTGAGGGAGGGGGTTGCTATTCCACAGACAACACTTTGACCTATAATTTTTCCTGTCTGAAAGAACTGCAGGGATGGAATTGGAGAGGAGCCTGAGAAAAAGAAAGTCCGACAATAGACCCAAAGTGGGAACTAGCTCAAGGGGAGTTCCCAAGGCCTGACATTAATTAAAGGTATGGAGCACTCACAAGAAGGGACCTATCATGACCTCACTCCAAAAGACTCAACAGGCAGCTGAAAGAGTCAAATGCAGATATTTGCATCCATCCAGTAGAGTGAAGATGCTGCCCCCTATTGTTGAATTAGGTGAAAGGCTGGAAGAAGTTGAGGAGGAGGGTGACCCTGGAGGAGGACCAGCAGTCTCAACTAACCTGGAGCTCTATGGTCTCTCAAACACTGGACCTCCAACCAGGCAGCATAGACAAGCTGATATGAGGCCCCCAACACATATGCAGCTGGGTCTGGGTTCAGTCAGAGAAGATGGCCTAGGGAGTTTAGAGGTCTGATTGGGTAGAGGGTAGGGGTATAGAGACACGAGAGTGGTGAGAAGGTATGGTATGTGGAACAGTCAGATAGTGGACCAAGGAGAAATCAAATCTGGAGTGTAAAAAGTAAACAAACAAACAAAGTTTGAGATGTGATAACCCCATCCCTCAACTGTGGGTTGTGCCTATTTACTGGAGGCAGTCTCTACAGGTTCTGTTTCCCCTTTGGTGGGTATTTTGGCTAAAGTCATCCCTGTTGGATCCTGGGAGCCTCTCCCTTCCCTGGTATCTGAAACTGTCTAGTGGCTATGCCCCAGATTTGTTGTGGAATCGTTCAGTTAAAAAAAAAATGACTGTAGTAGTTCTTGCAACCTTCTGTCTCTCTGAAGTCGAGTTATGTTTTACTTTCTTCTCTTTTCCTACAGGAAGTTTATAAGCAACATCTGATACACTGCCCCCAGGATCTTCAGCAAGGGTCCCAACTCTTCCCGGCTTATGGAAACCTTGTGCTGGTTAGTGCTGCCTTGCCAGAAGTGCCAGGTGTAGTTTGTGATATAACCAACCAGCTTGTTCAGGTAGGGGTGTCTACCTTCCAGATGAGGGGTAAACAAACACCCACATCTTTCTGGATCCTGATCTGTACCTGGGCTTTTGAACAGGACTGCTCTCCGACTGTCCCTTATTCCCTGTGTTTTAACACATAACTTACTACTTTTGTTATTCAACTCTACTGAATCCTTCTTTCATAGTTCATTTACTCCTCATAGAAACCCTCTGAATAGTGGTGACATTATCCCAACTAAAAATCTATAAAAACTAAGCAGTAGGGATGCCTTTACATGTGATCCAGAAAAAAAAAATCACATACACAAACACACACACACACACACACACACACACACACACACACACACACATACACACACACACACGGAAAAAAATCTATCTTCACATGACATTAATATGAATTAAGTGAAATTCTATTCAGTACCCCCATGGAAATTTCTCTATAATAGAACACATTTTGGAACAAAAAAACAAACTTTAACAATTTCAGGAAATATAAAATAATTCCATGTGTTCCATCTTACCATTATGTAACAACATTTTCAATTGGCAGCAAACAACTCTGTAGTAAGTACATAAACATACAATAATTAAACAGCTTATTATGGAAAATGAGTAAGTCAAAAAGAAAATTAAGAAAAAATAAAATTATTGCTTGTCCACATAAAAATAGAAGCACAGCAAATATCCTAGGACATATAAAAAGTAGTTCTAATAGGGAGATGTATGTCCTACTTGCCTATATTAAAAAAAATCAAAACAAATCAAATTAGAAAAAGTACAAGCAAATGACTGGGTACAATTCAAGAATCTGGAAATGCAGGAACAAACCAAACACAAATCCACAAGTAGTAAACAATCCCACCAGAAATTAATAAAATAGATCTAAGAAAACAACACAAAAAATCAAAGTTTCTTTAAGATAAATTAGTGACAAATTCAACCAACCAAAAGAAAGATATGACCCAAATTAACAGAATCAGGAGTAAACAAGGAAACAATAAACATAAAAAAAACCTCAGAACATTAAAAGGAAATACTTTAAAAACCTATTCTCAACTGAATTGTAAATCTAAAAGTAATATATAAATTTCTAGATACATTCAAACCACAAAAGTTAAACGGAGATCTTCAACCTAAATGGAACATAATAAACATTAAAATTAAAATAAATATTGAAACAGTAACAAAAACATTTCAACTGAAAAAGTCATACATAGAGCTTTACAGAGAAATTCTACCAGTGTCAAAATAATCTACACCTATCACTTCTTAAATTATTAAAGAATAATTGAAAGAGTGGAACACTCCCAAATTTGGTAAAAGCCACTGTTGTTCTAATACCACAATCAGTTAAAGACACAACCAAAACACACTGCAGACTAATATCTGCATGTAGATGAATTTAGATGCAAAAATATTGAATAAAATACTAACCCGCAGAATGTAGGTATATATAAGGTCATCCATCACAGTCAAGTTGGCTTTATCTTGGAGAGACATGGATGGTTCAATACATATAATCTAAAAAGAATAATAGATTATAAAATACTCCTTAAAGACAAAAGACACAAGTATTTTAAAATGTGTAGCAAAAGCCTTTGACAAATGTTAACATGCTGTCATTATAAAAGCCCTGGGAAGAGTAGGACTATAGGAAACGTATCTCTATATAATAAATGATATGTGTGACAAACCCACATCCAATATCCTAACTGAAAAAAAAAAGTGGGCCAATCTTGTTAAATTAGGAATGAGACAGGGATGTCAACTACCACCTCTTCTTTTAATATAATATCTGAAACACTAACTAGAGTAATAGCAAGAGAATGGAATTAAATGAGCATAAGTAAGAATGAAATAGTCAAATCATCTGTACTTTTTTCCCCCCAAAACAGGATCTCTCTGTGTAGCCCTAGCTGTCTTGGAACTCACTCTGTAGATAAGGCTGGACTCAGAAATCTTCCTGCCTCTGCCTCCCAAGTGCTGGGACTAAAGGGGTGCACCACCACTGCCCAGCTGTACATTCTAAAAAAGATATTATATTCTACATAAGAGCACTCAAAATTTACACCAGAAAAATGTAAAAACAAAACAAAACAATAATTTTATCGAAGTTGCAGAATAATCAACTTACAAAAATAAATATAGATTTTTCTCTACACAAAAATTAACTGAGAAAGAAATCATGACTATACTCCCACTGACAATATACTGGAAGAGAGTATAAAGCCCACACAGAATAAAATAAATTTAATTGAGAAAGTGAATGCACTCCACAGTGATGAAAACTTTAAATCTCTGAAGAAAGAGATTGAGAAGCACATAGCAGAACAATATTGACTAAGTGGACCCCTCAGAGCTCACAGGCACTAAACCATCACCATAAAATGTACATTTAAGGAGCCATGGCTCTCTCCACATATGTAGCAGAGGACTGCCTTATCTGTCCTGTGGAGACTTGCTGCTCCAGCTGGGGGATGCTAGAAGGGTGAGGCTGGAATGTGGGAGGAGGGGGAGAAGGGGAAAGGATCACCCTTTTAGAGACAAAGACGAAGGAAGATGCGGTATGTGTGCAGAGGAAAGACCAGGAAGGGGGACAACATCTGAAATGTAAATAAATAATAATAAAAAAGAAAGACATCCCGTGTGTCCTAATCCATACACCTAAAAGTATGAAAATGCCCCATCGTACCAAATGCTCTTTACAGATTCCATGTAATCCCAATATTACTACCCAAAACATGATTTGCAGTAATAGATCAATATCATCCTAAACTTTACTTGGAAGCTGAAAAGATCCCAGATGGACAAAGAAGTGCTCCCTGAGAAGAATAGAACAATACTAAGGGAACTGCTATTGCAGATTTAAAGATATAATCATGAATAAAACATGCATTCTTTTTTATTAAAGATTTATTTATTATTTATTATATGTAAGTACACTGTAGCTGTCTTCAGACACTCCAGAAGAAGGAGTAAGATCTTGTTACGGATGGTTGTGAGCCACCATGTGGTTGCTGGGATTTGAACTCCGGACCTTCGGAAGAGCAGTCGGGTGCTCTTACCTGCTGAGCCATCTCACCAGCCCAAACATGCATAATGAATTAAAAGAAGCATGTTAAAGACCTATTGAATTTTGAGGGCCAAATATCTGGACAAGACGTAGCTGTTTCTCTGTCAGTCTAAGGCTCAGTTCTTATCTTCACACACTTAGAAGCCCACACAGATTGTGGCCCCATTTACTCCTTGGAGTTTTAAATCCAAACAGTTTCCCATTTAGACCACAAACATTGCTGCTTCAGACTTCCTAATTTTTCCAGGTAGTCCACTTACTTTGTGATATCTGGATTGCGCAAAGTCAGCAGAGGAGCATGGTGACAACCAGTATGAACTTACGTAATTGACAGTGACAATATACCATTCATTTTGTCATCCCAGACCACCATGTGTCATATCATGGTAGTTAGAACAAGCTATGTACTCTGTCCACACTCAAAAGCACATAATAAGAAAGGGTGTGAATACACAAGCAAAACTGCCTTATTGCTAGCTTAACATTTTGTTGGCCACATCCCATTTAGAGTGAAGAATGACCAGGTCACAAAAAAAAGGGCAAGGAAGTCAAATGGATGAGAACACAAGGCCAACAATCAATATACTACCACAATGTAGTAGTCTCAGGAGACAGATATGGCCTCATTAATGAAGACTGTTAAAAAGGCAGTTCTGTGCGCTGGTCAGTGGTGAAGCACACCTTTAATCCTAGCACTTGGGAGGTAGAGGCAGGTGGCTTTCTGAGTTCGAGGCCAGCCTTGTCTACAGAGTGAGTTCCAGAACAGCCAAGGATACACAGAGAAACCCTGTTTAAAAAACAAACAAACACACAAACAAACAAAGCAGTTCTGTGAATGTAATATATTTGGACAGAGAGATAAACTAACCAAAGGACCTGTCATTTAAAAATAAGAATTTCTCAAATTTGGAAACTAAAATATGAAGATACTGAAAGCGTGGGAGTCAGTCTTAAAATGGACTATTGCTCAGTCTATTTTCAAATGATGGTTTGGGCACTAGTTCTTTCCTTATCTTCCAATTAAAGTGACTGCTTAAATTGCTATACCAGGAAGCCTATCTTCCAGACAAAGGGTACCAAGTGGCTAATGAGGTGAAGAGAAGATCATGGGAGGAAACACCAGGAATTTATGCCCGACAGAACTTTTCTCTCTCTGTGATGTCCAAAAGGCCAGGGGAGATAATACAGGCCTCAGAGTTTCCTGAGAGAAGGCAAAGGCCAGGGATCACATATTAGGTCATGCCTGTAAAAAAGACACTTTGCTCAGACTGGGGTACGTAACTTGGTAGACCATGGAGGCAAGAGGTTAATTGACTGGAGAATCTGATGGCTGCCACATTGAAGAGGCAATTTAAAAAAAAATAAAATAAAAGTCAGAGTACTTGGACAGATCCGGAGGACTGTGTGGAAGACAGGCCGTCATGCTGGCTATCAGTTTCTAAGAATGCACAGTGAGAAGGGTAAGCTCAGTTCTGGGCTCAAGCAAGTGGTCACAGTACCCACCATGAATTGTTGCAGGCATGCTGATTTTTATATTTCCATTAAAGATGTCTTTTTCTTAGTTACACTGTCTTTTAAAACAGTTATGATAAAACTTGGTCAAATCTATATTGATATTTTTTGCCCCAGTAGCCATTTCTGAGAGTCTTTTTTCTGTTCTAATTAAAATGCTTAGCACAGCACTTGGCACACTGGACATTTTCAATAAAGTGATGACCACTATTTGCATTTATATTATTTCACAATTTTCTTCAAGATGTTAGAACAAATGGACTTACGGAGGTACTGCATTAACATCCCATCGAGCACTAATTTTATGAGCAATTTGGTAAAACCTTATCAACTCTCCAACAGAGACTAGTCCCTCACACTTACATACTATAAGACCCAATAAGGTGTTTTTATATGAGTAAGGGTCAAGTAGTTGTAAACACTGTTTAATAGCTAATTGCTACACGTATGACTTCTATATAGAAATTTATTGTAAGCCAAGCCAAGTGCATTGCTGTTAACTATATTTATTGACTTTCCAAGCAGTAAGTGGAGAAAATGAAAGCCATATATGTTGAGGGTCTTTGCTATATTCCTAATGTAAGTTGCATAGTCAGAAATTACACATCTTCCTCACATGGACAATCCTGTCAAAATAACAATTGAGAGAAAATCCTAGAGCTATAGAGATGCAGAGGAGGGAGAGTCTACTTCACCTCCTCCATTGGTTGTTTAGTTCACCTGCATGAACTAAACATGTGTGTGTGTGTGTTTGTGTGTGTTTGTGTGTGTATGCTATTCCTTCCAAATAAAAGGATAGTGCCAGAATTAACATGAGTTTTTGAAAACTACTTATTCTGTTCCAAAAACTATTAGTCAGTAGTATTGAAGACTTGTCATGGGAAGTATATATTTACATTTTACATTTATGTGCATGTGTGTAACATATATTTGTATTTATGTGTGCACATATATGTGTGGGAAAGTCCAGGCAAAAATGTATCACAACACCTGTGGAGAGATCAGATCACAAATTCAGATATCAGTGCATTCAGCTTTCACTCTTCTGAGTTAGTTTCTTGCTTCTTTGTTTGTTTGTTTGTTTGTTTACTGAATGTACCATGCTAGGTGGACCACAGACTTCTTGCAATTCCTTTGTGTCTACCTCTCATTTTATGTAGGAACACTAAGATTATAAAAATGTACTACAACATCTTGTTACTTATGAGTCCTTGGAATTTAAACTCAGGTCCTCACACTTGTAAGGCCAGCACTTTACCCACTGAGATGTATATCTTTCTCTCAGGAGGTGTATGGTTCAAAGTGCCCATAGTGAATCGAATCTGGTTGCTAGAGAGTTTGATACCTTATTGTAAGCTCGGATGGGCACAGCCACTTTCACATTATTTAGTTGAGAGAAAAATCTGACACAACAGACTAAATCATTGTAATGAATTAATGAATGAATGAATGATCATGTTTCTTTAATATTCCTTGGGAAATTGGTGATTAATTAAAAACTATGGCCTCTTGGAAATGTTTCAAAAACTGTAAAGTAACAAAAAGAAATCATTGAAGTGGTTATGGGCAATAGGTGCATTCGTTTCAAAAATTTCCTCCCCCAAACACCAAGTTTAAATTTAAAGTCAACATCTATCTAAGTACTTTCTATTTGATAGAAACTGCACCAGACTTTGTGAAGGTAGAGAAAGTGCATATCTCCTCTCAAGGGGCTCTCTACTGGTAAAGGAGACAAGGTACACACACAAATGAAAATAAAAAGCAAGCAAAACATCTATATTGTTAAGTAGTTTTATCTAGGAACCTTCTAGGTACCAGCACCTTTCTTGGACAATCCTCTTCACAATAATATGTGTGTGAAAATCATGGAGCTGTAGAGATGTAGAAGAGGGCTGAACTTACTTCACCTCCTCCATTGACTGCTTAGCTCATGTGCATGCGCAACTTATCTACCTATTGACAGATGAAGATGTTGAAACTCTCTTGGCTTCTTGCAGGAACATCTGTGAACAATAGGTATTGGGTAATGAATTTACAATAGTTCTGGAGTTTTAATTCTTCTAGTAAGAAATTTTTGGATTTGTTATTAGTTATATTGCCATATTAATCTTCAGGCATCATCCATATCGCCCCTCTGAAATTTATGCAGATCCCTAAATTTTCACAAAGACCTATGAAAATGGCTTTATGATTCAATCATGTTTATTTTTTTTTAACATTAGCACTCTTAATTACATGCAGAAACAGGAGTAACCTTATCTCACCTTCACCGGTCGAAGTAGGAATCAGCAAAGACAAAGGAGGAATATCAAATACTTTCAGGAGAGCCTTCAAAGATCCCTATTGCTGCAGGGTCTCACCCATTGTTAGCTGCTAGAGCTCTTTCTTCTTCCAATATGTAACTGACACTCAGCATCTGGTTCAGGACAGATTCAGATTCCCACTAACCACAAGCTCCCAGGGGTAAAAATTTAGGCATCATGGATAGGTCAGTGTGTGCAGTAGACTCAGACACACAAAAGAGATCATTGTGTAAACTTGGCAAATGAGAGTCAAATGGTACGTTATGCATTATTTTTACATACAAGAAGATAAAATCTTAGAAAATATAATTTGTGCCTGACAGATTTGTAAGTATCTCTGTAGAGTTATGACTTTCTCCTTTAATAGAAACAACAGTCTTCATCGTTCCAGATTGAGTATCAATTCTTACAATTAATCTTACAAAACAACACCACCAACAGCAGCAACAAAACAAACCGTCAACAGAGTGACTCAGTTACTCACACTGTTTCTCAAATCTCTTTTCTGTGGCCTCAAGAACTCTGTACTCTTTGTGGCTTCTTTTACTTCTCTATTTCTTTCTCAGTCTTCAGGATGATTCATTACATTTACTGAATCCTGGTGGTGCATTTTACAAACTATAAGCCTAGTTTTGTTTTAATATCATGACCATACTTGTCCTCATTTCCATCAGCTGTAACCCTTATAGCCTATCGAATAAACTGTTAACTTTCTATAGTTTGTGTGCTATTCATGAAATTCCATTGAAACTCTCTAACAAAATAGAGACTGAAATGTTAATGGCACCACAAGGCTGCACTTCTATCAACCCAGGTATGTTCTAATGTGTCTCCCTGCCTTAACCTTTACTCCCTTTCATTTGTTTACATGGCAACATGGGAAACTCTACTACCCAGTTTAATGCCACCATCATATGCAAATCTTGCAATACCATTTTATCAAATGCAGAATAAATTCATGATTCCCCACTCAACTTAAAAAGCCTTACAAAATAGTGCTTAATGTTTCTTCTCTGAATGATTATAAAATATCCTCTAATAGCACACTATGTTTTGGACTCCCTGGCCACCTGGAATGGATATATCTTTTGTTCAGCAAATCATCTCAAAGTTTAGAGGCTGAAAAGCATGAATAAATATTTAATATCTCTCCCATTTTCAGTTGGTCATGAGTTTGGGGAAGCTTAGTTGGAGTGATCTATTTAAAAAGGTCTCATTCAAGATATTCCCAGAGTTTGCTGTCATCCAAAGAATTGATGGGGCCATCATGACCACTTATAAGGAAGTCACTTACATGGCTGGCAACTTTGGTGCTGATCTGTACTTAAACCATTTCTGTATGGAAACTCCAAGGTCATCTGTGCACCTCTGTGGCATAGTGGCTTACAAAAAAAACATTGGGTGATTCGACCCTTCCCTACCAATACTTCTTTTTTATATAATTAATTTATTTTCCATGTTAAAAATTCGATATCTCATTCCTCGACCCCCATCCACCCTCCGACTGCTCCACATCCCACAACTCCTCCCAATCCTACCCCCAACTCCATATGTATGCCCCCACCCCCCACCCCACCTGACCTCTAAACACTCTGGGGTCTCCAGTCTCCTGAGGGTTAGGTGCATCATCTGTGAATGAACACAGATCCAGAAGTGCTCTACTGTATGTGTGTTGGGGGCCTCATATCAGCTGGTGTATAGTGTTTGTTTGGTGGTTCAGTATTTGAAAGATCTCTGGGGTTCAGGTTAATTGAGACTGCTGGTCCTCCTACAGGGTCACCCCACTCCTCAATTTCTTTCATCCTTCCCTAATTCAACAACAGGGGTCAGCTGCTTCTATCCATTGATTTGGTGCAAATATCTAGATCTGACTCTTTCAGCTGTTTGTAGGTTCTCTCAGAGGGCTGTCATGATTGGTCCTTTTTTGTAAGTGCTCCGTAGCCTCAGTAACAGTGTCAGGCCTTGGGACCTCTCCTTGAGCTAGATCCAACATTGGGCCTATTGCTGGACCTTATTTTCCTCAAGCTCCTCTCCATTTCCATTCCTGTAATTCTTTCAGACAGAAACAATTATGCATCAGAGTTTTGATTGTGGGTTCACTTGATGCAGTCTTCCTGGAGGTGGGTTCTATAAATTCCCTCTCCCTACTATCAGACATTTCACCTAAGACTCCTTCCTCCCTTTGATTCCTGAGTCTCTCACCTCCCAGGTCTCTGGTGCATTCTGGAGGGTCCCCCCAACCTCCTATCTCCTAAGGTTGCCTGTTTCCATTCTTTCTGCTGGCCCTCTGGCTTCAGTCCTTTTTTCTTTCCCAATACCAGATCAGGTTCCCCTCTCCTCACCCCTACTACTCCCCACCACTATGCCTCTTATAATCTATCAGAAGTCACACGTAACTTATGGTATAATGTAAGGACTCACATACCAGGTTTGAATCACTAGAAGGACATAAGTACCATTGAGCTACACTGGAGTCCAATTATCACACCAGCTTCTATGCTATAAATTTAAAGTATTAGATATTAGAGTCTGTTGCTATTCTTTGTCACAGGCGTGTCTTCCTTCCCAAGAGTTATGAAATACTTGCTGCCTACTGTCATACAATTGATTATTCAACTTGCATCTTTAAACAGAGCTTCCGGGACCACTTGATATGGAGTTATCTCTCTCTTCTCAGGGGATAAATAGT
This sequence comes from Mus musculus, assembly GCF_000001635.26. NCBI lineage: Eukaryota > Metazoa > Chordata > Mammalia > Rodentia > Muridae > Mus > Mus musculus. Next base: position 69,304,648 of record NC_000070.6, read on the forward strand.
ATCATTTATTTAGACAGAATGAATTCTGTAGAGTCAATCCACAGCATAGTATTTGTATATAACAATTCTCTATCAGTCCAGAAATCTATCAGTTTGAAAGAGTGCTTGCCCATCTCGTACAAAGCCTCAGAACTGATCACTAACACAGAAAATATTACTACTACTATTACTACTACTACTACTACTACTACTACTCCTAATAATAATAACAGCAGTATATTAACTTACATAGTTGAAATTTTCTAAATATTAGATCTTAAATTTTGCCACCATGCTCTCAAAAGAACACACTACTCATTTCATAATGTTTGCATATGAAATACAGTGGCTTGAAAGAGACTCAAAGTTGTTAGACTACATGAAGTTCTCGAGGGATGTTAACATTAAATACTAAATAGCCCCCAAAGTTTATAGGCTCAAGATTTGGCTGCTGACTTAGAGCACAAATGGAATCTGTACACTTTTAAAAGAAGAGTGGGGCTGCTAGAAGGAACTTAGCTCATTGAAGTGCACCTTTACAGAGGATACTACGAACCCACTTCCTTCTCTCCCTTGTAGTTTCATAGCCACGAGGAAATGATCACATTTACATTGACAGGTATTTCCACCATGATGTTCTAAAACAATGTTGTCGAAGAATAAGAAACTGAAACTTCTATGATATAAGGACAAACTATTTTGCCCAAAACGTTAGCTTAGAAGTAAGGTCAGCACAATGAAGAAAAGTTATCCGGATTTGAGATATATTCACTCTAGCTGTGTTTATGGTACACACACACACACACACACACACACACACACACACACATACACACACACACACACACACATAAACACACACACACATAAACATACACCTGCCATTTTCACAGCAAGATTATTTTTAAAAAATCGCAGAATGAAGACACAGAAAGATATATACTATATAGTATCAAATTTAAATCATTGAAATACTAAAAATATGGAGTGTAAATTTGATAGGAAGCACAAGAAATGGAACTTTGATCAAAGAGTGAAAAGTTTCATCTATAAGATAAACATTGGGGATCTTATCAGAAGTGCAGTGACTCGAGTTAATATTGATGATTTTTATATTTGAAATCTGATTAAATCATATTTGAAGTGGCCTGGCACTTCATATAGTATACATACAATGATAAATATGTGTAGGAACTGATGAGTAAATTATATTGATTGTTTATCTGCATGGTCCATATGTGTCTTAAATCATCTCATTATTCACTAGACTATATACAAATTTTTCCAATTATATCTTGAAAATCTAAGGCAAATTATATGAACAAACAATAATATCCCACATTCCTGCCTTGCTACTTTGTGTATTTTTTCCTTTGATAGGGAGAAAGAAAGCTCTTGATTGTACATACTGACAGCCCAAAGGCAGAGGGCATTGTAATCTATAAGTTGTAATGCTATAAGGATTATATACCTCCTGGAAAGAGGTACAGGAATCCAGAGGAATTTCACTTGAAAACACACCAAAATATCAAGGTTGTAGGAGGAAAATAGTATAGTATGAAGAAGGTGAGCTGAACCTTGGTTCACGTGATAGAATATAATAGAATATTCTAAAGGCTTATGGGAAATTTGAAAGTAACATTTAAAACACAAATCTTAAAACTGTATTACTACATTATAGTAATCTAATGCTGTATTTTATAGACTATAATTCTAAAGATAAACTTGTAATGAGACATGAGCGAGTTATATGTACTATACATCACTGATGTTTACATTGCACATATATACTCACATGTTATTTATAGTAGACAATACTATACTTTATACTATTATACACAGTACACAATTCTCCTCAAATATAGGTGCAAAAGTACTTTAAGTAGTAGAAACCCGAATAACCTAATTTATAAATTGCTTTACACTACATAGTGAAAAAACATTTAACCCAGAAACAAAATATTCTTTTCCAAATCTGAAAGTCAATTTCATAACTTATGAAAGCTATAAGTTAAATAATTGTAAAGCCATAGGACCATCCTATTGGATGAAGAAAAATGCATTTATAATGTCATTATAGGAAATATTCAAATATATTATATGACAAAAATTTATAGTAAGAAAAACAGTAACTCATGTTGAAATAAGAAATAGCAATGACAGAAAATTAAAGTGGCCAGTTTGTTTCAGTATCTCTTAGAAAACTAAGAGATAATATCTTACTTATGTTGCTATTGAAAGAAATGCTTCATTCAATCTAGCAAATGTAATTTCACAGTATACACACACACACACACACACACACACACACACACATATATATATATATATATACATACATACACATACACCCATACATACATACATAAAACCACCATGATATAAAAATGTGGAGTTTAGTAGCCAGGACTCTTCAAAATCTCATTTGAATATTAAAGGAGCTATCATAGGTTTCATATTAAAATTTTAGGAGCTATTCAAATAATCTTCAGAAATAATGTGAACTATGATCAGATAAAAATAAAAGTTTACACAAGAACATATGATAAACTCCAATATACTTATCAACTAATAAAAAAATTGAACAAATTTTATGCCAATTACAAAAATGAAAGATTAATTTTTTTATGAGAAAGAAAAGCAAGATACTATGTAACAGAAAAGGGATATACAGAAATTGTCACATGATTGTACAAAAATCCTAGCAAAAATAAAAGCCCTCATTTTGAATGGAACATTAATCATAGAACAATTAGATATCTGTATAAAAATTAAACCTACATACAGAATGGGGATTCTGCTCAGTGCCAGGATGTGTGGGAAGTGCGAAGAACTGGGCTTGATCTTCATTACTAAGAGAAAAAGAAAGACACAGGGTGAGGT